>NC_139714.1:28896875-29143969 GCF_964188405.1 Protomyctophum parallelum | reverse complement strand
TACAATTTAGGCATTTAGCAGACGCTCTTAATCCAGAGCGACTTACAATAAGCAAGAACAAAAAGCATGGGAATACATCACAAAAAAGCATTTATCATAAAACATGCGTAAGCTAAGAAAGTAACAGTGGAATATCTATATTATGAGACTATACATATAAACTATATATATATACTACTATGCTATACATATGTACTATGGCGTGCTATGACTATATACAATGCAATTATTATCTACATAACATGCTATAAGTCTGTATCAGATGCTATCTAAGTCTACAGAAATGCTAGATAGCATCTGATACAGATGTACAATAACATGACAACATATAAGTTGTATAACATTTTATAATGCGTAAACGTAATATAATATAATCACAGCATATTTACACTTTTTAAATGTGATATAAATCGGCATGGCAAAATATAATCTAGCATAGGATAGCAATACTAAAATATAGCACAATAGTCTGGTTTTGCTCACCTGTGGAGTAAAGATTGAAGTCTTGATAATGTGTTAACGATGTGAGTGCTGCTATTTATTAGATCCCTTTTTAGATTAAGTCCCGCCTCCCCAAAACCCCATACAATGTAGGACACAACCACACACACACACACACACACACACACACACACACACACACACACACACACACACACACACACACACACTGCTGAGTCTGTTTACTGATAATGATTTAAGACGGAAATTACGGAAATACACACACACCCCTTTCACAAATGATACGAATCCCCCCCCCCCCCCCCCACACACACACACACACTCAAAAGACATTGTGCACACACACATGCACACGCACACACACACACACACACACACACACACACACACACACACACACACACACACACAGCAGGTGTGTCAGCAGGAAAATGTTGAGGAAATGTTGAGAGCGGGAAGAAAGGAAAAAACCCACCTCAGTGTGGTGTCCAGTGTGTTGTGTCTCTGATGATCAAATCAAATCAAACTTTATTTGTATAGCACCTTTACAACAGCCAAAGCTGGCCAAAGTGCTGAACAGAGTAAAAAACTAGACAAAGTGCCAATCGGCACAGGTCTCCACCAGGGCAGGTCAGGGTTGTGGCCTCATGGTGGCGCTATAACAGGCTGTTTGCGGAAGATTTTGGGCCGGAGGTTGGTGTTGGAGGGATGCAGGTACAATGTTTTTTCCATGTGTGCATACATAAGTTTGTATACAGATCGATGCAGTTATAGCTAAAAAACAGGAATTGGCCTGTTATAGCGCCACCGTGAGGCTGATTTTGAGGAAAAAAATTGTGGCATGTCGTCCTCGGCCTAGTGAAAAATGTGCGTGTATAATTTAACGGAAATTGCACACTGTGTTTGTGATTTGTGGCCTTTTTTTCGAAATGGACGAATCGTGTGAGCTTTGGAAGCCAATCTTAGCCAATCAGGATGGAAGATGGGAAATGTTGCCGCTCCGTGTTGATCACATGACTATGGAGATCATGTGTACCGATTTGCGTGAAATTTGGATAAAATCTGAAGGAGTAATAATAGAAAATGTGTTTTACATATGTCGGCCTCCTGGTGGCGCTATAAAGAGCAGATGTGAAAAATTCCAGGCAAAGGTTTTTCCTTGGCCTCTAGGGAGTTGGCATACAAAGTTATCCACAGATCCGTGCAGTTAGAGGTAAAAACACTTTTCGGCCAGTTATAGCGCCACCTTGAGTCTGAGTTGAAATTGTTCATGTGGCATTTCGTCCTCGGCCTAGTGGGAATGTGGGTGCACAATTTCACGGAAATCACGCGATGTGTTCATGATTTGCAGCATTTTGTTTGAAACTGAGCACTCCTGTGAACTTTGGAAGCCAATCTTAACCAATCAGGATGGAGTCTGAGAAATCTGAAAGACCGGTTTCGTTGAATGGCTCTAGAGAGACTGTGTACCAATTTGCGTGATGTTTGGACAAAATCTGTAGGTGTACTGTGCAAAAACTTGTTTTGCACAAAGCGGCCTCCTGGTGGCGCTATAACAGGC
The DNA here is from genome assembly GCF_964188405.1 of Protomyctophum parallelum. Classification (NCBI taxonomy): domain Eukaryota; kingdom Metazoa; phylum Chordata; class Actinopteri; order Myctophiformes; family Myctophidae; genus Protomyctophum; species Protomyctophum parallelum. The sequence goes on along the minus strand of NC_139714.1, from coordinate 29,141,946 downwards.
CGTTCTGGAAAGTTTGGGGCAGAGGTTCATCGTTGGCATCCAGGGAGTGTGTGTGCAAAATTTGGCATCGACCGGGTTAACGGTGGCCGAGATTAGCTGCTCACGGACACACGGACGGACGGACGGACACACGGACGGACGGAGTGCAAAACATACTCTCCCCACATGCCTTCGGCCTGGTGGAGACAACTAGAAAAAGTGCCCTTCTGGGCACAGGTCTCCACCAGGATAGGAATGTAGGACATTGCAGCTTGCCTTCATCTGGTGGTTGGATAAAAGGGCAACAAAAGTAAATTATCCACAGATCCGTGCAGTTAGAGGTAAAAACACTTTTCGGCCAGTTATAGCGCCACCTTGAGGCTGAGTTGAAATTGTTCATGTGGCATTTCGTCCTCGGCCTAGTGGGAATGTGCGTGCACAATTTCACAGAAATCACGCGATGTGTTCATGATTTGCAGCATTTTGTTTGAAACTGAGCACTCCTGTGAACTTTGGAAGCCAATCTTAACCAAGCAGGATGGAGTCTGAGAAATCTGAAAGACCGGTTTCGTTGAATGGCTCTAGAGAGACTGTGTACCAATTGTTCATGTGGCATTTCGTCCTCGGCCTAGTGGGAATGTGCGTGCACAATTTCACGGAAATCACGCGATGTGTTCATGATTTGCAGCATTTTGTTTGAAACTGAGCACTCCTGTGAACTTTGGAAGCCAATCTTAACCAATCAGGATGGAGTCTGAGAAATCTGAAAGACCGGTTTCGTTGAATGGCTCTAGAGAGACTGTGTACCAATTTGCGCGATGTTTGGACAAAATCTGTAGGTGTACTGTGCAAAAACTTTTTTGCACAAAGCGGCCTCCTGGTGGCGCTATAACAGGCCGTTCTGGAAAGTTTGGGGCAGAGGTTCATCGTTGGCATCCAGGGAGTGTGTGTGCAAAATTTGGCATCGACCGGGTTAACGGTGGCCGAGATTAGCTGCTCACGGACACACGGACGGACACACGGACGGACGGACGGACGGACGGACGGACGGAGTGCAAAACATACTCTCCCCCCATGCCTTCGGCCTGGTGGAGACAACAAGACAGAGCATAGCAATATAAAACAATGAAAAGAGACAATAAAATATAAAACAGAGCATACAATAGCAGTAGCACAGAGCAGGAAATCAATATACAGGTAAATCAGGTGCAGTTAAAGGCGAGGGAGAACAGATGAGTTTTGAGGAGGGATTTAAAAGCCCCGATTGACTCTGCAGATCTAATATGGAGGGGCAGCATGTTCCAGAGTTTGGGGCCCGCAGCCGCAAAAGCACGATCACCCCTGCTCCTCTTACTGGTCGTGAGCTCGACCAGCAGCAGCTTGTCCGCAGACCTTAATGCTCTAGATGGGGCGTAGGGCACAATTACTGTAGGTCAGAGAGGTAGGAGGGAGAGAGACTGTGAAGTGATTTAAAAACAAATAAAAGCACCTTAAAATCTATTCTGAACTTAACAGGGAGCCAATGGAGAGAGGCCAAAACTGGGGTGATGTGGTCTCGTTTTTTGGTTTCCGGTGAGAAGACGGGCAGCTGCATTTTGCACTAACTGCAAGCGCCTAAGTGACGCCTGGTCGATACCAGTGTATGAATTGCAGTAATCAATTCGTGTGGAAATGAAGGTGTGGATGACTGTGGTCAAAGATTATGATTTCGGTTTTATTTTCGTTGAGAGTGAGGAAGTTGGCATTCATCCAGGACTTGACATCGTGTACTGTAAACAGTTAAGGAATGGCTGGAATGCATTATTGGAGTTAGATTTGAGCGGTATATAAATTTGGACGTCGTCGGCATAGCAATGAAAAGCCATGTTGTGCTTTTCTAGTATAGGGCCTAGAGGTAACATATAAAGGAGAAATAAAATAGGACCCAATATTGAGCCTTGGGGCACTCCACAGGAGATGGGGTGACGCAAATTATCCTAAGTGGACAGAGAAGGTTCTCTCAGAAAGGTAGGAATGGAACCAGGGCAGTGCCAGAGATGCCAATATGATGATCTAAGCGGGATAATAAAATAGTGTGGTCGACTGTATCAAAAGCGATGTTTTACTTTGTGTCTATTATTCTGTGTGTGCGTGCGTGCGTGCGTGCGTGCGTGCGTCAGTGTCAGAGGATGCAGTATATGTATAGGAAGCATCACCCAGACAAGGATGACACAGCAGCAGGGTTAGGGCCGATTCATACGCCTATTTGGTGCCAAATGGCGGTTCGGCTCTTTAGAGACTACAATGTGACGCCATTCAGATGGTTCTGGGGCGCTTCTGTGCCGCTGAAATGTTGTGAAGACCCGAACTCATTTCACCACTCCAGCTGTATTTCCTGATTCATTCAGCTTAGCTTCAAGTTCAATTTGTCAGCGTTGAAGCCAGGGTGGCCTGAGAGAGACCTACAGTATGGTTTTCTGGGCATAGAGGGGACCATGGGGGGGGGGGGGGGGGGGAGGAGAGAGAGAGAGAGAGAGAGAGAGAGAGAGAGAGAGAGAGAGAGATCATGTCAAGGACCTCCAAATATTACAAGCGACTTTTGCACTAGCCGTGAGGGAGTATGAATTCACTTTTATAGAGCCTAACTAAACCGACTTTTTTCCGGCACTAAATAGTGCACTTTAAAGGAAAATTCCGGATTAACCTTTAACCTTAATCTGATGTTATTATATCTAATAACGAGTGCTATAGGTGAAAAATTACAACAAAACAACCAGAGTGCAGCGCAGCTCCCACCGTGCACGCTGGATCAGTGCAGATCAGTCAGATTACGGTAAGAAAAGTGCTGGTCTGGAATTCTCCTTTATATGGCTATCAGTGTAACTCTCAACTAGTGCTTACTTGAACCCTAGCATCCATTTGCGTGGCAAGAAATAAGCTGAGCTGCAACGAAAGCATGAAAATGGGTCTCTGCATCCATCCATAACCAATTATTTTGGCAATAATTCACTAAGATGGAAACAAGACGGGGTCAACTAATGACGTGGTTTATTAGTCCCTTCTGGCTCCAAAACTGTGGAATGCACTTCCCATTGCAGTCAGAACTGCAGCATCACTCCCAATCTTCCGCCGTAGCCTGAAAACCCACCTTTTCAGACTCCATCATGGCCCATAGCACTTACCCTAACCCCTTAGATAGCATTTATGTTGGCTTAGATAGCATTTGACACAGACTTATAGCATGTTATGTAGACAGCACTATAATTGTATTGTATATAGTCATAGCACGCCATAGTACATATGTATAGCATAGTAGTGAATATGTATAGTTTATTATGTATAGTGTATGTATAGTTTCATCATATAGATATTCCGCTGTTACCTTCTTAGCTTACGCATGTTTCATGATAAATGCTTTTATGTGATGTATTCCCATGATTTTGTTCTTGCTTAAATGTAAGTCGCTCTGGATTAAGAGCGTCTGCTAAATGCCTAAATTGTAAATTGTTAGTCCATATTTGGGCAAGTTTTCAGCCTTAATATTTTAAATAATATAAAACATAGTACAGTATGTGAAGCAGTATGTGGGAGTTACTTCCTTGGCCTACTGCAGCGTGCTCAATACATTTGGTGTACACACATTTCTACAGTCCTCGCACCGCCTCTAGATGCTGTATAAAGCGCACTTGTGGTAATGACGTCTATATGCAACACAATAGACCAAGATGTTTGTCTCCTCTCCTCTGTGTAAACTGTTTCTTTCCGGTGAACATTAGAGCCCTGACACAAAGACCATGGCTAAATATAGATCCTTATCTATGCAACACACACACACACACATACACACACACACACACACACACACACACACACACACACACACACACACACACACTCTTGTCGAGTTCTTCCTCTTTGTTGTCTTCCTGAAATACACCTGTTCGGAAACCCCCCTGCTGTTACATCACAGTGACATTACCCAGGTAGGAATCTCCTGGCCCCGCCCACAGCAGGAATTAGAACAGTGACGAAATGTGTGTGTGTGTGTGTGTGTGTGTGTGTGTGTGTGTGTGTGTGTGTGTGTGTGTGTGTGTGTGTGTGTGTGTGTGTGTGTGTGTGTGTGTGTGTGTGTGTGTGTGTGTGTGTGTGTGTGTGTGTGTGTGTGTGTGTGTGTGTGTGTGTGTGTGTGTGTGTGTGTGCTCGCACGCGACACACTATTCCTTTGACCGTAGAAAGAATGACTGAACCAGAATGTGTAGCATATTTAAACAATGAGGCACTTCAATGAGCTTTACGCGGAAAATCAAGCATCAAGCCGACACACATCCACGGCTTGTTACTTCCTCTTTACACAAACGTGCGTGGCGTGCGTTTCTGTGTGAGGTGGGAGGGAGACAATTTCCACAGAACACTGACTGGACATCCCACTCTACCTCTGTCGGAGGTGAAGTGATGATGTCACATGGTTGTTCGCTGGGGTTTTGTGAACTCCTCGATCTGTGTCGATGAGCTGCTGGAAACAGACTTACCCGCTTTACACTTTAATTTTAAATCAAAGTCACTGTTGAATCGATCAGCAATGACGTTGGCAAGGGCGTGCCGGACGTTTCAAAAAGAAAGCTCACGCAACACATTGTGAGCTTGTAGATCATTTTCCACTGTGGCAGTGAGTGATGGTGGACAGATGCAGTAGTAAGGGTACCATGTGGGGACTCGGGATTGCCCAGCTGGCAGCTTAATTACAACCAGGACAGTCCTCGACAAACCTGTACGTCTGCAGACCGTGTCCTGACACAATTGCCTGGAATTTCCATCAGCAGCCAACATTCACAGGCTGTGAAATTCACAATGTGAACTTGTGAAAGTATAGGGCTTCCTGCTTTTCCCCGGCGACAATGACACGGCTATAATGCTGTCTAAGGCTGCGTTCAGACTGGGCAGCTATACAACTTTTTCCATGTTTGTGGAGTTCCGTTAGCCAGTTCCATTTAATTTAACCCAGGTTATGAAAGGATTTGAAGTTGTTTAAAAATCACAGATTGCAAGAAAATCCCTAAAGATGGAAAAGACTCACGGCTCTGCAATTGATCAAATTGACATATAATTTCAGTCAACACTTAAAACCATAAACCCTTCATTTAAATTATTAATGCATGACATCCCATGTGTTCCGACCGACCTATTGACTTTAAACTGGCTGTGTGTGTTGCCTGGGACCCCTACTTTCTCATTTGACCAGAGTTGGCTCTGTATTTGGTCTACTCTTTACACACTCACAACGTGTCACATTGCACCGTGCTGTGGGCTTGTAGATCAGAAATTCTCTGTGAATGTTCTCCCCAGATTACCGATGCTAGGTTTTAAACAAAAGTTGCATGTGGTTGTTTTTCTGTTGGAAAGCATCTATGGAAAGTATCTCTGTCTGTCTGTCTGTCTGTCTGTCTGTCTGTCTGTCTGTCTGTCTGTCAGTATCTCTCTCTTCCCATATTTGGTTCTGAAAAAAATCTCTCATCAGTGAGAGTGTGGGAAAGGGTACACGTGTACAGTCGCTTTATGTGGTCTAATGTATTATGAAACTCAATTCCCACATACAGTGTACACATTCACTCCACATATGTTCTAAAATGTAATTTTTATTATTAAAGATGGGTCTACTTTTAGCTTCTAGTGGATGAAATTTCAAAATATAGGCCTACCAATTTGTCAATGCTAGTAAAACTCCCAAAGTTCACCACAACACAGGAAATGATATAAAACTGTTTACTGTAAGTGGTTCTCACAACTGGTAGACATAACATATTCCTGTAAAGTACTGGTCCACCCACCCATATGGATTTTATCTGATACAGATAATTTGTAATCAAGGAAGCATGCAACATATATTGTACGTGTGTGTAAAACACTTTTACACTCCATTTCCGACTTGTGTAATTATCAGCAAACGGACTCAGCATGTGTGTGGTCGTGTCCTATATTTCATGAGGTTTTGGGGAGGTGTGACTTCATCTAAAAGGATCAAATAAATAGCAGCACTCGCATGCTGCTGCTGCTGGGGGGCTGGGGGCCATGGCTGCTGGGGGGCTGGGGGCCATGGCTGCTGGGGGGCTGGGGGCCATGGCTGCTGGGGGGCTGGGGGCCATGGCTGCTGGGAGGCTGGGGGCCATGGCTGCTGGGGGGCTGGGGGCCATGGCTGCTGGGGGGCTGGGGGCCATGGCTGCTGGGGGGCTGGGGGCCATGGCTGCTGGGGGGCTGGGGGCCATGGCTGCTGGGAGGCTGGGGGCCATGGCTGCTGGGGGGCTGGGGGCCATGGCTGCTGGGAGGCTGGGGGCCATGGCTGCTGGGGGGCTGGGGGCCATGGCTGCTGGGGGGCTGGGGGCCATGGCTGCTGGGGGGCTGGGGGCCATGGCTGCTGGGGGGCTGGGGGCCATGGCTGCTGGGGGGCTGGGGGCCATGGCTGCTGGGGGGCTGGGGGCCATGGCTGCTGGGAGGCTGGGGGCCATGGCTGCTGGGGGGCTGGGGGCCATGGCTGCTGGGGGGCTGGGGGCCATGGCTGCTGGGGGGCTGGGGGCCATGGCTGCTGGGAGGCTGGGGGCCATGGCTGCTGGGGGGCTGGGGGCCATGGCTGCTGGGGGGCTGGGGGCCATGGCTGCTGGGGGGCTGGGGGCCATGGCTGCTGGGGGGCTGGGGGCCATGGCTGCTGGGGGGCTGGGGGCCATGGCTGCTGGGGGGCTGGGGGCCATGGCTGCTGGGGGGCTGGGGGCCATGGCTGCTGGGGGGCTGGGGGCCATGGCTGCTGGGGGGCTGGGGGCCATGGCTGCTGGGGGGCTGGGGGCCATGGCTGCTGGGAGGCTGGGGGCCATGGCTGCTGGGAGGCTGGGGGCCATGGCTGCTGGGGGGCTGGGGGCCATGGCTGCTGGGGTGCTGGGGGCCATGGCTGCTGGGGGCCATGGCTGCTGGGGGCCATGGCTGCTGCTGTTGGGGGGGAAAAATATTTGTCTCTCCAAGTACCACCATAACTGATATTATACAGGAGCTTATACCTGCCCTTTTTGTTCCATACCTAAGCCAATGATAATGCTGCTTTGACAAAACTCTGTCTAATCACTAATCAGCACAACTGATGCTATTTCTAATGTGATTAATCCATTCTCAAATCTTCTATTAGGCTAGGTGTGCTGTCATGCTCATTTCAGCATGGCTGGATAGCCTATTTCAACTAATTGCTTGGTCAGAAGAACTACCTGTATAGTAATATAATTATTTCATTCCACTTTTGTCTTTTTAATTTTTTTTGGGGGCAACTCCTCTGAGTACCACCAGAGGACTCAGAGGAGGGCTCAAGTACCACCAGTGGTACTAGTACCAGCTGGGAACCTCTGCCCTAGGGGACACGAGGAGAACATGTGAGGGTACCTACCCTAGGGGACACGGGGAGAACATGTGAGGGTACCTACCCTAGGGGACACGGGGAGAACATGCAAACTCCACACAGAAAGGCCCTTTCGCCAACCCTGCCCTCGGGTATGGGCACTAACTGCACGGAGGAGAGAAGAAACCCCAGTGCCCACAGCTTCTCCAGCGGGAATCGAACCAATAAGGACCTTCTAGTTCTAGCTGTGAGGAGACAGCACTACCGACTGCATGTGCCACCGTGCCCCCAAATGTAGGCCTACTTAAAGTATAGACCGATTCACAGAGGGTTTCCTGGGTGTGGCCATTACTGAGGTGTACCATTGAGTGCAGCAGCACTGATTAGCTACACCTGGCCTACGGAGCACCTGCTCCATGGATTACACCTCCGTAATGGCCGCGCCCAGGGCACCCCTCTGTGAATCGGTCTATACGAAAAGGAAAAGTAGACATTATCCAGAATGTTCCATTGAAATGTATAGAAACAAAAAATAACAGATCTACAAGGTCACAGTGCAATTACAGATCTACAAAAGGTCAGAGTGCATGAATTGGACATACAAAATACAATAACCATTTTGGGCGGGAACCCCTTTTGGTGTTTTAAAGCATCATGTTATACTTTAGCTATTGTAATAGCAGATCTACCATCTAGTGCAGCGCTATGAACTTGTAGGTCTGCTATTTTTGAAAAATCGTGAAAATGCGCCTCAAATCTTTGAATATATATTATTACAGAGTGAACATTTTAACTCAAATCTTTGCTTCTGGGGACTACATATTTTCAGATGGGGGGAGGGGGGGGGGGGGGCGGAGGAATATTAAATATAGTTTTTGGGGTTCTTGACATGAAATGCACCACTGATACAGAAACAAGGTTTTTCAGAAAACTATCAGGATTTTGAAGACATTTTTTTTAATTTCGACAGGCCTAAATGGGTTAACCTGTGGGCTGCTATAAAGGTGTGGCTGTATGTATGCTCAGTGGTGTTCAACCACTTGGGGCCTTGAGGCGGTCCCAAGTGGTCCCCCCCCCCCCAACGGGTCCATTTGGTTCCATTTGGTATGCTCTTCTAAAGGATGGAGAGCTGGTAACCATTTTGGTCTCATTTTAGGCTCTCAAGAGGTATAATTCATTATTGTTAAATATCTGCATTACTTAATTTACAAAAAAAATCACATTTAGAGACATCATCACAGCATGGGATTGTAGACAACATCTTATCCAACGACAACTCATTCGTACTCATTCATACGTGTTGGTGGCCTGTGATTGATATTGATTGATTGATTGAAGTATTTATTAACAGTTTGCAGAATTACAGAACACTACAGCATAACTCAATACAAACTGTGAGTGGACATAAAGCACTAGACTTGTTTACCTTGTTCAAGTCATCATAACATTTAGACTCAGACATACAAATATACACTTCTATAGAGAGAGAGAGAGAGAGAGAGAGAGAGTAGGTGAAACTACATGTTTAAAGTCGTTTGTCATGGACAGACTGGGAAACCGACGTTTTGCTGCCATCTAGTGTTCACCAGCAGACTGCATGTGTCTGAAGATTATTATGGATGCAGCAGTTCTTGACAAACCTTTTCATATTATATAATTTGTGGGCCCTTGTCAAGAACCCACAAATTATATAATGTATACAATGTCTGTCTGAGAACACCTGTACGCCTTTCTCTCCGGGCAAAGGCACTCGGAATGACAGCTGGACTTTATCAAAACTTCCTTTGATAATCACAAACGTCAACACAAGTTTGGGGCACAATTGGCAGGTGGTGTGATTAGTTAATTACCCAGCACCTATCGCAACGCACCTGCTGATTGTGTGCCCCAAACATTTGTGCTTCCCTGGTCAATTGGTGATGACGTGTGTGTATGTGGTGATCAGAGGAAGTTTTGGTCAATTCAGTCCAGCTGTCATTCCGGACCCCTTTGCCTGGAGTGAAAGGTGGAAAAGTGGAGATATTTTACTAAATACACGTTTTGTGCTGGGACTTTCACATGGATATGAAACTAGAGGACAATATCTCACTCTACGTCTTTGGAATTATTTAATGGCTTAGTACAAACAGGGTGTTCTATATCTGTGTATACAGGAATGTATGATAGTGTATATGAATGATCTAGTGATTTTATGTGGGCAATATGAGTTTTTAGATATTTTGGTATTTTAAAGTGTCCAGGGTGTCATGGACCCAAGTGGAAAAAACATATTGTACACATAAAACCCCAGGAAAGTGTGTAATGGTGACACAGCCCTGTCAGTGACTGTTATGACTTCCAAAATGTCATCCTGTAGGCCGACAACTAATTATTTTCTTTTCCCCTGCCATTTCAGAAAGTGAAGCTGACTGGAGGTGTGAACTCTATGCTGTTGCCACTGCTGGGTGCAGTGAAGGTTAGTTAACAGTCTGATTCCTGCTGCTTGTTTAAGTGGGCTACATGCTACCATACCGTAGGTTGTCTTTGTATATGTATAGTTCACTTAATTTGTGTGTATAATGCCAGTCCACATCACCGTTATGTGACGTTTGTGGAGGCATGTGATTTATTTATCGTTTAACATCATTTACGGGTAAAGTCTGTCCACATCACATATGCATGTTCTCTTGTGTCTCCTTTCATCATGTCATCCCACAATGAACATATAGGGTTAGGTTAGGGCTAGGTATGTGATGTTGGTTGATGTGATGTATGTCTTTTATAATGTGCGAGTGAAGCTTCACTTCAGTTAACATCACATTATGTGGTGTGTATTGATGTGATTTATTTATGCTGCCATTTGCAGCTAAAACTTCATCCATGCCGGTCAGTAGGCGAGGCATTGACGATGGGCCTGCTATGACCCAAACGCTTTCTGCTGCACTTTTCACTTTTAGCACTTTATGAGCATGACAAAATAAAATATTTTCTTAGTTTATGTCTGAGGAGTTTTCCTTAAAGGACAACTTTAGTTTTTTTCAACCAAGGTTCATGTTTTAGGTTGTTATTAGAGAAACTAAAAGGTGAGAGTTAATTTTCTTTCATTTGCTGCTTTCTCTCGTTTTGGGAATTTTAGCAGTTTTTGACAGGGGGGCGGGGGCATTCGAGCATGGGGCTAAATATCTATTTCTTTACAAAATAATATGGCAATTTTTTTATTTATTATTTACTATAGTCCTAATAAACCCCAATAAATTACATCTGGCCACAAAAGATCACAGGATCTATTGAATGTGAAAACTGACATATTGAGCCTATACACACAGTATAAGCCTTGCAGTAGGCTACCTTCACATTCAGTAGATCCTGTGATCTTCTGTGGCCATATGTAATTTCCTGGGGTTTATTAGGACTATAGTAAATAATACAAAAATAAATCACCATAAAATTTGGTAAAAATATACATATTTAGCCCCATGCTCGAATGCCCCCGCCCCCTGTCAAAAAGAGCTAAAATCCCTAAAACGAAAGAAAGCAGCAAATGAAAAAACATTAACACTCATCTTTTACTTTCTCTAATAGCAACCTAAAACATGAACCTTGGTTGAAAAAAACTAAAGTTGTCCTTTAAGGTATTTGTGGAGTGAGTCTTCCGGTTTTCAATTTTATAAAGACATAATCATGGCTGTCATTTATAGTCATGATTCAAATTGAGTGTGTAGGCTATCTTTTTTTTTAATTATCTTGCCGCAGGAGGTCGGCAAGAGTAAGTTTAAAACATTTAGCAAAATTGAAACTAATGACTGATTTGGACCTGTAAATTATAAAACAAAAACTAAGGCACTGGTGTGGTACTACTGGTTTACCAGAACGGGGTTCAACTCCCTGCGGTGCCCTCAATTTGTTGTATTTACATTTTCTGCTCATTGTGTTGCCTTTTCATAGCTGATAACTCCCACGTTCTTTACTGTGTTTGTACTCCCTACAGTTGGGTTACAAGTCTATTTAGGGACCAAGCCCGAAGGGACTCTTGGTCCCTTATTTTTCACTTCTTCTTCCACCAAAAATGTCAGTTCTGGCTGAACTGTGCTGTCGGGTTTTCGTGAAACTTGGCAATATGGTAGCCCTCTACCTTTTTTTTGGGTTTGTTTTGGGCTCCCAATTCCAATCATTTGAAAATGACGATTGGCCCTGATAACTAGCTCAATCCCTACCCAAGTACCCATGTGTCTCCTCTTGCCTCACTTTCGTATTCTGACTTTTGTATCTGAATTGTATCTCTCTCCTCCTGGGATCTTTGCTCAAAATACCTAAACATTTCTATACGAAAATTAAGTCTTAAAAAAAAGAAAAAAATACTTTACTATATTCACCACTAACTGTAGTCATGTTCGAACCTGGAAGGACCACAGACAAGGGTTTTATAATAACAATCTTTATTCAAGTAAATACTCAGTGGGTTATAGAACAACAATAGAATGGGGCAAAACGGTAAACTACGACAAGACATTTCATATATGCAAAGCACTTAAACACAATTAAACTCCCTTCACATAATAAAACCTTTCTCTATAAAATACTAGCCTCTACGTGTAAAAACAGTGTTTGGTTGTGCAATTAACTCGCCCTGGCGGAGTGACCACGCCGAGGGGTTGGGTGGAGGGGTTCTCTTCTCACCCTTTTTACTTTGTCGGGTGACCTTTGTCAAAGAGGTTTTTAATCTAGTCTTGACTGTGCAGTGTGTCACCCCCGAGGACAGATGCCTCCTATTGTAACTTTTGATATTCAGGACTAAACATTTTTGTAAACTATGAACGCACTGTTCTGTTAAGATTGTAGGGATCGATGAGTTCTTTGAGATATTGTGGTGCCTGACCATTGAGAGCTTTATAGGTGAGGAGGATTTTGAACTCTATTCTGTATTTAACCGCGAGCCAGTGTAGAGGGGAACTGCCCATGGATCCGAAGTCCCGTTAGTCCGAACATGCACTGCTCCTGTGCTCGCGGTTAGGTTTAGGTTTGCTCCCGTGCTTGCGGTTAGGTTTAGGTTAGGGTTAGAGATAGGGATAGTAATTTCGGAACAATGAACCTTCTGACTAATGACACGGCACCGTGTAGAGAGGCCAGTGATGGTTCTGATTACATGGTTCTCGGACCCCTAGTATAGGGGTTCCTCGTTACTACAGAGGAGTTCCAAATCTTTGATTGCAACTTTTTCATTTAATATTCATTCATTCGTTCATATCGTTAATGTAATAAATAAATCCAATTTTCATGTATGTATTTACTACATTAATTACATTAACCCTAGAATCACTATTCTGAGGGGAACATTAGCAAAATAATCTGATCTACAAGCTCATGATTTAAGAGGATTTGAAAAAATAATCCATGGTCTCGGACGGCATACTATGTATAGAGCGTCGCAGTCCCGAAGAAAAACAACAGTTGTACCTGCCGTTTTTTCTTCTAATTCTTTGTTTGGCCCAAAACATTGTGCTTATTGTCATGATTTGTCACAACAAGAGTTGGCTTTGTCCGCGGTGCAACCCAACAGAGTTGCAGCACTTACTTCACACGTGTGTGATTTTCAAGATTTTGGAGGTTTTGAAAAAAAAGATGAATCACGAAAAAAAGGTATACTATAGTCCATGGTTTCGGACTGCATGACGTTTTTCATGATTTTGCAGGATTTGAGAACAAGATGAAAATAATGGACCTGTAAATTACAACAAAACAAACTAAGGCACTGGTGTGGTACTCCTGGTTTACCAGAATGGGGTTCAAGTCCCTGCAGTGCTCTGCTCAATTTGTTGTATTTACATGGTTTACATGGCAATAGCACAAACTTCGACATGTCACATGCTGGAACTTTTTACTTTGAAATGTTTTGTAGTTTCTGAGTTATTTAACTTAAACGCCCAATGCATTCTCTATGGCAATAGCACAAACTTTGGCATGCTACTAGTCCTACATACTTAAACCTACCAACCCCATTCTAGCCTACTCCCAGCTAACATGTCCATCTGGGCCCAATTGGGTTTTGACATGGGCTATGGACATGGGTTCCAAGTGGGCCGTGCACCCAGTTTTCACAAAGGGCCCACCCGTGTTAGCCCATATGGGCTTACGTGGGTTTCTAACTGGATCTTAGGTGGTATCCAAAAATCGAGGTAGTTCTAAAAATAGACGTGTTTTAGACGTCTATTTTTAGATGTTTATTATCCTATTTTTAGACGCACGTCTAATAGCCGGCTATTGCTCTGGTCAAAAATGATGAAAAACGAGGATTAAAAAATAAATCAAAAATTCAAAAAACGATGGGCAATAACCCATGTTTTTTCATTTTTTTCAAATCCTCAAAAATGATGAAAAACGGCGTGCTATAGTATGCCTTACAGTATGGGCTATAGCCCATGGTCAAAAATGAGGAAAAACGAGGATTAAAAAAATAATCAAAAATTCAAAATTACGATGGGCTATAACCCATGTTTGTTTTTTTTCCATTTTTTTCCAAACCTCAAAAATGATGAAAAACGGCGTGCTATAGTATGCCGTACGGTATGGGCTATATATAGCCCATGGTCAAAAATGATGAAAAACGAGGTAATTTATTTTTTCAAATTTTCAAAAAACGATGGGCTTATATGGGTTATAGCCCATCGTTTTTTTAATTTTTGATTATTTATTTTATCCTCGTTTTTCATCATTTTTGACCATGGGCTATAGCCCATACCGTACGGCATACTATAGCAGGTTTTGAGGTATTGAAAAAAAAGAGAAAAAAAAAGACATGGGTTATAGCCCATCGTTTTTTGAATTTTTGATTATTTTTTTATCCTCGTTTTTCATAATTTTTGACCATGGGGTATAGCCCATACCGTACGGCATACTATAGCACGCCGTTTTTCATCATTTTTGAGGTTTCGAAAAAACAAAAAAAAACAAAACATGGGTTATAGCCCATCGTTTTTTGAAATTTTGAAAAAAAAAATGAACCTCGTTTTTCATCATTTATGACCATGGGCTATAGCCCATACCGTACGGCATACTATAGCACGCCGTTTGTCATCATTTTTGAGGTTTTGAAAAAAAGTGAAAAAAAAAAAACATGGGTTATAGCCCATCGTTTTTTGAAATTTTGAAAAAAAAGATTAACCTCCTTTTTCATCATTTTTGAACATGGGCTATAGCCCGCACCGTACGGCATACTATAGCACGCCGTTTTTCATCATTTTTGAGGTTTTGAAAAACATGAAAAAAAAACAAAAACATGGGTTATAGCCCATCGTTTTTTGAAATTTTGAAAAAAGAAAATTAACCTCGTTTTTCATCATTTTTGAACATGGGCTATAACCCATACCGTACGGCATACTATAGCACGCCGTTTTTCATCATTTTTGAGGTTTGGAAAAAAAAAAAAAAATAATAATAACATGGGTTATAGCCCATCGTTCTTTGAAATTTTGGAAAAAAAAAATAACCTCGTTTTTCATCATTTTTGACCATGGGCTATAGCCTATACCGTACGGAATATTATAGCACGCCGTTTTTCATCATTTTTGAGGATTTGAAAAAAAACAAAAAAAAAAACATGGGTTATAGCCCATCGTTTTTTGAAAATTTGATTTTCTTTTAACCTCGTTTTTCACCATTTTTGACCATGGGCTATAGCCTTTACCGTACGGCATATTATAGCACGCCGTTTTTCATCCTTTTTGAGGATTTGAAAAAAATGAAAAAAAAAAAAAAACATGGGTTATAGCCCATCGTTTTTTGTTTTTTTGTTTTTTTGTTTTTAACCTCGTTTTTCATCATTTTTGACCATGGGCTATAGCCTATACCGTACGGCATATTATAGCACGCCGTTTTTCATCATTTTTGAGGATAAAAAAAAAAAAAAAAAAAAAAAAACATGGGTTATAGCCCATTTTTTTTGAAAATTAAAAAAAAGAAATTAACCTCGTTTTTCATCATTTTTGACCATGGGCTATAGCCTATACCGTACGGCATATTATAGCACGCCGTTTTTCATCATTTTTGAGGATTTGAAAAAAATGAAAAAAAAAAAAAACATGGGTTATAGCCCATCGTTTTTTGAAAATTTGATTTTCTTTTTTAACCTCGTTTTTCATCATTTTTGACCATGGGCTATAGCCTATACCGTACGGCATATTATAGCACACCATTTGTCATCATTTTTGAGGATTTGAAAAAAATGAAAAAAAAAAGAAACATGGGTTATAGCCCATTGTTTTTTGAAAATTTGAATTTTTTTTTTAACCTCGTTTTTCATCATTTTTGACCATGGGCTATAGCCTATACCGTACGGCATATTATAGCACGCCGTTTTTCATCCTTTTTGAGGATTAAAAAAAAAAAAAAAAAAAAAAAACATGGGTTATAGCCCATCGTTTTTTGAAAATTTGAAAAAAAGATTAACCTCGTTTTTCATCATTTTTGACCATGGGCTATAGCCTATACCGTACGGCATATTATAGCACGCCGTTTTTCATCATTTTTGAGGATTTGAAAAAAATGAAAAAAAAAAAAACATGGGTTATAGCCCATCGTTTTTTGAAAATTTGATTTTTTTTTTTAACCTCGTTTTTCATCATTTTTGACCATGGGCTATAGCCTATACCGTACGGCATATTATAGCACACCATTTGTCATCATTTTTGAGGATTTGAAAAAAATGAAAAAAACAAAAAACATGGGTTATAGCCCATCGTTTTTTGAAAAAAAAAAAATTAACCTCGTTTTTCATCATTTTTGACCATGGGCTATAGCCTATACCGTACGGCATATTATAGCACGCCGTTTTTCATCATTTTTGAGGATTTGAAAAAAATGAAAAAAAAAAAAACCATGGGTTATAGCCCATCGTTTTTTGAAAATTTGAAAAAAAGAATTACCTCGTTTTTCATCATTTTTGACCATGGGCTATAGCCTATACCGTACGGCATATTATAGCACGCAGTTTTTCATCCTTTTTGAGGATTTGAAAAAAATGAAAAAAAAAAAAAACATGGGTTATAGCCCATCGTTTTTTGAAAATTTGAAAAAAAAGAATAACCTCGTTTTTCATCATTTTTGACCATGGGCTATAGCCTATACCCTACGGCATATTATAGCACGCCATTTTTCATCATTTTTGAGGATTTAAAAAAAAAAAAAAAAAAAAAAAAACATGGGTTATAGCCCATCGTTTTCTGAAAATCAAAAAAAAAATTAACCTCGTTTTTCATCATTTTTGACCATGGGCTATAGCATATACCGTACGGCATATTATAGCACGCCGTTTTTCATCATTTTTGAGGATTTGGAAAAAAATGAAAAAAAAAAAAAAACATGGGTTATAGCCCATCGTTTTTTGAAAATTTCATTTTTTTTTTTAACCTCGTTTTTCATCATTTTTGACCATGGGCTATAGCCTATACCGTACGGCATATTATAGCACACCATTTGTCATCATTTTTGAGGATTTGAAAAAAATGAAAAAAAAAAAAAACATGGGTTATAGCCCATCGTTTTTTGAAAATAATAAAAAAATAAATTAACCTCGTTTTTCATCATTTTTGACCATGGGCTATAGCCTATACCGTACGGCATATTATAGCACGCCGTTTTTCATCATTTTTGAGGATTTGAAAAAAATGAAAAAAAAAAAAACCATGGGTTATAGCCCATCGTTTTTTGAAAATTAAAAAAAAAGAAATACCTCGTTTTTCATCATTTTTGACCATGGGCTATAGCCTATACCGTACGGCATATTATAGCACGCCGTTTTTCATCCTTTTTGAGGATTTGAAAAAAATGAAAAAAAAAAAAAACATGGGTTATAGCCCATCGTTTTTTGAAAATTTGAAAAAAAAGAATAACCTCGTTTTTCATCATTTTTGACCATGGGCTATAGCCTATACCCTACGGCATATTATAGCACGCCGTTTTTCATCATTTTTGAGGATTAAAAAAAAAAAAACAAAAAAAAAACATGGGTTATAGCCCATCGTTTTTTGAAAATTAAAAAAAAAAAATTAACCTCGTTTTTCATCATTTTTGACCATGGGCTATAGCCTATACCGTACGGCATATTATAGCACGCAGTTTTTCATCATTTTTGAGGATTTGAAATAAATGAAAAAATGAAAAAAACGATGGGTTATAGCCCATGTTTTTTGAAAATTTGGAAAAAAAATGTTATCCTCGTTTCTCATCCTTTTGGACCATGGGCTATAGCCCATATCGTACGGCATACTATAGCAAGCCGTTTTTCATCATTTTTGAGGATTTGAAAAAAAATGAAAAAAACGATGGGTTATAGCCCATGTTTTTTGAAATTTTGAAAAAAAAAGTTATCCTCGTTTCTCATCCTTTTGGACCATGGGCTATAGCCCATATCGTACGGCATACTATAGCACGCCGTTTTTCATCATTTTTGAGGATTTGAAAAAAATGAAAAAATGAAAAAAAACGATGGGTTATAGCCCATGTTTTTTGAAATTTTGAAAAAAAAAGTTATCCTCGTTTCTCATCATTTTGGACCATGGGCTATAGCCCATATCGTGCGGCATACTATAGCACGCCGTTTTTCATCATTTTTGAGGATTTTAAAAAAATAAAAAAAACGATGGGTTATAGCCCATGTTTTTTGAAATTTTGAAAAAAAAAGTTAACCTCGTTTTTCATCATTTTTGACCATGGGCTATAGCCTATACCGTACGGCATATTATAGCACGCAGTTTTTCATCATTTTTGAGGATTTGAAATAAATGAAAAAATGAAAAAAACGATGGGTTATAGCCCATGTTTTTTGAAAATTTGGAAAAAAAAAGTTATCCTCGTTTCTCATCCTTTTGGACCATGGGCTATAGCCCATATCGTACGGCATACTATAGCAAGCCGTTTTTCATCATTTTTGAGGATTTGAAAAAAAATGAAAAAAACGATGGGTTATAGCCGATGTTTTTTGAAATTTTGAAAAAAAAAGTTATCCTCGTTTCTCATCCTTTTGGACCATGGGCTATAGCCCATATCGTACGGCATACTATAGCACGCCGTTTTTCATCATTTTTGAGGATTTGAAAAAAATGAAAAAATGAAAAAAAACGATGGGTTATAGCCCATGTTTTTTGAAATTTTGAAAAAAAAAGTTATCCTCGTTTCTCATCATTTTGGACCATGGGCTATAGCCCATATCGTGCGGCATACTATAGCACGCCGTTTTTCATCATTTTTGAGGATTTTAAAAAAATAAAAAAACGATGGGTTATAGCCCATGTTTTTTGAAATTTTGAAAAAAAAAGTTATCCTCGTTTCTCATCCTTTTGGACCATGGGCTATAGCCCATATCGTACGGCATACTATAGCACGCCGTTTTTCATCATTTTTGAGGATTTGAAAAAAAATGAAAAAATGAAAAAAAACGATGGGTTAGCCCATGTTTTTTGAAATTTTGAAAAAAAAGTTATCCTCGTTTCTCATCATTTTGGACCATGGGCTATAGCCCATATCGTGCGGCATACTATAGCACGCCGTTTTTCATCATTTTTGAGGATTTGAAAAAAATGAAAAAATGAAAAAAATGATGGGTTATAGCCCATGTTTTTTGAAATTTTGAAAAAAAAAGTTATCCTCGTTTCTCATCCTTTTGGACCATGGGCTATAGCCCATATCGTACGGCATACTATAACACGCCGGTTTTCATCATTTTTGAGGATTTGAAAAAAATGAAAAAAACGATGGGTTATAGCCCATGTTTTTTTAAATTTTGAAAAAAAAAGTTATCCTCGTTTCTCATCATTTTGGACCATGGGCTATAGCCCATATCGTACGGCATACTATTGCACGCCGTTTTTCATCATTTTTGAGGATTTGAAAAAAAATGAAAAAATGAAAAAAACGATGGGTTATAGCCCATGTTTTTTGAAATTTTGAAAAAAAAAGTGATCCTCGTTTCTCATTATTTTGGACCATGGGCTATAGCCCATATCGTACGGCATACTATAGCACGCCGTTTTTCATCATTTTTGAGGATTTGAAAAAAATGAAAAAATGAAAAAAACGATGGGTTATAGCCCATGTTTTTTGAAATTTTGAAAAAAAAAGTGATCCTCGTTTCTCATTATTTTGGACCATGGGCTATAGCCCATATCGTACGGCATACTATAGCACGCCGTTTTTCATCATTTTTGAGGATTTGAAAAAAATGAAAAAAACGATGGGTTATAGCCCATGTTTTTTGAAATTTTGAAAAAAAAAGTTATCCTCGTTTCTCATCATTTTGGACCATGGGCTGTAGCCCATATCGTACGGCATACTATAGCACGCCGTTTTTCATCATTTTTGAGGATTTGAAAAAAAATGAAAAAATGAAAAAAACGATGGGTTATAGCCCATGTTTTTTGAAATTTTGAAAAAAAAAGTTATCCTCGTTTCTCATCATTTTGGACCATGGGCTATAGCCCATATCGTGCGGCATACTATAGCACGCCGTTTTTCATCATTTTTGAGGATTTGAAAAAAATTAAAAAATTAAAAAAATGATGGGTTATAGCCCATGTTTTTTTAAATTTTGAAAAAAAAGGTTATCCTCGTTTCTCATCCTTTTGGACCATGGGCTATAGCCCATATCGTACGGCATACTATAACACGCCGTTTTTCATCATTTTTGAGGATTTGAAAAAAAATGAAAAAAACGATGGGTTATAGCCCATGTTTTTTGAAATTTTGAAAAAAAAAGTTATCCTCGTTTCTCATCATTTTGGACCATGGGCTATAGCCCATATCGTACGGCATACTATAGCACGCCGTTTTTCATCATTTTTAAGGATTTGAAAAAAAATGAAAAAATGAAAAAAACGATGGGTTATAGCCCATGTTTTTTGAAATTTTGAAAAAAAAAGTGATCCTCGTTTCTCATTATTTTGGACCATGGGCTATAGCCCATATCGTACGGCATACTATAACACGCCGGTTTTCATCATTTTTGAGGATTTGAAAAAAATGAAAAAAACGATGGGTTATAGCCCATGTTTTTTGAAATTTTGAAAAAAAAAGTTATCCTCGTTTCTCATCATTTTGGACCATGGGCTATAGCCCATATCGTACGGCATACTATTGCACGCCGTTTTTCATCATTTTTGAGGATTTGAAAAAAAATGAAAAAATGAAAAAAACGATGGGTTATAGCCCATGTTTTTTGAAATTTTGAAAAAAAAAGTGATCCTCGTTTCTCATTATTTTGGACCATGGGCTATAGCCCATATCGTACGGCATACTATAGCACGCCGTTTTTCATCATTTTTGAGGATTTGAAAAAAATGAAAAAATGAAAAAAACGATGGGTTATAGCCCATGTTTTTTGAAATTTTGAAAAAAAAAGTGATCCTCGTTTCTCATTATTTTGGACCATGGGCTATAGCCCATATCGTACGGCATACTATAGCACGCCGTTTTTCATCATTTTTGAGGATTTGAAAAAAATGAAAAAATTAAAAAAAAAACGATGGGTTATAGCCCATGTTTTTTGAAATTTTGAAAAAAAAAGTTATCCTCGTTTCTCATCATTTTGGACCATGGGCTATAGCCCATATCGTGCGGCATACTATAGCACGCCGTTTTTCATCATTTTTGAGGATTTGAAAAAAATGAAAAAAACGATGGGTTATAGCCCATGTTTTTTGAAATTTTGAAAAAAAAAGTTATCCTCGTTTCTCATCATTTTGGACCATGGGCTGTAGCCCATATCGTACGGCATACTATAGCACGCCGTTTTTCATCATTTTTGAGGATTTGAAATAAATGAAAAAATGAAAAAAACGATGGGTTATAGCCCATGTTTTTTGAAAATTTGGAAAAAAAAAGTTATCCTCGTTTCTCATCCTTTTGGACCATGGGCTATAGCCCATATCGTACGGCATACTATAGCAAGCAGTTTTTCATCATTTTTGAGGATTTGAAAAAAAATGAAAAAAACGATGGGTTATAGCCGATGTTTTTTGAAATTTTGAAAAAAAAAGTTATCCTCGTTTCTCATCCTTTTGGACCATGGGCTATAGCCCATATCGTACGGCATACTATAGCACGCCGTTTTTCATCATTTTTGAGGATTTGAAAAAAATGAAAAAATGAAAAAAAACGATGGGTTATAGCCCATGTTTTTTGAAATTTTGAAAAAAAAAGTTATCCTCGTTTCTCATCATTTTGGACCATGGGCTATAGCCCATATCGTGCGGCATACTATAGCACGCCGTTTTTCATCATTTTTGAGGATTTTAAAAAAATAAAAAAAACGATGGGTTATAGCCCATGTTTTTTGAAATTTTGAAAAAAAAAGTTATCCTCGTTTCTCATCCTTTTGGACCATGGGCTATAGCCCATATCGTACGGCATACTATAGCACGCCGTTTTTCATCATTTTTGAGGATTTGAAAAAAAATGAAAAAATGAAAAAAAACGATGGGTTAGCCCATGTTTTTTGAAATTTTGAAAAAAAAGTTATCCTCGTTTCTCATCATTTTGGACCATGGGCTATAGCCCATATCGTGCGGCATACTATAGCACGCCGTTTTTCATCATTTTTGAGGATTTGAAAAAAATGAAAAAATGAAAAAAATGATGGGTTATAGCCCATGTTTTTTGAAATTTTGAAAAAAAAAGTTATCCTCGTTTCTCATCCTTTTGGACCATGGGCTATAGCCCATATCGTACGGCATACTATAACACGCCGGTTTTCATCATTTTTGAGGATTTGAAAAAAATGAAAAAAACGATGGGTTATAGCCCATGTTTTTTTAAATTTTGAAAAAAAAAGTTATCCTCGTTTCTCATCATTTTGGACCATGGGCTATAGCCCATATCGTACGGCATACTATTGCACGCCGTTTTTCATCATTTTTGAGGATTTGAAAAAAAATGAAAAAATGAAAAAAACGATGGGTTATAGCCCATGTTTTTTGAAATTTTGAAAAAAAAAGTGATCCTCGTTTCTCATTATTTTGGACCATGGGCTATAGCCCATATCGTACGGCATACTATAGCACGCCGTTTTTCATCATTTTTGAGGATTTGAAAAAAATGAAAAAATGAAAAAAACGATGGGTTATAGCCCATGTTTTTTGAAATTTTGAAAAAAAAAGTGATCCTCGTTTCTCATTATTTTGGACCATGGGCTATAGCCCATATCGTACGGCATACTATAGCACGCCGTTTTTCATCATTTTTGAGGATTTGAAAAAAATGAAAAAAACGATGGGTTATAGCCCATGTTTTTTGAAATTTTGAAAAAAAAAGTTATCCTCGTTTCTCATCATTTTGGACCATGGGCTGTAGCCCATATCGTACGGCATACTATAGCACGCCGTTTTTCATCATTTTTGAGGATTTGAAAAAAAATGAAAAAATGAAAAAAACGATGGGTTATAGCCCATGTTTTTTGAAATTTTGAAAAAAAAAGTTATCCTCGTTTCTCATCATTTTGGACCATGGGCTATAGCCCATATCGTGCGGCATACTATAGCACGCCGTTTTTCATCATTTTTGAGGATTTGAAAAAAATTAAAAAATTAAAAAAATGATGGGTTATAGCCCATGTTTTTTGAAATTTTGAAAAAAAAGGTTATCCTCGTTTCTCATCCTTTTGGACCATGGGCTATAGCCCATATCGTACGGCATACTATAACACGCCGTTTTTCATCATTTTTGAGGATTTGAAAAAAAAATGAAAAAAACGATGGGTTATAGCCCATGTTTTTTGAAATTTTGAAAAAAAAAGTTATCCTCGTTTCTCATCATTTTGGACCATGGGCTATAGCCCAGATCGTACGGCATACTATAGCACGCCGTTTTTCATCATTTTTAAGGATTTGAAAAAAAATGAAAAAATGAAAAAAACGATGGGTTATAGCCCATGTTTTTTGAAATTTTGAAAAAAAAAGTGATCCTCGTTTCTCATTATTTTGGACCATGGGCTATAGCCCATATCGTACGGCATACTATAACACGCCGGTTTTCATCATTTTTGAGGATTTGAAAAAAATGAAAAAAACGATGGGTTATAGCCCATGTTTTTTGAAATTTTGAAAAAAAAAGTTATCCTCGTTTCTCATCATTTTGGACCATGGGCTATAGCCCATATCGTACGGCATACTATTGCACGCCGTTTTTCATCATTTTTGAGGATTTGAAAAAAAATGAAAAAATGAAAAAAACGATGGGTTATAGCCCATGTTTTTTGAAATTTTGAAAAAAAAAGTGATCCTCGTTTCTCATTATTTTGGACCATGGGCTATAGCCCATATCGTACGGCATACTATAGCACGCCGTTTTTCATCATTTTTGAGGATTTGAAAAAAATGAAAAAATGAAAAAAACGATGGGTTATAGCCCATGTTTTTTGAAATTTTGAAAAAAAAAGTGATCCTCGTTTCTCATTATTTTGGACCATGGGCTATAGCCCATATCGTACGGCATACTATAGCACGCCGTTTTTCATCATTTTTGAGGATTTGAAAAAAATGAAAAAATGAAAAAAAAAACGATGGGTTATAGCCCATGTTTTTTGAAATTTTGAAAAAAAAAGTTATCCTCGTTTCTCATCATTTTGGACCATGGGCTATAGCCCATATCGTGCGGCATACTATAGCACGCCGTTTTTCATCATTTTTGAGGATTTGAAAAAAATGAAAAAAACGATGGGTTATAGCCCATGTTTTTTGAAATTTTGAAAAAAAAAGTTATCCTCGTTTCTCATCATTTTGGACCATGGGCTGTAGCCCATATCGTACGGCATACTATAGCACGCCGTTTTTCATCATTTTTGAGGATTTGAAAAAAAATGAAAAAATGAAAAAAACGATGGGTTATAGCCCATGTTTTTTGAAATTTTGAAAAAAAAAGTGATCCTCGTTTCTCATTATTTTGGACCATGGGCTATAGCCCATATCGTACGGCATACTATAACACGCCGGTTTTCATCATTTTTGAGGATTTGAAAAAAATGAAAAAAACGATGGGTTATAGCCCATGTTTTTTTAAATTTTGAAAAAAAAAGTTATCCTCGTTTCTCATCATTTTGGACCATGGGCTATAGCCCATATCGTACGGCATACTATTGCACGCCGTTTTTCATCATTTTTGAGGATTTGAAAAAAAATGAAAAAATGAAAAAAACGATGGGTTATAGCCCATGTTTTTTGAAATTTTGAAAAAAAAAGTGATCCTCGTTTCTCATTATTTTGGACCATGGGCTATAGCCCATATCGTACGGCATACTATAGCACGCCGTTTTTCATCATTTTTGAGGATTTGAAAAAAATTAAAAAATTAAAAAAAAAACGATGGGTTATAGCCCATGTTTTTTGAAATTTTGAAAAAAAAAGTTATCCTCGTTTCTCATCATTTTGGACCATGGGCTATAGCCCATATCGTGCGGCATACTATAGCACGCCGTTTTTCATCATTTTTGAGGATTTGAAAAAAATGAAAAAAACGATGGGTTATAGCCCATGTTTTTTGAAATTTTGAAAAAAAAAGTTATCCTCGTTTCTCATCATTTTGGACCATGGGCTGTAGCCCATATCGTACGGCATACTATAGCACGCCGTTTTTCATCATTTTTGAGGATTTGAAAAAAAATGAAAAAATGAAAAAAACGATGGGTTATAGCCCATGTTTTTTGAAATTTTGAAAAAAAAAGTTATCCTCGTTTCTCATCATTTTGGACCATGGGCTATAGCCCATATCGTGCGGCATACTATAGCACGCCGTTTTTCATCATTTTTGAGGATTTGAAAAAAATGAAAAAATGAAAAAGATCATGGGTTATAGCCCATGTTTTTTGAAATTTTGAAAAAAAAGGTTATCCTCGTTTCTCATCCTTTTGGACCATGGGCTATAGCCCATATCGTACGGCATACTATAACACGCCGTTTTTCATCATTTTTGAGGATTTGAAAAAAAATGAAAAAAACGATGGGTTATAGTTCATGTTTTTTGAAATTTTGAAAAAAAAAGTTATCCTCGTTTCTCATCATTTTGGACCATGGGCTATAGCCCATATCGTACGGCATACTATAGCAGGCCGTTTTTCATCATTTTTGAGGATTTGAAAAAAAATGAAAAAATGAAAAAAACGATGGGTTATAGCCCATGTTTTTTGAAATTTTGAAAAAAAAAGTGATCCTCGTTTCTCATTATTTTGGACCATGGGCTATAGCCCATATCGTACAGCATACTATAGCACGCCGTTTTTCATCATTTTTGAGGATTTGAAAAAAATGAAAAAATGAAAAAAATGATGGGTTATAGCCCATGTTTTTTGAAATTTTGAAAAAAAAAGTTATCCTCGTTTCTCATCCTTTTGGACCATGGGCTATAGCCCATATCGTACGGCATACTATAGCACGCCGTTTTTCATCATTTTTTAGGATTTGAAAAAAAATGAAAAAAACGATGGGTTATAGCCCATGTTTTTTGAAATTTTGAAAAAAAAAGTTATCCTCGTTTCTCATCATTTTGGACCATGGGCTATAGCCCATATCGTACGGCATACTATTGCACGCCGTTTTTCATCATTTTTGAGGATTTGAAAAAAAATGAAAAAATGAAAAAAACGATGGGTTATAGCCCATGTTTTTTGAAATTTTGAAAAAAAAAGTGATCCTCGTTTCTCATTATTTTGGACCATGGGCTATAGCCCATATCGTACGGCATACTATAGCACGCCGTTTTTCATCATTTTTGAGGATTTGAAAAAAATGAAAAAATGAAAAAAATGATGGGTTATAGCCCATGTTTTTTGAAATTTTGAAAAAAAAAGTTATCCTCGTTTCTCATCCTTTTGGACCATGGGCTATAGCCCATATCGTACGGCATACTATAGCACGCCGTTTTTCATCATTTTTTAGGATTTGAAAAAAAATGAAAAAAACGATGGGTTATAGCCCATGTTTTTTGAAATTTTGAAAAAAAAAGTTATCCTCGTTTCTCATCATTTTGGACCATGGGCTATAGCCCATATCGTACGGCATACTATAGCACGCCGTTTTTCATCATTTTTGAGGATTTGAAAAAAAATGAAAAAATGAAAAAAACGATGGGTTATAGCCCATGTTTTTTGAAATTTTGAAAAAAAAAGTGATCCTCGTTTCTCATTATTTTGGACCATGGGCTATAGCCCATATTGTACGGCATACTATAGCACGCCGTTTTTCATCATTTTTGAGGATTTGAAAAAAATGAAAAAATGAAAAGAAACGATGGGTTATAGCCCATGTTTTTTGAAATTTTGAAAAAAAAAGTTATCCTCGTTTCTCATCATTTTGGACCATGGGCTATAGCCCATATCGTGCGGCATACTATAGCACGCCGTTTTTCATCATTTTTGAGGATTTGAAAAAAATGAAAAAAACGATGGGTTATAGCCCATGTTTTTTGAAATTTTGAAAAAAAAAGTTATCCTCGTTTCTCATCATTTTGGACCATGGGCTGTAGCCCATATCGTACGGCATACTATAACACGCCGGTTTTCATCATTTTTGAGGATTTGAAAAAAATGAAAAAAACGATGGGTTATAGCCCATGTTTTTTGAAATTTTGAAAAAAAAAGTTATCCTCGTTTCTCATCATTTTGGACCATGGGCTGTAGCCCATATCGTACGGCATACTATAACACGCCGGTTTTCATCATTTTTGAGGATTTGAAAAAAATGAAAAAAACGATGGGTTATAGCCCATGTTTTTTGAAATTTTGAAAAAAAAAGTTATCCTCGTTTCTCATCATTTTGGACCATGGGCTATAGCCCATATCGTACGGCATACTATTGCACGCCGTTTTTCATCATTTTTGAGGATTTGAAAAAAAATGAAAAAATGAAAAAAACGATGGGTTATAGCCCATGTTTTTTGAAATTTTGAAAAAAAAAGTGATCCTCGTTTCTCATTATTTTGGACCATGGGCTATAGCCCATATCGTACGGCATACTATAGCACGCCGTTTTTCATCATTTTTGAGGATTTGAAAAAAATGAAAAAATGAAAAAAATGATGGGTTATAGCCCATGTTTTTTGAAATTTTGAAAAAAAAAGTTATCCTCGTTTCTCATCCTTTTGGACCATGGGCTATAGCCCATATCGTACGGCATACTATAGCACGCCGTTTTTCATCATTTTTTAGGATTTGAAAAAAATGAAAAAAACGATGGGTTATAGCCCATGTTTTTTGAAATTTTGAAAAAAAAAGTTATCCTCGTTTCTCATCATTTTGGACCATGGGCTATAGCCCATATCGTACGGCATACTATAGCACGCCGTTTTTCATCATTTTTGAGGATTTGAAAAAAAATGAAAAAATGAAAAAAACGATGGGTTATAGCCCATGTTTTTTGAAATTTTGAAAAAAAAAGTGATCCTCGTTTCTCATTATTTTGGACCATGGGCTATAGCCCATATTGTACGGCATACTATAGCACGCCGTTTTTCATCATTTTTGAGGATTTGAAAAAAATGAAAAAATGAAAAGAAACGATGGGTTATAGCCCATGTTTTTTGAAATTTTGAAAAAAAAAGTTATCCTCGTTTCTCATCATTTTGGACCATGGGCTATAGCCCATATCGTGCGGCATACTATAGCACGCCGTTTTTCATCATTTTTGAGGATTTGAAAAAAATGAAAAAAACGATGGGTTATAGCCCATGTTTTTTGAAATTTTGAAAAAAAAAGTGATCCTCGTTTCTCATCATTTTGGACCATGGGCTGTAGCCCATATCGTACAGCATACTATAGCACGCAGTTTTTCATCATTTTTGAGGATTTGAAAAAAATGAAAAAAACGATGGGTTATAGCCCATGTTTTTTGAAATTTTGAAAAAAAAAGTTATCCTCGTTTCTCATCATTTTGGACCATGGGCTATAGCCCATATCGTACGGCATACTATTGCACGCCGTTTTTCATCATTTTTGAGGATTTGAAAAAAAATGAAAAAATGAAAAAAACGATGGGTTATAGCCCATGTTTTTTGAAATTTTGAAAAAAAAAGTGATCCTCGTTTCTCATTATTTTGGACCATGGGCTATAGCCCATATCGTACGGCATACTATAGCACGCCGTTTTTCATCATTTTTGAGGATTTGAAAAAAATGAAAAAATGAAAAAAATGATGGGTTATAGCCCATGTTTTTTGAAATTTTGAAAAAAAAAGTTATCCTCGTTTCTCATCCTTTTGGACCATGGGCTATAGCCCATATCGTACGGCATACTATAGCACGCCGTTTTTCATCATTTTTTAGGATTTGAAAAAAAATGAAAAAAACGATGGGTTATAGCCCATGTTTTTTGAAATTTTGAAAAAAAAAGTTATCCTCGTTTCTCATCATTTTGGACCATGGGCTATAGCCCATATCGTACGGCATACTATAGCACGCCGTTTTTCATCATTTTTGAGGATTTGAAAAAAAATGAAAAAATGAAAAAAACGATGGGTTATAGCCCATGTTTTTTGAAATTTTGAAAAAAAAAGTGATCCTCGTTTCTCATTATTTTGGACCATGGGCTATAGCCCATATTGTACGGCATACTATAGCACGCCGTTTTTCATCATTTTTGAGGATTTGAAAAAAATGAAAAAATGAAAAGAAACGATGGGTTATAGCCCATGTTTTTTGAAATTTTGAAAAAAAAAGTTATCCTCGTTTCTCATCATTTTGGACCATGGGCTATAGCCCATATCGTGCGGCATACTATAGCACGCCGTTTTTCATCATTTTTGAGGATTTGAAAAAAATGAAAAAAACGATGGGTTATAGCCCATGTTTTTTGAAATTTTGAAAAAAAAAGTTATCCTCGTTTCTCATCATTTTGGACCATGGGCTGTAGCCCATATCGTACGGCATACTATAACACGCCGGTTTTCATCATTTTTGAGGATTTGAAAAAAATGAAAAAAACGATGGGTTATAGCCCATGTTTTTTGAAATTTTGAAAAAAAAAGTTATCCTCGTTTCTCATCATTTTGGACCATGGGCTATAGCCCATATCGTACGGCATACTATTGCACGCCGTTTTTCATCATTTTTGAGGATTTGAAAAAAAATGAAAAAATGAAAAAAACGATGGGTTATAGCCCATGTTTTTTGAAATTTTGAAAAAAAAAGTGATCCTCGTTTCTCATTATTTTGGACCATGGGCTATAGCCCATATCGTACGGCATACTATAGCACGCCGTTTTTCATCATTTTTAAGGATTTGAAAAAAAATGAAAAAATGAAAAAAACGATGGGTTATAGCCCATGTTTTTTGAAATTTTGAAAAAAAAAGTGATCATCGTTTCTCATTATTTTGGACCATGGGCTATAGCCCATATCGTACGGCATACTATAACACGCCGGTTTTCATCATTTTTGAGGATTTGAAAAAAATGAAAAAAACGATGGGTTATAGCCCATGTTTTTTGAAATTTTGAAAAAAAAAGTTATCCTCGTTTCTCATCATTTTGGACCATGGGCTATAGCCCATATCGTACGGCATACTATTGCACGCCGTTTTTCATCATTTTTGAGGATTTGAAAAAAAATGAAAAAATGAAAAAAACGATGGGTTATAGCCCATGTTTTTTGAAATTTTGAAAAAAAAAGTGATCCTCGTTTCTCATTATTTTGGACCATGGGCTATAGCCCATATCGTACGGCATACTATAGCACGCCGTTTTTCATCATTTTTGAGGATTTGAAAAAAATGAAAAAATGAAAAAAACGATGGGTTATAGCCCATGTTTTTTGAAATTTTGAAAAAAAAAGTGATCCTCGTTTCTCATTATTTTGGACCATGGGCTATAGCCCATATCGTACGGCATACTATAGCACGCCGTTTTTCATCATTTTTGAGGATTTGAAAAAAATGAAAAAATGAAAAAAAAAACGATGGGTTATAGCCCATGTTTTTTGAAATTTTGAAAAAAAAAGTTATCCTCGTTTCTCATCATTTTGGACCATGGGCTATAGCCCATATCGTGCGGCATACTATAGCACGCCGTTTTTCATCATTTTTGAGGATTTGAAAAAAATGAAAAAAACGATGGGTTATAGCCCATGTTTTTTGAAATTTTGAAAAAAAAAGTTATCCTCGTTTCTCATCATTTTGGACCATGGGCTGTAGCCCATATCGTACGGCATACTATAGCACGCCGTTTTTCATCATTTTTGAGGATTTGAAAAAAAATGAAAAAATGAAAAAAACGATGGGTTATAGCCCATGTTTTTTGAAATTTTGAAAAAAAAAGTGATCCTCGTTTCTCATTATTTTGGACCATGGGCTATAGCCCATATCGTACGGCATACTATAACACGCCGGTTTTCATCATTTTTGAGGATTTGAAAAAAATGAAAAAAACGATGGGTTATAGCCCATGTTTTTTGAAATTTTGAAAAAAAAAGTTATCCTCGTTTCTCATCATTTTGGACCATGGGCTATAGCCCATATCGTACGGCATACTATTGCACGCCGTTTTTCATCATTTTTGAGGATTTGAAAAAAAATGAAAAAATGAAAAAAACGATGGGTTATAGCCCATGTTTTTTGAAATTTTGAAAAAAAAAGTGATCCTCGTTTCTCATTATTTTGGACCATGGGCTATAGCCCATATCGTACGGCATACTATAGCACGCCGTTTTTCATCATTTTTGAGGATTTGAAAAAAATTAAAAAAATAAAAAAAAAACGATGGGTTATAGCCCATGTTTTTTGAAATTTTGAAAAAAAAAGTTATCCTCGTTTCTCATCATTTTGGACCATGGGCTATAGCCCATATCGTGCGGCATACTATAGCACGCCGTTTTTCATCATTTTTGAGGATTTGAAAAAAATGAAAAAAACGATGGGTTATAGCCCATGTTTTTTGAAATTTTGAAAAAAAAAGTTATCCTCGTTTCTCATCATTTTGGACCATGGGCTGTAGCCCATATCGTACGGCATACTATAGCACGCCGTTTTTCATCATTTTTGAGGATTTGAAAAAAAATGAAAAAATGAAAAAAACGATGGGTTATAGCCCATGTTTTTTGAAATTTTGAAAAAAAAAGTTATCCTCGTTTCTCATCATTTTGGACCATGGGCTATAGCCCATATCGTGCGGCATACTATAGCACGCCGTTTTTCATCATTTTTGAGGATTTGAAAAAAATGAAAAAATGAAAAAGATCATGGGTTATAGCCCATGTTTTTTGAAATTTTGAAAAAAAAGGTTATCCTCGTTTCTCATCCTTTTGGACCATGGGCTATAGCCCATATCGTACGGCATACTATAACACGCCGTTTTTCATCATTTTTGAGGATTTGAAAAAAAATGAAAAAAACGATGGGTTATAGTTCATGTTTTTTGAAATTTTGAAAAAAAAAGTTATCCTCGTTTCTCATCATTTTGGACCATGGGCTATAGCCCATATCGTACGGCATACTATAGCACGCCGTTTTTCATCATTTTTGAGGATTTGAAAAAAAATGAAAAAATGAAAAAAACGATGGGTTATAGCCCATGTTTTTTGAAATTTTGAAAAAAAAAGTGATCCTCGTTTCTCATTATTTTGGACCATGGGCTATAGCCCATATCGTACGGCATACTATAGCACGCCGTTTTTCATCATTTTTGAGGATTTGAAAAAAATGAAAAAATGAAAAAAATGATGGGTTATAGCCCATGTTTTTTTAAATTTTGAAAAAAAAAGTTATCCTCGTTTCTCATCCTTTTGGACCATGGGCTATAGCCCATATCGTACGGCATACTATAGCACGCCGTTTTTCATCATTTTTTAGGATTTGAAAAAAAATGAAAAAAACGATGGGTTATAGCCCATGTTTTTTGAAATTTTGAAAAGAAAAGTTATCCTCGTTTCTCATCATTTTGGACCATGGGCTATAGCCCATATCGTACGGCATACTATAGCACGCAGTTTTTCATCATTTTTGAGGATTTGAAAAAAAATGAAAAAATGAAAAAAACGATGGGTTATAGCCCATGTTTTTTGAAATTTTGAAAAAAAAAGTGATCCTCGTTTCTCATTATTTTGGACCATGGGCTATAGCCCATATTGTACGGCATACTATAGCACGCCGTTTTTCATCATTTTTGAGGATTTGAAAAAAATGAAAAAATGAAAAGAAACGATGGGTTATAGCCCATGTTTTTTGAAATTTTGAAAAAAAAAGTTATCCTCGTTTCTCATCATTTTGGACCATGGGCTATAGCCCATATCGTGCGGCATACTATAGCACGCCGTTTTTCATCATTTTTGAGGATTTGAAAAAAATGAAAAAAACGATGGGTTATAGCCCATGTTTTTTGAAATTTTGAAAAAAAAAGTTATCCTCGTTTCTCATCATTTTGGACCATGGGCTGTAGCCCATATCGTACGGCATACTATAACACGCCGGTTTTCATCATTTTTGAGGATTTGAAAAAAATGAAAAAAACGATGGGTTATAGCCCATGTTTTTTGAAATTTTGAAAAAAAAAGTTATCCTCGTTTCTCATCATGTTGGACCATGGGCTATAGCCCATATCGTACGGCATACTATTGCACGCCGTTTTTCATCATTTTTGAGGATTTGAAAAAAAATGAAAAAATGAAAAAAACGATGGGTTATAGCCCATGTTTTTTGAAATTTTGAAAAAAAAAGTGATCCTCGTTTCTCATTATTTTGGACCATGGGCTATAGCCCATATTGTACGGCATACTATAGCACGCCGTTTTTCATCATTTTTGAGGATTTGAAAAAAATGAAAAAATTAAAAGAAACGATGGGTTATAGCCCATGTTTTTTGAAATTTTGAAAAAAAAAGTTATCCTCGTTTCTCATCCTTTTGGACCATGGGCTATAGCCCATATCGTACGGCATACTATAGCACGCCGTTTTTCATCATTTTTTAGGATTTGAAAAAAATGAAAAAAACGATGGGTTATAGCCCATGTTTTTTGAAATTTTGAAAAAAAAAGTTATCCTCGTTTCTCATCATTTTGGACCATGGGCTATAGCCCATATCGTACGGCATACTATAGCACGCCGTTTTTCATCATTTTTGAGGATTTGAAAAAAAATGAAAAAATGAAAAAAACGATGGGTTATAGCCCATGTTTTTTGAAATTTTGAAAAAAAAAGTGATCCTCGTTTCTCATTATTTTGGACCATGGGCTATAGCCCATATTGTACGGCATACTATAGCACGCCGTTTTTCATCATTTTTGAGGATTTGAAAAAAATGAAAAAATTAAAAGAAACGATGGGTTATAGCCCATGTTTTTTGAAATTTTGAAAAAAAAAGTTATCCTCGTTTCTCATCATTTTGGACCATGGGCTATAGCCCATATCGTGCGGCATACTATAGCACGCCGTTTTTCATCATTTTTGAGGATTTGAAAAAAATGAAAAAAACGATGGGTTATAGCCCATGTTTTTTGAAATTTTGAAAAAAAAAGTTATCCTCGTTTCTCATCATTTTGGACCATGGGCTGTAGCCCATATCGTACGGCATACTATAACACGCCGGTTTTCATCATTTTTGAGGATTTGAAAAAAATGAAAAAAACGATGGGTTATAGCCCATGTTTTTTGAAATTTTGAAAAAAAAAGTTATCCTCGTTTCTCATCATTTTGGACCATGGGCTATAGCCCATATCGTACGGCATACTATTGCACGCCGTTTTTCATCATTTTTGAGGATTTGAAAAAAAATGAAAAAATGAAAAAAACGATGGGTTATAGCCCATGTTTTTTGAAATTTTGAAAAAAAAAGTGATCCTCGTTTCTCATTATTTTGGACCATGGGCTATAGCCCATATCGTACGGCATACTATAGCACGCCGTTTTTCATCATTTTTGAGGATTTGAAAAAAATGAAAAAATGAAAAAAACGATGGGTTATAGCCCATGTTTTTTGAAAATTTGAAAAAAAAAGTGATCCTCGTTTCTCATTATTTTGGACCATGGGCTATAGCCCATATCGTACGGCATACTATAGCACGCCGTTTTTCATCATTTTTGAGGATTTGAAA
The DNA here is from genome assembly GCF_964188405.1 of Protomyctophum parallelum. NCBI lineage: Eukaryota > Metazoa > Chordata > Actinopteri > Myctophiformes > Myctophidae > Protomyctophum > Protomyctophum parallelum. The sequence goes on along the minus strand of NC_139714.1, from coordinate 29,107,594 downwards.
AAAATGAAAAAATGAAAAAAAAAACGATGGGTTATAGCCCATGTTTTTTGAAATTTTGAAAAAAAAAGTTATCCTCGTTTCTCATCATTTTGGACCATGGGCTATAGCCCATATCGTGCGGCATACTATAGCACGCCGTTTTTCATAATTTTTGAGGATTTGAAAAAAATGAAAAAAACGATGGGTTATAGCCCATGTTTTTTGAAATTTTGAAAAAAAAAGTTATCCTCGTTTCTCATCATTTTTGACCATGGGCTATAGCCTATACCGTACGGCATATTATAGCACGCCGTTTTTCATCATTTTTGAGGATTTGAAAAAAATGAAAAAAAAAAAAAACATGGGTTATAGCCCATCGTTTTTTGAAAATTTGATTTTTTTTTTTTAACCTCGTTTTTCATCATTTTTGACCATGGGCTATAGCCTATACCGTACGGCATATTATAGCACACCATTTGTCATCATTTTTGAGGATTTGAAAAAAATGAAAAAAAAAACAAACATGGGTTATAGCCCATCGTTTTTTGAAAATAATAAAAAAATAAATTAACCTCGTTTTTCATCATTTTTGACCATGGGCTATAGCCTATACCGTACGGCATATTATAGCACGCCGTTTTTCATCATTTTTGAGGATTTGAAAAAAATGAAAAAAAAAAAACCCATGGGTTATAGCCCATCGTTTTTTGAAAATTTGAAAAAAAAAATTACCTCGTTTTTCATCATTTTTGACCATGGGCTATAGCCTATACCGTACGGCATATTATAGCACGCCGTTTTTCATCCTTTTTGAGGATTTGAAAAAAATGAAAAAAAAAAAAAACATGGGTTATAGCCCATCGTTTTTTGAAAATTTGAAAAAAAAGAATAACCTCGTTTTTCATCATTTTTGACCATGGGCTATAGCCTATACCCTACGGCATATTATAGCACGCCGTTTTTCATCATTTTTGAGGATTTAAAAAAAAAAAAAAAAAAACATGGGTTATAGCCCATCGTTTTCTGAAAATCAAAAAAAAAGAAATTAACCTCGTTTTTCATCATTTTTGACCATGGGCTATAGCCTATACCGTACGGCATATTATAGCACGCCGTTTTTCATCATTTTTGAGGATTTAAAAAAAAAAAAAACAAAAAAAAAACATGGGTTATAGCCCATCGTTTTCTGAAAATCAAAAAAAAAAATTAACCTCGTTTTTCATCATTTTTGACCATGGGCTATAGCCTATACCGTACGGCATATTATAGCACGCCGTTTTTCTACATTTTTGAGGATTTAAAAAAAACAAAAACAAAAAAAAAACATGGGTTATAGCCCATCGTTTTCTGAAAATCAAAAAAAAAAAATTAACCTCGTTTTTCATCATTTTTGACCATGGGCTATAGCCTATACCGTACGGCATATTATAGCACGCCGTTTTTCATCATTTTTGAGGATTTGGAAAAAAATGAAAAAAAAAAAAAACATGGGTTATAGCCCATCGTTTTTTGAAAATTTGATTTTTTTTTTAACCTCGTTTTTCATCATTTTTGACCATGGGCTATAGCCTATACCGTACGGCATATTATAGCACGCCGTTTTTCATCATTTTTGAGGATTTGAAAAAAATGAAAAAAAAAAAAAACATGGGTTATAGCCCATCGTTTTTTTAAAATTTGATTTTTTTTTTAACCTCGTTTTTCATCATTTTTGACCATGGGCTATAGCCTATACCGTACGGCATATTATAGCACACCATTTGTCATCATTTTTGAGGATTTGAAAAAAATGGAAAAAAAAAAAAACATGGGTTATAGCCCATCGTTTTTTGAAAATAATAAAAAAATAAATTAACCTAGTTTTTCATCATTTTTGACCATGGGCTATAGCCTATACCGTACGGCATATTATAGCACGCCGTTTTTCATCATTTTTGAGGATTTGAAAAAAATGAAAAAAAAAAAAACCATGGGTTATAGCCCATCGTTTTTTGAAAATTTGAAAAAAGAAATTACCTCGTTTTTCATCATTTTTGACCATGGGCTATAGCCTATACCGTACGGCATATTATAGCACGCCGTTTTTCATCCTTTTTGAGGATTTGAAAAAAAATGAAAACAAAAAAAAACATGGGTTATAGCCCATCGTTTTTTGAAAATTAAAAAAAAATATTAACCTCGTTTTTCATCATTTTTGACCATGGGCTATAGCCTATACCGTACGGCATATTATAGCACGCCGTTTTTCATCATTTTTGAGGATTTGGAAAAAAATGAAAAAAAAAAAAAACATGGGTTATAGCCCATCGTTTTTTGAAAATTTGATTTTTTTTTTAACCTCGTTTTTCATCATTTTTGACCATGGGCTATAGCCTATACCGTACGGCATATTATAGCACACCATTTGTCATCATTTTTGAGGATTTGAAAAAAATGAAAAAAAAAAAAAAACATGGGTTATAGCCCATCGTTTTTTGAAAATAATAAAAAAATAAATTAACCTCGTTTTTCATCATTTTTGACCATGGGCTATAGCCTATACCGTACGGCATATTATAGCACGCCGTTTTTCATCATTTTTGAGGATTTGAAAAAAATGAAAAAAAAAAAAACCATGGGTTATAGCCCATCGTTTTTTGAAAATTTGAAAAAAGAAATTACCTCGTTTTTCATCATTTTTGACCATGGGCTATAGCCTATACCGTACGGCATATTATAGCACGCCGTTTTTCATACTTTTTGAGGATTTGAAAAAAAATGAAAAAAAAAAAAAACATGGGTTATAGCCCATCGTTTTTTGAAAATTTGAAAAAAAAGAATAACCTCGTTTTTCATCATTTTTGACCATGGGCTATAGCCTATACCCTACGGCATATTATAGCACGCCGTTTTTCATCATTTTTGAGGATTAAAAAAACAAAAAAACAAAAAAAAACATGGGTTATAGCCCATCGTTTTTTGAAAATTAAAAAAATATATTAACCTCGTTTTTCATCATTTTTGACCATGGGCTATAGCCTATACCGTACGGCATATTATAGCACGCAGTTTTTCATCATTTTTGAGGATTTGAAATAAATGAAAAAATGAAAAAAACGATGGGTTATAGCCCATGTTTTTTGAAAATTTGGAAAAAAAAAGTTATCCTCGTTTCTCATCCTTTTGGACCATGGGCTATAGCCCATATCGTACGGCATACTATAGCACGCCGTTTTTCATCATTTTTGAGGATTTGAAAAAAAATGAAAAAAACGATGGGTTATAGCCCATGTTTTTTGAAATTTTGAAAAAAAAAGTTATCCTCGTTTCTCATCCTTTTGGACCATGGGCTATAGCCCATATCGTACGGCATACTATAACACGCCGTTTTTCATCATTTTTGAGGATTTGAAAAAAAATGAAAAAAACGATGGGTTATAGCCCATGTTTTTTGAAATTTTGAAAAAAAAAGTGATCCTCGTTTCTCATTATTTTGGACCATGGGCTATAGCCCATATCGTACGGCATACTATAGCACGCCGTTTTTCATCATTTTTGAGGATTTGAAAAAAATAAAAAAATGATGGGTTATAGCCCATGTTTTTTGAAATTTTGAAAAAAAAAGTTATCCTCGTTTCTCATCATTTTGGACCATGGGCTGTAGCCCATATCGTACGGCATACTATAGCACGCCGTTTTTCATCATTTTTGAGGATTTGAAAAAAAATGAAAAAATGAAAAAAATGATGGGTTATAGCCCATGTTTTTTGAAATTTTGAAAAAAAATGTTATCCTCGTTTCTCATCATTTTGGACCATGGGCTATAGCCCATATCGTGCGGCATACTATAGCACGCCGTTTTTCATCATTTTTGAGGATTTGAAAAAAATGAAAAAATTAAAAAAATGATGGGTTATAGCCCATGTTTTTTGAAATTTTGAAAAAAAAGGTTATCCTCGTTTCTCATCCTTTTGGACCATGGGCTATAGCCCATATCGTACGGCATACTATAACACGCCGTTTTTCATCATTTTTGAGGATTTGAAAAAAAAATGAAAAAAACGATGGGTTATAGCCCATGTTTTTTGAAATTTTGAAAAAAAAAGTTATCCTCGTTTCTCATCATTTTGGACCATGGGCTATAGCCCATATCGTACGGCATACTATAGCACGCCGTTTTTCATCATTTTTGAGGATTTGAAAAAAAATGAAAAAATGAAAAAAACGATGGGTTATAGCCCATGTTTTTTGAAATTTTGAAAAAAAAAGTGATCCTCGTTTCTCATTATTTTGGACCATGGGCTATAGCCCATATCGTACGGCATACTATAACACGCCGGTTTTCATCATTTTTGAGGATTTGAAAAAAATGAAAAAAACGATGGGTTATAGCCCATGTTTTTTGAAATTTTGAAAAAAAAAGTTATCCTCGTTTCTCATCATTTTGGACCATGGGCTATAGCCCATATCGTACGGCATACTATTGCACGCCGTTTTTCATCATTTTTGAGGATTTGAAAAAAATGAAAAAATGAAAAAAATGATGGGTTATAGCCCATGTTTTTTGAAATTTTGAAAAAAAAAGTTATCCTCGTTTCTCATCCTTTTGGACCATGGGCTATAGCCCATATCGTACGGCATACTATAGCACGCCGTTTTTCATCATTTTTTAGGATTTGAAAAAAAATGAAAAAAACGATGGGTTATAGCCCATGTTTTTTGAAATTTTGAAAAAAAAAGTTATCCTCGTTTCTCATCATTTTGGACCATGGGCTATAGCCCATATCGTACGGCATACTATAGCACGCCGTTTTTCATCATTTTTGAGGATTTGAAAAAAAATGAAAAAATGAAAAAAACGATGGGTTATAGCCCATGTTTTTTGAAATTTTGAAAAAAAAAGTGATCCTCGTTTCTCATTATTTTGGACCATGGGCTATAGCCCATATTGTACGGCATACTATAGCACGCCGTTTTTCATCATTTTTGAGGATTTGAAAAAAATGAAAAAATGAAAAGAAACGATGGGTTATAGCCCATGTTTTTTGAAATTTTGAAAAAAAAAGTTATCCTCGTTTCTCATCATTTTGGACCATGGGCTATAGCCCATATCGTGCGGCATACTATAGCACGCCGTTTTTCATCATTTTTGAGGATTTGAAAAAAATGAAAAAAACGATGGGTTATAGCCCATGTTTTTTGAAATTTTGAAAAAAAAAGTTATCCTCGTTTCTCATCATTTTGGACCATGGGCTGTAGCCCATATCGTACGGCATACTATAGCACGCCGTTTTTCATCATTTTTGAGGATTTGAAAAAAATGAAAAAAACGATGGGTTATAGCCCATGTTTTTTGAAATTTTGAAAAAAAAAGTTATCCTCGTTTCTCATCATTTTGGACCATGGGCTGTAGCCCATATCGTACGGCATACTATAACACGCCGGTTTTCATCATTTTTGAGGATTTGAAAAAAATGAAAAAAACGATGGGTTATAGCCCATGTTTTTTGAAATTTTGAAAAAAAAAGTTATCCTCGTTTCTCATCATGTTGGACCATGGGCTATAGCCCATATCGTACGGCATACTATTGCACGCCGTTTTTCATCATTTTTGAGGATTTGAAAAAAAATGAAAAAATGAAAAAAACGATGGGTTATAGCCCATGTTTTTTGAAATTTTGAAAAAAAAAGTGATCCTCGTTTCTCATTATTTTGGACCATGGGCTATAGCCCATATCGTACGGCATACTATAGCACGCCGTTTTTCATCATTTTTGAGGATTTGAAAAAAATGAAAAAATGAAAAAAATGATGGGTTATAGCCCATGTTTTTTGAAATTTTGAAAAAAAAAGTTATCCTCGTTTCTCATCCTTTTGGACCATGGGCTATAGCCCATATCGTACGGCATACTATAGCACGCCGTTTTTCATCATTTTTTAGGATTTGAAAAAAAATGAAAAAAACGATGGGTTATAGCCCATGTTTTTTGAAATTTTGAAAAAAAAAGTTATCCTCGTTTCTCATCATTTTGGACCATGGGCTATAGCCCATATCGTACGGCATACTATAGCACGCCGTTTTTCATCATTTTTGAGGATTTGAAAAAAAATGAAAAAAATGAAAAAAACGATGGGTTATAGCCCATGTTTTTTGAAATTTTGAAAAAAAAAGTGATCCTCGTTTCTCATTATTTTGGACCATGGGCTATAGCCCATATTGTACGGCATACTATAGCACGCCGTTTTTCATCATTTTTGAGGATTTGAAAAAAATGAAAAAATTAAAAGAAACGATGGGTTATAGCCCATGTTTTTTGAAATTTTGAAAAAAAAAGTTATCCTCGTTTCTCATCATTTTGGACCATGGGCTATAGCCCATATCGTGCGGCATACTATAGCACGCCGTTTTTCATCATTTTTGAGGATTTGAAAAAAATGAAAAAAACGATGGGTTATAGCCCATGTTTTTTGAAATTTTGAAAAAAAAAGTTATCCTCGTTTCTCATCATTTTGGACCATGGGCTGTAGCCCATATCGTACGGCATACTATAACACGCCGGTTTTCATCATTTTTGAGGATTTGAAAAAAATGAAAAAAACGATGGGTTATAGCCCATGTTTTTTGAAATTTTGAAAAAAAAAGTTATCCTCGTTTCTCATCATTTTGGACCATGGGCTATAGCCCATATCGTACGGCATACTATTGCACGCCGTTTTTCATCATTTTTGAGGATTTGAAAAAAATGAAAAAATGAAAAAAACGATGGGTTATAGCCCATGTTTTTTGAAATTTTGAAAAAAAAAGTGATCCTCGTTTCTCATTATTTTGGACCATGGGCTATAGCCCATATCGTACGGCATACTATAGCACGCCGTTTTTCATCATTTTTGAGGATTTGAAAAAAATGAAAAAATGAAAAAAACGATGGGTTATAGCCCATGTTTTTTGAAATTTTGAAAAAAAAAGTGATCCTCGTTTCTCATTATTTTGGACCATGGGCTATAGCCCATATCGTACGGCATACTATAGCATGCCGTTTTTCATCATTTTTGAGGATTTGAAAAAAATGAAAAAATGAAAAAAAAAACGATGGGTTATAGCCCATGTTTTTTGAAATTTTGAAAAAAAAAGTTATCCTCGTTTCTCATCATTTTGGACCATGGGCTATAGCCCATATCGTGCGGCATACTATAGCACGCCGTTTTTCATCATTTTTGAGGATTTGAAAAAAATGAAAAAAAAAAAAAACATGGGTTATAGCCCATCGTTTTTTGAAAATTTGATTTTTTTTTTTAACCTCGTTTTTCATCATTTTTGACCATGGGCTATAGCCTATACCGTACGGCATATTATAGCACACCATTTGTCATCATTTTTGAGGATTTGAAAAAAATGAAAAAAAAAAAAAACATGGGTTATAGCCCATCGTTTTTTGAAAATAATAAAAAAATAAATTAACCTCGTTTTTCATCATTTTTGACCATGGGCTATAGCCTATACCGTACGGCATATTATAGCACGCCGTTTTTCATCATTTTTGAGGATTTGAAAAAAATGAAAAAAAAAAAAACCATGGGTTATAGCCCATCGTTTTTTGAAAATTTGAAAAAAAAAATTACCTCGTTTTTCATCATTTTTGACCATGGGCTATAGCCTATACCGTACGGCATATTATAGCACGCCGTTTTTCATCCTTTTTGAGGATTTGAAAAAAATAAAATAAAAAAAAAACATGGGTTATAGCCCATCGTTTTTTGAAAATTTGAAAAAAAAGAATAACCTCGTTTTTCATCATTTTTGACCATGGGCTATAGCCTATACCCTACGGCATATTATAGCACGCCGTTTTTCATCATTTTTGAGGATTTAAAAAAAAAAAAAAAAAAAAAAACATGGGTTATAGCCCATCGTTTTCTGAAAATCAAAAAAAAGAAATTAACCTCGTTTTTCATCATTTTTGACCATGGGCTATAGCCTATACCGTACGGCATATTATAGCACGCCGTTTTTCATCATTTTTGAGGATTTAAAAAAAACAAAAACAAAAAAAAAACATGGGTTATAGCCCATCGTTTTCTGAAAATCAAAAAAAAAAAATTAACCTCGTTTTTCATCATTTTTGACCATGGGCTATAGCCTATACCGTACGGCATATTATAGCACGCCGTTTTTCTACATTTTTGAGGATTTAAAAAAAACAAAAACAAAAAAAAAACATGGGTTATAGCCCATCGTTTTCTGAAAATCAAAAAAAAAAAATTAACCTCGTTTTTCATCATTTTTGACCATGGGCTATAGCCTATACCGTACGGCATATTATAGCACGCCGTTTTTCATCATTTTTGAGGATTTGGAAAAAAATGAAAAAAAAAAAAAACATGGGTTATAGCCCATCGTTTTTTGAAAATTTGATTTTGTTTTTAACCTCGTTTTTCATCATTTTTGACCATGGGCTATAGCCTATACCGTACGGCATATTATAGCACGCCGTTTTTCATCATTTTTGAGGATTTGAAAAAAATGAAAAAAAAAAAAAACATGGGTTATAGCCCATCGTTTTTTGAAAATTTGATTTTTTTTTTAACCTCGTTTTTCATCATTTTTGACCATGGGCTATAGCCTATACCGTACGGCATATTATAGCACACCATTTGTCATCATTTTTGAGGATTTGAAAAAAATGGAAAAAAAAAAAAACATGGGTTATAGCCCATCGTTTTTTGAAAATAATAAAAAAATAAATTAACCTAGTTTTTCATCATTTTTGACCATGGGCTATAGCCTATACCGTACGGCATATTATAGCACGCCGTTTTTCATCATTTTTGAGGATTTGAAAAAAATGAAAAAAAAAAAAACCATGGGTTATAGCCCATCGTTTTTTGAAATTTTGAAAAAAGAAATTACCTCGTTTTTCATCATTTTTGACCATGGGCTATAGCCTATACCGTACGGCATATTATAGCACGCCGTTTTTCATCCTTTTTGAGGATTTGAAAAAAAATGAAAACAAAAAAAAACATGGGTTATAGCCCATCGTTTTTTGAAAATTAAAAAAAAATATTAACCTCGTTTTTCATCATTTTTGACCATGGGCTATAGCCTATACCGTACGGCATATTATAGCACGCCGTTTTTCATCATTTTTGAGGATTTGGAAAAAAATGAAAAAAAAAAAAAACATGGGTTATAGCCCATCGTTTTTTGAAAATTTGATTTATTTTTAACCTCGTTTTTCATCATTTTTGACCATGGGCTATAGCCTATACCGTACGGCATATTATAGCACGCCGTTTTTCATCATTTTTGAGGATTTGAAAAAAATGAAAAAAAAAAAAAACATGGGTTATAGCCCATCGTTTTTTGAAAATTTGATTTTTTTTTTAACCTCGTTTTTCATCATTTTTGACCATGGGCTATAGCCTATACCGTACGGCATATTATAGCACACCATTTGTCATCATTTTTGAGGATTTGAAAAAAATGAAAAAAAAAAAAAACATGGGTTATAGCCCATCGTTTTTTGAAAATTTGAAAAAAGAAATTACCTCGTTTTTCATCATTTTTGACCATGGGCTATAGCCTATACCGTACGGCATATTATAGCACGCCGTTTTTCATACTTTTTGAGGATTTGAAAAAAAATGAAAAAAAAAAAAAACATGGGTTATAGCCCATCGTTTTTTGAAAATTTGAAAAAAAAGAATAACCTCGTTTTTCATCATTTTTGACCATGGGCTATAGCCTATACCCTACGGCATATTATAGCACGCCGTTTTTCATCATTTTTGAGGATTAAAAAAACAAAAAAACAAAAAAAAACATGGGTTATAGCCCATCGTTTTTTGAAAATTAAAAAAAAATATTAACCTCATTTTTCATCATTTTTGACCATGGGCTATAGCCTATACCGTACGGCATATTATAGCACGCAGTTTTTCATCATTTTTGAGGATTTGAAATAAATGAAAAAATGAAAAAAACGATGGGTTATAGCCCATGTTTTTTGAAAATTTGGAAAAAAAAAGTTATCCTCGTTTCTCATCCTTTTGGACCATGGGCTATAGCCCATATCGTACGGCATACTATAGCACGCCGTTTTTCATCATTTTTGAGGATTTGAAAAAAAATGAAAAAAACGATGGGTTATAGCCCATGTTTTTTGAAATTTTGAAAAAAAAAGTTATCCTCGTTTCTCATCCTTTTGGACCATGGGCTATAGCCCATATCGTACGGCATACTATAACACGCCGTTTTTCATCATTTTTGAGGATTTGAAAAAAAATGAAAAAAACGATGGGTTATAGCCCATGTTTTTTGAAATTTTGAAAAAAAAAGTGATCCTCGTTTCTCATTATTTTGGACCATGGGCTATAGCCCATATCGTACGGCATACTATAGCACGCCGTTTTTCATCATTTTTGAGGATTTGAAAAAAATAAAAAAATGATGGGTTATAGCCCATGTTTTTTGAAATTTTGAAAAAAAAAGTTATCCTCGTTTCTCATCATTTTGGACCATGGGCTGTAGCCCATATCGTACGGCATACTATAGCACGCCGTTTTTCATCATTTTTGAGGATTTGAAAAAAAATGAAAAAATGAAAAAAATGATGGGTTATAGCCCATGTTTTTTGAAATTTTGAAAAAAAATGTTATCCTCGTTTCTCATCATTTTGGACCATGGGCTATAGCCCATATCGTGCGGCATACTATAGCACGCCGTTTTTCATCATTTTTGAGGATTTGAAAAAAATGAAAAAATTAAAAAAATGATGGGTTATAGCCCATGTTTTTTGAAATTTTGAAAAAAAAGGTTATCCTCGTTTCTCATCCTTTTGGACCATGGGCTATAGCCCATATCGTACGGCATACTATAACACGCCGTTTTTCATCATTTTTGAGGATTTGAAAAAAAAATGAAAAAAACGATGGGTTATAGCCCATGTTTTTTGAAATTTTGAAAAAAAAAGTTATCCTCGTTTCTCATCATTTTGGACCATGGGCTATAGCCCATATCGTACGGCATACTATAGCACGCCGTTTTTCATCATTTTTGAGGATTTGAAAAAAAATGAAAAAAATGAAAAAAACGATGGGTTATAGCCCATGTTTTTTGAAATTTTGAAAAAAAAAGTGATCCTCGTTTCTCATTATTTTGGACCATGGGCTATAGCCCATATCGTACGGCATACTATAACACGCCGGTTTTCATCATTTTTGAGGATTTGAAAAAAATGAAAAAAACGATGGGTTATAGCCCATGTTTTTTGAAATTTTGAAAAAAAAAGTTATCCTCGTTTCTCATCATTTTGGACCATGGGCTATAGCCCATATCGTACGGCATACTATTGCACGCCGTTTTTCATCATTTTTGAGGATTTGAAAAAAATGAAAAAATGAAAAAAATGATGGGTTATAGCCCATGTTTTTTGAAATTTTGAAAAAAAAAGTTATCCTCGTTTCTCATCCTTTTGGACCATGGGCTATAGCCCATATCGTACGGCATACTATAGCACGCCGTTTTTCATCATTTTTTAGGATTTGAAAAAAAATGAAAAAAACGATGGGTTATAGCCCATGTTTTTTGAAATTTTGAAAAAAAAAGTTATCCTCGTTTCTCATCATTTTGGACCATGGGCTATAGCCCATATCGTACGGCATATTATAGCACGCCGTTTTTCATACTTTTTGAGGATTTGAAAAAAAAAGAAAAAAAAAAAAAACATGGGTTATAGCCCATCGTTTTTTGAAAATTTGAAAAAAAAGAATAACCTCGTTTTTCATCATTTTTGACCATGGGCTATAGCCTATACCCTACGGCATATTATAGCACGCCGTTTTTCATCATTTTTGAGGATTAAAAAAACAAAAAAACAAAAAAAAACATGGGTTATAGCCCATCGTTTTTTGAAAATTAAAAAAAAATATTAACCTCATTTTTCATCATTTTTGACCATGGGCTATAGCCTATACCGTACGGCATATTATAGCACGCAGTTTTTCATCATTTTTGAGGATTTGAAATAAATGAAAAAATGAAAAAAACGATGGGTTATAGCCCATGTTTTTTGAAAATTTGGAAAAAAAAAGTTATCCTCGTTTCTCATCCTTTTGGACCATGGGCTATAGCCCATATCGTACGGCATACTATAGCACGCCGTTTTTCATCATTTTTGAGGATTTGAAAAAAAATGAAAAAAACGATGGGTTATAGCCCATGTTTTTTGAAATTTTGAAAAAAAAAGTTATCCTCGTTTCTCATCCTTTTGGACCATGGGCTATAGCCCATATCGTACGGCATACTATAACACGCCGTTTTTCATCATTTTTGAGGATTTGAAAAAAAATGAAAAAAACGATGGGTTATAGCCCATGTTTTTTGAAATTTTGAAAAAAAAAGTGATCCTCGTTTCTCATTATTTTGGACCATGGGCTATAGCCCATATCGTACGGCATACTATAGCACGCCGTTTTTCATCATTTTTGAGGATTTGAAAAAAATAAAAAAATGATGGGTTATAGCCCATGTTTTTTGAAATTTTGAAAAAAAAAGTTATCCTCGTTTCTCATCATTTTGGACCATGGGCTGTAGCCCATATCGTACGGCATACTATAGCACGCCGTTTTTCATCATTTTTGAGGATTTGAAAAAAAATGAAAAAATGAAAAAAATGATGGGTTATAGCCCATGTTTTTTGAAATTTTGAAAAAAAATGTTATCCTCGTTTCTCATCATTTTGGACCATGGGCTATAGCCCATATCGTGCGGCATACTATAGCACGCCGTTTTTCATCATTTTTGAGGATTTGAAAAAAATGAAAAAATTAAAAAAATGATGGGTTATAGCCCATGTTTTTTGAAATTTTGAAAAAAAAGGTTATCCTCGTTTCTCATCCTTTTGGACCATGGGCTATAGCCCATATCGTACGGCATACTATAACACGCCGTTTTTCATCATTTTTGAGGATTTGAAAAAAAAATGAAAAAAATGAAAAAAACGATGGGTTATAGCCCATGTTTTTTGAAATTTTGAAAAAAAAAGTGATCCTCGTTTCTCATTATTTTGGACCATGGGCTATAGCCCATATCGTACGGCATACTATAACACGCCGGTTTTCATCATTTTTGAGGATTTGAAAAAAATGAAAAAAACGATGGGTTATAGCCCATGTTTTTTGAAATTTTGAAAAAAAAAGTTATCCTCGTTTCTCATCATTTTGGACCATGGGCTATAGCCCATATCGTACGGCATACTATTGCACGCCGTTTTTCATCATTTTTGAGGATTTGAAAAAAATGAAAAAATGAAAAAAATGATGGGTTATAGCCCATGTTTTTTGAAATTTTGAAAAAAAAAGTTATCCTCGTTTCTCATCCTTTTGGACCATGGGCTATAGCCCATATCGTACGGCATACTATAGCACGCCGTTTTTCATCATTTTTTAGGATTTGAAAAAAAATGAAAAAAACGATGGGTTATAGCCCATGTTTTTTGAAATTTTGAAAAAAAAAGTTATCCTCGTTTCTCATCATTTTGGACCATGGGCTATAGCCCATATCGTACGGCATACTATAGCACGCCGTTTTTCATCATTTTTGAGGATTTGAAAAAAAATGAAAAAATGAAAAAAACGATGGGTTATAGCCCATGTTTTTTGAAATTTTGAAAAAAAAAGTGATCCTCGTTTCTCATTATTTTGGACCATGGGCTATAGCCCATATTGTACGGCATACTATAGCACGCCGTTTTTCATCATTTTTGAGGATTTGAAAAAAATGAAAAAATGAAAAGAAACGATGGGTTATAGCCCATGTTTTTTGAAATTTTGAAAAAAAAAGTTATCCTCGTTTCTCATCATTTTGGACCATGGGCTATAGCCCATATCGTGCGGCATACTATAGCACGCCGTTTTTCATCATTTTTGAGGATTTGAAAAAAATGAAAAAAACGATGGGTTATAGCCCATGTTTTTTGAAATTTTGAAAAAAAAAGTTATCCTCGTTTCTCATCATTTTGGACCATGGGCTGTAGCCCTTATCGTACGGCATACTATAACACGCCGGTTTTCATCATTTTTGAGGATTTGAAAAAAATGAAAAAAACGATGGGTTATAGCCCATGTTTTTTGAAATTTTGAAAAAAAAAGTTATCCTCGTTTCTCATCATTTTGGACCATGGGCTATAGCCCATATCGTACGGCATACTATTGCACGCCGTTTTTCATCATTTTTGAGGATTTGAAAAAAAATGAAAAAATGAAAAAAACGATGGGTTATAGCCCATGTTTTTTGAAATTTTGAAAAAAAAAGTGATCCTCGTTTCTCATTATTTTGGACCATGGGCTATAGCCCATATCGTACGGCATACTATAGCACGCCGTTTTTCATCATTTTTGAGGATTTGAAAAAAATGAAAAAATGAAAAAAACGATGGGTTATAGCCCATGTTTTTTGAAATTTTGAAAAAAAAAGTGATCCTCGTTTCTCATTATTTTGGACCATGGGCTATAGCCCATATCGTACGGCATACTATAGCACGCCGTTTTTCATCATTTTTGAGGATTTGAAAAAAATGAAAAAATGAAAAAAAAAAAGATGGGTTATAGCCCATGTTTTTTGAAATTTTGAAAAAAAAAGTTATCCTCGTTTCTCATCATTTTGGACCATGGGCTATAGCCCCTATCGTGCGGCATACTATAGCACGCCGTTTTTCATCATTTTTGAGGATTTGAAAAAAATGAAAAAAACGATGGGTTATAGCCCATGTTTTTTGAAATTTTGAAAAAAAAAGTTATCCTCGTTTCTCATCATTTTTGACCATGGGCTATAGCCTATACCGTACGGCATATTATAGCACGCCGTTTTTCATCATTTTTGAGGATTTGAAAAAAATGAAAAAAAAAAAAAACATGGGTTATAGCCCATCGTTTTTTGAAAATTTGATTTTTTTTTTTAACCTCGTTTTTCATCATTTTTGACCATGGGCTATAGCCTATACCGTACGGCATATTATAGCACACCATTTGTCATCATTTTTGAGGATTTGAAAAAAATGAAAAAAAAAAAAAACATGGGTTATAGCCCATCGTTTTTTGAAAATAATAAAAAAATAAATTAACCTCGTTTTTCATCATTTTTGACCATGGGCTATAGCCTATACCGTACGGCATATTATAGCACGCCGTTTTTCATCATTTTTGAGGATTTGAAAAAGAAAAAAAAACATGGGTTATAGCCCATCGTTTTTTGAAAATTTGAAAAAAAAAATTACCTCGTTTTTCATCATTTTTGACCATGGGCTATAGCCTATACCGTACGGCATATTATAGCACGCCGTTTTTCATCCTTTTTGAGGATTTGAAAAAAATGAAAAAAAAAAAAAACATGGGTTATAGCCCATCGTTTTTTGAAAATTTGAAAAAAAAGAATAACCTCGTTTTTCATCATTTTTGACCATGGGCTATAGCCTATACCCTACGGCATATTATAGCACGCCGTTTTTCATCATTTTTGAGGATTAAAAAAAAAAAAAAAAAAAAAAAACATGGGTTATAGCCCATCGTTTTCTGAAAATCAAAAAAAAAAATTTAACCTCGTTTTTCATCATTTTTGACCATGGGCTATAGCCTATACCGTACGGCATATTATAGCACGCCGTTTTTCATCATTTTTGAGGATTTAAAAAAAACAAAAACAAAAAAAAAACATGGGTTATAGCCCATCGTTTTCTGAAAATCAAAAAAAAAAAATTAACCTCGTTTTTCATCATTTTTGACCATGGGCTATAGCCTATACCGTACGGCATATTATAGCACGCCGTTTTTCTACATTTTTGAGGATTTAAAAAAAACAAAAACAAAAAAAAAACATGGGTTATAGCCCATCGTTTTCTGAAAATCAAAAAAAAAAAATTAACCTCGTTTTTCATCATTTTTGACCATGGGCTATAGCCTATACCGTACGGCATATTATAGCACGCCGTTTTTCATCCTTTTTGAGGATTTGAAAAAAAAAGAAAAAAAAAAAAGAAACGATGGGTTATAGCCCATGTTTTTTGAAATTTTGAAAAAAAAAGTTATCCTCGTTTCTCATCATTTTGGACCATGGGCTATAGCCCATATCGTGCGGCATACTATAGCACGCCGTTTTTCATCATTTTTGAGGATTTGAAAAAAATGAAAAAAACGATGGGTTATAGCCCATGTTTTTTGAAATTTTGAAAAAAAAAGTTATCCTCGTTTCTCATCATTTTGGACCATGGGCTGTAGCCCATATCGTACGGCATACTATAACACGCCGGTTTTCATCATTTTTGAGGATTTGAAAAAAATGAAAAAAACGATGGGTTATAGCCCATGTTTTTTGAAATTTTGAAAAAAAAAGTTATCCTCGTTTCTCATCATTTTGGACCATGGGCTATAGCCCATATCGTACGGCATACTATTGCACGCCGTTTTTCATCATTTTTGAGGATTTGAAAAAAAATGAAAAAATGAAAAAAACGATGGGTTATAGCCCATGTTTTTTGAAATTTTGAAAAAAAAAGTGATCCTCGTTTCTCATTATTTTGGACCATGGGCTATAGCCCATATCGTACGGCATACTATAGCACGCCGTTTTTCATCATTTTTGAGGATTTGAAAAAAATGAAAAAATGAAAAAAACGATGGGTTATAGCCCATGTTTTTTGAAATTTTGAAAAAAAAAGTGATCCTCGTTTCTCATTATTTTGGACCATGGGCTATAGCCCATATCGTACGGCATACTATAGCACGCCGTTTTTCATCATTTTTGAGGATTTGAAAAAAATGAAAAAATGAAGAAAAAAAAAGATGGGTTATAGCCCATGTTTTTTGAAATTTTGAAAAAAAAAGTTATCCTCGTTTCTCATCATTTTTGACCATGGGCTATAGCCTATACCGTACGGCATATTATAGCACGCCGTTTTTCATCATTTTTGAGGATTTGAAAAAAATGAAAAAAAAAAAAAAACATGGGTTATAGCCCATCGCTTTTTGAAAATTTGATTTTTTTTTTTAACCTCGTTTTTCATCATTTTTGACCATGGGCTATAGCCTATACCGTACGGCATATTATAGCACACCATTTGTCATCATTTTTGAGGATTTGAAAAAAATGAAAAAAAAAAAAAACATGGGTTATAGCCCATCGTTTTTTGAAAATAATAAAAAAATAAATTAACCTCGTTTTTCATCATTTTTGACCATGGGCTATAGCCTATACCGTACGGCATATTATAGCACGCCGTTTTTCATCATTTTTGAGGATTTGAAAAAAAAAAAAAACATGGGTTATAGCCCATCGTTTTTTGAAAATTTGAAAAAAAAGAATAACCTCGTTTTTCATCATTTTTGACCATGGGCTATAGCCTATACCCTACGGCATATTATAGCACGCCGTTTTTCATCATTTTTGAGGATTAAAAAAAAAAAACAAAAAAAAAACATGGGTTATAGCCCATCGTTTTCTGAAAATCAAAAAAAAAAATTTAACCTCGTTTTTCATCATTTTTGACCATGGGCTATAGCCTATACCGTACGGCATATTATAGCACGCCGTTTTTCATCATTTTTGAGGATTTAAAAAAAACAAAAACAAAAAAAAAACATGGGTTATAGCCCATCGTTTTCTGAAAATCAAAAAAAAAAAATTAACCTCGTTTTTCATCATTTTTGACCATGGGCTATAGCCTATACCGTACGGCATATTATAGCACGCCGTTTTTCTACATTTTTGAGGATTAAAAAAAAACAAAAACAAAAAAAAAACATGGGTTATAGCCCATCGTTTTCTGAAAATCAAAAAAAAAAAATTAACCTCGTTTTTCATCATTTTTGACCATGGGCTATAGCCTATACCGTACGGCATATTATAGCACGCCGTTTTTCATCATTTTTGAGGATTTGGAAAAAAATGAAAAAAAAAAAAAACATGGGTTATAGCCCATCGTTTTTTGAAAATTTGATTTTTTTTTTAACCTCGTTTTTCATCATTTTTGACCATGGGCTATAGCCTATACCGTACGGCATATTATAGCACACCATTTGTCATCATTTTTGAGGATTTGAAAAAAATGGAAAAAAAAAAAAACATGGGTTATAGCCCATCGTTTTTTGAAAATAATAAAAAAATAAATTAACCTCGTTTTTCATCATTTTTGACCATGGGCTATAGCCTATACCGTACGGCATATTATAGCACGCCGTTTTTCATCATTTTTGAGGATTTGAAAAAAATGAAAAAAAAAAAAACCATGGGTTATAGCCCATCGTTTTTTGAAAATTTGAAAAAAGAAATTACCTCGTTTTTCATCATTTTTGACCATGGGCTATAGCCTATACCGTACGGCATATTATAGCACGCCGTTTTTCATCCTTTTTGAGGATTTGAAAAAAAATGAAAAAAAAAAAAAACATGGGTTATAGCCCATCGTTTTTTGAAAATTTGAAAAAAAAGAATAACCTCGTTTTTCATCATTTTTGACCATGGGCTATAGCCTATACCCTACGGCATATTATAGCACGCCGTTTTTCATCATTTTTGAGGATTAAAAAAACAAAAAAACAAAAAAAAACATGGGTTATAGCCCATCGTTTTTTGAAAATTAAAAAAAAATATTAACCTCGTTTTTCATCATTTTTGACCATGGGCTATAGCCTATACCGTACGGCATATTATAGCACGCAGTTTTTCATCATTTTTGAGGATTTGAAATAAATGAAAAAATGAAAAAAACGATGGGTTATAGCCCATGTTTTTTGAAAATTTGGAAAAAAAAAGTTATCCTCGTTTCTCATCCTTTTGGACCATGGGCTATAGCCCATATCGTACGGCATACTATAGCACGCCGTTTTTCATCATTTTTGAGGATTTGAAAAAAAATGAAAAAAACGATGGGTTATAGCCCATGTTTTTTGAAATTTTGAAAAAAAAAGTTATCCTCGTTTCTCATCCTTTTGGACCATGGGCTATAGCCCATATCGTACGGCATACTATAACACGCCGTTTTTCATCATTTTTGAGGATTTGAAAAAAAATGAAAAAAACGATGGGTTATAGCCCATGTTTTTTGAAATTTTGAAAAAAAAAGTGATCCTCGTTTCTCATTATTTTGGACCATGGGCTATAGCCCATATCGTACGGCATACTATAGCACGCCGTTTTTCATCATTTTTGAGGATTTGAAAAAAATAAAAAAATGATGGGTTATAGCCCATGTTTTTTGAAATTTTGAAAAAAAAAGTTATCCTCGTTTCTCATCATTTTGGACCATGGGCTGTAGCCCATATCGTACGGCATACTATAGCACGCCGTTTTTCATCATTTTTGAGGATTTGAAAAAAAATGAAAAAATGAAAAAAATGATGGGTTATAGCCCATGTTTTTTGAAATTTTGAAAAAAAAAGTTATCCTCGTTTCTCATCATTTTTGACCATGGGCTATAGCCTATACCGTACGGCATATTATAGCACGCCGTTTTTCATCATTTTTGAGGATTTGAAAAAAATGAAAAAAAAAAAAAACATGGGTTATAGCCCATCGTTTTTAGATTTTTTTTTTTTTTTTTTAACCTCGTTTTTCATCATTTTTGACCATGGGCTATAGCCTATACCGTACGGCATATTATAGCACACCATTTGTCATCATTTTTGAGGATTTGAAAAAAATGAAAAAAAAAAAAAACATGGGTTATAGCCCATCGTTTTTTGAAAATAATAAAAAAATAAATTAACCTCGTTTTTCATCATTTTTGACCATGGGCTATAGCCTATACCGTACGGCATATTATAGCACGCCGTTTTTCATCATTTTTGAGGATTTGAAAAAAATGAAAAAAAAAAAAACCATGGGTTATAGCCCATCGTTTTTTGAAAATTTGAAAAAAAAAATTACCTCGTTTTTCATCATTTTTGACCATGGGCTATAGCCTATACCGTACGGCATATTATAGCACGCCGTTTTTCATCCTTTTTGAGGATTTGAAAAAAATGAAAAAAAAAAAAAACATGGGTTATAGCCCATCGTTTTTTGAAAATTTGAAAAAAAAGAATAACCTCGTTTTTCATCATTTTTGACCATGGGCTATAGCCTATACCCTACGGCATATTATAGCACGCCGTTTTTCATCATTTTTGAGGATTAAAAAAAAAAAAAAAAAAAAAAAAAACATGGGTTATAGCCCATCGTTTTCTGAAAATCAAAAAAAAAAATTAACCTCGTTTTTCATCATTTTTGACCATGGGCTATAGCCTATACCGTACGGCATATTATAGCACGCCGTTTTTCATCATTTTTGAGGATTTAAAAAAAACAAAAACAAAAAAAAAACATGGGTTATAGCCCATCGTTTTCTGAAAATCAAAAAAAAAAAATCAACCTCGTTTTTCATCATTTTTGACCATGGGCTATAGCCTATACCGTACGGCATATTATAGCACGCCGTTTTTCATCATTTTTGAGGATTTGGAAAAAAATGAAAAAAAAAAAAAAACATGGGTTATAGCCCATCGTTTTTTGAAAATTTGATTTTTTTTTTAACCTCGTTTTTCATCATTTTTGACCATGGGCTATAGCCTATACCGTACGGCATATTATAGCACGCCGTTTTTCATCATTTTTGAGGATTTGAAAAAAATGAAAAAAAAAAAAAACATGGGTTATAGCCCATCGTTTTTTGAAAATTTGATTTTTTTTTTAACCTCGTTTTTCATCATTTTTGACCATGGGCTATAGCCTATACCGTACGGCATATTATAGCACACCATTTGTCATCATTTTTGAGGATTTGAAAAAAATGAAAAAAAAAAAAAACATGGGTTATAGCCCATCGTTTTTTGAAAATAATAAAAAAATAAATTAACCTCGTTTTTCATCATTTTTGACCATGGGCTATAGCCTATACCGTACGGCATATTATAGCACGCCGTTTTTCATCATTTTTGAGGATTTGAAAAAAATGAAAAAAAAAAAAAACATGGGTTATAGCCCATCGTTTTTTGAAAATTTGAAAAAAGAAATTACCTCGTTTTTCATCATTTTTGACCATGGGCTATAGCCTATACCGTACGGCATACTATAGCACGCCGTTTTTCATCATTTTTGAGGATTTGAAAAAAAATGAAAAAAACGATGGGTTATAGCCCATGTTTTTTGAAATTTTGAAAAAAAAAGTTATCCTTGTTTCTCATCCTTTTGGACCATGGGCTATAGCCCATATCGTACGGCATACTATAACACGCCGTTTTTCATCATTTTTGAGGATTTGAAAAAAAATTAAAAAAACGATGGGTTATAGCCCATGTTTTTTGAAATTTTGAAAAAAAAAGTGATCCTCGTTTCTCATTATTTTGGACCATGGGCTATAGCCCATATCGTACGGCATACTATAGCACGCCGTTTTTCATCATTTTTGAGGATTTGAAAAAAATAAAAAAATGATGGGTTATAGCCCATGTTTTTTGAAATTTTGAAAAAAAAAGTTATCCTCGTTTCTCATCATTTTGGACCATGGGCTGTAGCCCATATCGTACGGCATACTATAGCACGCCGTTTTTCATCATTTTTGAGGATTTGAAAAAAAATGAAAAAATGAAAAAAATGATGGGTTATAGCCCATGTTTTTTGAAATTTTGAAAAAAAAAGTTATCCTCGTTTCTCATCATTTTTGACCATGGGCTATAGCCTATACCGTACGGCATATTATAGCACGCCGTTTTTCATCATTTTTGAGGATTTGAAAAAAATGAAAAAAAAAAAAACATGGGTTATAGCCCATCGTTTTTTGATTTTTTTTTTTTTTTTTTTAACCTCGTTTTTCATCATTTTTGACCATGGGCTATAGCCTATACCGTACGGCATATTATAGCACACCATTTGTCATCATTTTTGAGGATTTGAAAAAAATGAAAAAAAAAAAAAACATGGGTTATAGCCCATCGTTTTTTGAAAATAATAAAAAAATAAATTAACCTCGTTTTTCATCATTTTTGACCATGGGCTATAGCCTATACCGTACGGCATATTATAGCACGCCGTTTTTCATCATTTTTGAGGATTTGAAAAAAATGAAAAAAAAAAAAACCATGGGTTATAGCCCATCGTTTTTTGAAAATTTGAAAAAAAAAATTACCTCGTTTTTCATCATTTTTGACCATGGGCTATAGCCTATACCGTACGGCATATTATAGCACGCCGTTTTTCATCCTTTTTGAGGATTTGAAAAAAATGAAAAAAAAAAAAAACATGGGTTATAGCCCATCGTTTTTTGAAAATTTGAAAAAAAAGAATAACCTCGTTTTTCATCATTTTTGACCATGGGCTATAGCCTATACCCTACGGCATATTATAGCACGCCGTTTTTCATCATTTTTGAGGATTTAAAAAAAAGAAAAAAAAAAAAAAAAAACATGGGTTATAGCCCATCGTTTTCTGAAAATCAAAAAAAAAAAAATAACCTCGTTTTTCATCATTTTTGACCATGGGCTATAGCCTATACCGTACGGCATATTATAGCACGCCGTTTTTCATCATTTTTGAGGATTTAAAAAAAACAAAAACAAAAAAAAAACATGGGTTATAGCCCATCGTTTTCTGAAAATCAAAAAAAAAAAATCAACCTCGTTTTTCATCATTTTTGACCATGGGCTATAGCCTATACCGTACGGCATATTATAGCACGCCGTTTTTCATCATTTTTGAGGATTTGGAAAAAAATGAAAAAAAAAAAAAAACATGGGTTATAGCCCATCGTTTTTTGAAAATTTGATTTTTTTTTTAACCTCGTTTTTCATCATTTTTGACCATGGGCTATAGCCTATACCGTACGGCATATTATAGCACGCCGTTTTTCATCATTTTTGAGGATTTGAAAAAAATGAAAAAAAAAAAAAACATGGGTTATAGCCCATCGTTTTTTGAAAATTTGATTTTTTTTTTAACCTCGTTTTTCATCATTTTTGACCATGGGCTATAGCCTATACCGTACGGCATATTATAGCACACCATTTGTCATCATTTTTGAGGATTTGAAAAAAATGGAAAAAAAAAAAAACATGGGTTATAGCCCATCGTTTTTTGAAAATAATAAAAAAATAAATTAACCTCGTTTTTCATCATTTTTGACCATGGGCTATAGCCTATACCGTACGGCATATTATAGCACGCCGTTTTTCATCATTTTTGAGGATTTGAAAAAAATGAAAAAAAAAAAAACCATGGGTTATAGCCCATCGTTTTTTGAAAATTTGAAAAAAGAAATTACCTCGTTTTTCATCATTTTTGACCATGGGCTATAGCCTATACCGTACGGCATATTATAGCACGCCGTTTTTCATCCTTTTTGAGGATTTGAAAAAAAATGAAAAAAAAAAAAAACATGGGTTATAGCCCATCGTTTTTTGAAAATTTGAAAAAAAAGAATAACCTCGTTTTTCATCATTTTTGACCATGGGCTATAGCCTATACCCTACGGCATATTATAGCACGCCGTTTTTCATCATTTTTGAGGATTAAAAAAACAAAAAAACAAAAAAAAACATGGGTTATAGCCCATCGTTTTTTGAAAATTAAAAAAATATATTAACCTCGTTTTTCATCATTTTTGACCATGGGCTATAGCCTATACCGTACGGCATATTATAGCACGCAGTTTTTCATCATTTTTGAGGATTTGAAATAAATGAAAAAATGAAAAAAACGATGGGTTATAGCCCATGTTTTTTGAAAATTTGGAAAAAAAAAGTTATCCTCGTTTCTCATCCTTTTGGACCATGGGCTATAGCCCATATCGTACGGCATACTATAGCACGCCGTTTTTCATCATTTTTGAGGATTTGAAAAAAATTGAAAAAAACGATGGGTTATAGCCCATGTTTTTTGAAATTTTGAAAAAAAAAGTTATCCTCGTTTCTCATCCTTTTGGACCATGGGCTATAGCCCATATCGTACGGCATACTATAACACGCCGTTTTTCATCATTTTTGAGGATTTGAAAAAAAATGAAAAAAACGATGGGTTATAGCCCATGTTTTTTGAAATTTTGAAAAAAAAAAGTGATCCTCGTTTCTCATTATTTTGGACCATGGGCTATAGCCCATATCGTACGGCATACTATAGCACGCCGTTTTTCATCATTTTTGAGGATTTGAAAAAAATAAAAAAATGATGGGTTATAGCCCATGTTTTTTGAAATTTTGAAAAAAAAAGTTATCCTCGTTTCTCATCATTTTGGACCATGGGCTGTAGCCCATATCGTACGGCATACTATAGCACGCCGTTTTTCATCATTTTTGAGGATTTGAAAAAAAATGAAAAAATGAAAAAAATGATGGGTTATAGCCCATGTTTTTTGAAATTTTGAAAAAAAAAGTTATCCTCGTTTCTCATCATTTTGGACCATGGGCTATAGCCCATATCGTGCGGCATACTATAGCACGCCGTTTTTCATCATTTTTGAGGATTTGAAAAAAATGAAAAAATTAAAAAAATGATGGGTTATAGCCCATGTTTTTTGAAATTTTGAAAAAAAAGGTTATCCTCGTTTCTCATCCTTTTGGACCATGGGCTATAGCCCATATCGTACGGCATACTATAACACGCCGTTTTTCATCATTTTTGAGGATTTGAAAAAAAAATGAAAAAAACGATGGGTTATAGCCCATGTTTTTTGAAATTTTGAAAAAAAAAGTTATCCTCGTTTCTCATCATTTTGGACCATGGGCTATAGCCCATATCGTACGGCATACTATAGCACGCCGTTTTTCATCATTTTTGAGGATTTGAAAAAAAATGAAAAAATGAAAAAAACGATGGGTTATAGCCCATGTTTTTTGAAATTTTGAAAAAAAAAGTGATCCTCGTTTCTCATTATTTTGGACCATGGGCTATAGCCCATATCGTACGGCATACTATAGCACGCCGTTTTTCATCATTTTTGAGGATTTGAAAAAAATGAAAAAATGAAAAAAACGATGGGTTATAGCCCATGTTTTTTGAAATTTTGAAAAAAAAAGTGATCCTCGTTTCTCATTATTTTGGACCATGGGCTATAGCCCATATCGTACGGCATACTATAGCACGCCGTTTTTCATCATTTTTGAGGATTTGAAAAAAATGAAAAAATTAAAAAAAAAACGATGGGTTATAGCCCATGTTTTTTGAAATTTTGAAAAAAAAGAATAACCTCGTTTTTCATCATTTTTGACCATGGGCTATAGCCTATACCCTACGGCATATTATAGCACGCCGTTTTTCATCATTTTTGAGGATTTGAAAAAAATGGAAAAAAAAAAAACCATGGGTTATAGCCCATGTTTTTTGAAATTTTGAAAAAAAAGAATAACCTCGTTTTTCATCATTTTTGACCATGGGCTATAGCCTATACCCTACGGCATATTATAGCACGCCGTTTTTCATCATTTTTGAGGATTTGAAAAAAATGGAAAAAAAAAAAAACCATGGGTTATAGCCCATCGTTTTTTGAAAATTTGAAAAAAGAAATTACCTCGTTTTTCATCATTTTTGACCATGGGCTATAGCCTATACCGTACGGCATATTATAGCACGCCGTTTTTCATCCTTTTTGAGGATTTGAAAAAAAATGAAAAAAAAAAAAAACATGGGTTATAGCCCATCGTTTTTTGAAAATTTGAAAAAAAAGAATAACCTCGTTTTTCATCATTTTTGACCATGGGCTATAGCCTATACCCTACGGCATATTATAGCACGCCGTTTTTCATCATTTTTGAGGATTAAAAAAACAAAAAAACAAAAAAAAACATGGGTTATAGCCCATCGTTTTTTGAAAATTAAAAAAAAATATTAACCTCGTTTTTCATCATTTTTGACCATGGGCTATAGCCTATACCGTACGGCATATTATAGCACGCAGTTTTTCATCATTTTTGAGGATTTGAAATAAATGAAAAAATGAAAAAAACGATGGGTTATAGCCCATGTTTTTTGAAAATTTGGAAAAAAAAAGTTATCCTCGTTTCTCATCCTTTTGGACCATGGGCTATAGCCCATATCGTACGGCATACTATAGCACGCCGTTTTTCATCATTTTTGAGGATTTGAAAAAAAATGAAAAAAACGATGGGTTATAGCCCATGTTTTTTGAAATTTTGAAAAAAAAAGTTATCCTCGTTTCTCATCCTTTTGGACCATGGGCTATAGCCCATATCGTACGGCATACTATAACACGCCGTTTTTCATCATTTTTGAGGATTTGAAAAAAAATGAAAAAAACGATGGGTTATAGCCCATGTTTTTTGAAATTTTGAAAAAAAAAGTGATCCTCGTTTCTCATTATTTTGGACCATGGGCTATAGCCCATATCGTACGGCATACTATAGCACGCCGTTTTTCATCATTTTTGAGGATTTGAAAAAAATTAAAAAATGATGGGTTATAGCCCATGTTTTTTGAAATTTTGAAAAAAAAAGTTATCCTCGTTTCTCATCATTTTGGACCATGGGCTGTAGCCCATATCGTACGGCATACTATAGCACGCCGTTTTTCATCATTTTTGAGGATTTGAAAAAAAATGAAAAAATGAAAAAAATGATGGGTTATAGCCCATGTTTTTTGAAATTTTGAAAAAAAAAGTTATCCTCGTTTCTCATCATTTTGGACCATGGGCTATAGCCCATATCGTGCGGCATACTATAGCACGCCGTTTTTCATCATTTTTGAGGATTTGAAAAAAATGAAAAAATTTAAAAAATGATGGGTTATAGCCCATGTTTTTTGAAATTTTGAAAAAAAAGGTTATCCTCGTTTCTCATCCTTTTGGACCATGGGCTATAGCCCATATCGTACGGCATACTATAACACGCCGTTTTTCATCATTTTTGAGGATTTGAAAAAAAAATGAAAAAAACGATGGGTTATAGCCCATGTTTTTTGAAATTTTGAAAAAAAAAGTTATCCTCGTTTCTCATCATTTTGGACCATGGGCTATAGCCCATATCGTACGGCATACTATAGCACGCCGTTTTTCATCATTTTTGAGGATTTGAAAAAAAATGAAAAAATGAAAAAAACGATGGGTTATAGCCCATGTTTTTTGAAATTTTGAAAAAAAAAGTGATCCTCGTTTCTCATTATTTTGGACCATGGGCTATAGCCCATATCGTACGGCATACTATAGCACGCCGTTTTTCATCATTTTTGAGGATTTGAAAAAAATGAAAAAATGAAAAAAACGATGGGTTATAGCCCATGTTTTTTGAAATTTTGAAAAAAAAAGTGATCCTCGTTTCTCATTATTTTGGACCATGGGCTATAGCCCATATCGTACGGCATACTATAGCACGCCGTTTTTCATCATTTTTGAGGATTTGAAAAAAATGAAAAAATGAAAAAAAAAACGATGGGTTATAGCCCATGTTTTTTGAAATTTTGAAAAAAAAAGTTATCCTCGTTTCTCATCATTTTGGACCATGGGCTATAGCCCATATCGTGCGGCATACTATAGCACGCCGTTTTTCATCATTTTTGAGGATTTGAAAAAAATGAAAAAAACGATGGGTTATAGCCCATGTTTTTTGAAATTTTGAAAAAAAAAGTTATCCTCGTTTCTCATCATTTTGGACCATGGGCTGTAGCCCATATCGTACGGCATACTATAGCACGCCGTTTTTCATCATTTTTGAGGATTTGAAAAAAAATGAAAAAATGAAAAAAACGATGGGTTATAGCCCATGTTTTTTGAAATTTTGAAAAAAAAAGTTATCCTCGTTTCTCATCATTTTGGACCATGGGCTATAGCCCATATCGTGCGGCATACTATAGCACGCCGTTTTTCATCATTTTTGAGGATTTGAAAAAAATGAAAAAATGAAAAAAATCATGGGTTATAGCCCATGTTTTTTGAAATTTTGAAAAAAAAGGGTATCCTCGTTTCTCATCCTTTTGGACCATGGGCTATAGCCCATATCGTACGGCATACTATAACACGCCGTTTTTCATCATTTTTGAGGATTTGAAAAAAAATGAAAAAAACGATGGGTTATAGCCCATGTTTTTTGAAATTTTGAAAAAAAAAGTTATCCTCGTTTCTCATCATTTTGGACCATGGGCTATAGCCCATATCGTACGGCATACTATAGCACGCCGTTTTTCATCATTTTTGAGGATTTGAAAAAAAATGAAAAAATGAAAAAAACGATGGGTTATAGCCCATGTTTTTTGAAATTTTGAAAAAAAAAGTTATCCTCGTTTCTCATCATTTTGGACCATGGGCTATAGCCCATATCGTACGGCATACTATAGCACGCCGTTTTTCATCATTTTTGAGGATTTGAAAAAAAATGAAAAAATGAAAAAAACGATGGGTTATAGCCCATGTTTTTTGAAATTTTGAAAAAAAAAGTGATCCTCGTTTCTCATTATTTTGGACCATGGGCTATAGCCCATATCGTACGGCATACTATAGCACGCCGTTTTTCATCATTTTTGAGGATTTGAAAAAAATGAAAAAATGAAAAAAATGATGGGTTATAGCCCATGTTTTTTGAAATTTTGAAAAAAAAAGTTATCCTCGTTTCTCATCCTTTTGGACCATGGGCTATAGCCCATATCGTACGGCATACTATAGCACGCCGTTTTTCATCATTTTTGAGGATTTGAAAAAAAATGAAAAAAACGATGGGTTATAGCCCATGTTTTTTGAAATTTTGAAAAAAAAAGTTATCCTCGTTTCTCATCATTTTGGACCATGGGCTATAGCCCATATCGTACGGCATACTATAGCACGCCGTTTTTCATCATTTTTGAGGATTTGAAAAAAAATGAAAAAATGAAAAAAACGATGGGTTATAGCCCATGTTTTTTGAAATTTTGAAAAAAAAAGTGATCCTCGTTTCTCATTATTTTGGACCATGGGCTATAGCCCATATCGTACGGCATACTATAGCACGCCGTTTTTCATCATTTTTGAGGATTTGAAAAAAATGAAAAAATGAAAAGAAACGATGGGTTATAGCCCATGTTTTTTGAAATTTTGAAAAAAAAAGTTATCCTCGTTTCTCATCATTTTGGACCATGGGCTATAGCCCATATCGTGCGGCATACTATAGCACGCCGTTTTTCATCATTTTTGAGGATTTGAAAAAAATGAAAAAAACGATGGGTTATAGCCCATGTTTTTTGAAATTTTGAAAAAAAAAGTTATCCTCGTTTCTCATCATTTTGGACCATGGGCTGTAGCCCATATCGTACGGCATACTATAACACGCCGGTTTTCATCATTTTTGAGGATTTGAAAAAAATGAAAAAAACGATGGGTTATAGCCCATGTTTTTTGAAATTTTGAAAAAAAAAGTTATCCTCGTTTCTCATCATTTTGGACCATGGGCTATAGCCCATATCGTACGGCATACTATTGCACGCCGTTTTTCATCATTTTTGAGGATTTGAAAAAAAATGAAAAAATGAAAAAAACGATGGGTTATAGCCCATGTTTTTTGAAATTTTGAAAAAAAAAGTGATCCTCGTTTCTCATTATTTTGGACCATGGGCTATAGCCCATATCGTACGGCATACTATAGCACGCCGTTTTTCATCATTTTTGAGGATTTGAAAAAAATGAAAAAATGAAAAAAACGATGGGTTATAGCCCATGTTTTTTGAAATTTTGAAAAAAAAAGTTATCCTCGTTTCTCATCATTTTGGACCATGGGCTATAGCCCATATCGTACGGCATACTATTGCACGCCGTTTTTCATCATTTTTGAGGATTTGAAAAAAAATGAAAAAATGAAAAAAACGATGGGTTATAGCCCATGTTTTTTGAAATTTTGAAAAAAAAAGTGATCCTCATTTCTCATTATTTTGGACCATGGGCTATAGCCCATATCGTACGGCATACTATAGCACGCCGTTTTTCATCATTTTTGAGGATTTGAAAAAAATGAAAAAATGAAAAAAACGATGGGTTATAGCCCATGTTTTTTGAAATTTTGAAAAAAAAAGTGATCCTCGTTTCTCATTATTTTGGACCATGGGCTATAGCCCATATCGTACGGCATACTATAGCACGCCGTTTTTCATCATTTTTGAGGATTTGAAAAAAATGAAAAAATGAAAAAAAAAACGATGGGTTATAGCCCATGTTTTTTGAAATTTTGAAAAAAAAAGTTATCCTCGTTTCTCATCATTTTGGACCATGGGCTATAGCCCATATCGTGCGGCATACTATAGCACGCCGTTTTTCATCATTTTTGAGGATTTGAAAAAAATGAAAAAAACGATGGGTTATAGCCCATGTTTTTTGAAATTTTGAAAAAAAAAGTTATCCTCGTTTCTCATCATTTTGGACCATGGGCTGTAGCCCATATCGTACGGCATACTATAGCACGCCGTTTTTCATCATTTTTGAGGATTTGAAAAAAAATGAAAAAATGAAAAAAACGATGGGTTATAGCCCATGTTTTTTGAAATTTTGAAAAAAAAAGTTATCCTCGTTTCTCATCATTTTGGACCATGGGCTATAGCCCATATCGTGCGGCATACTATAGCACGCCGTTTTTCATCATTTTTGAGGATTTGAAAAAAATGAAAAAATGAAAAAAATCATGGGTTATAGCCCATGTTTTTTGAAATTTTGAAAAAAAAGGTTATCCTCGTTTCTCATCCTTTTGGACCATGGGCTATAGCCCATATCGTACGGCATACTATAACACGCCGTTTTTCATCATTTTTGAGGATTTGAAAAAAAATGAAAAAAACGATGGGTTATAGCCCATGTTTTTTGAAATTTTGAAAAAAAAAGTTATCCTCGTTTCTCATCATTTTGGACCATGGGCTATAGCCCATATCGTACGGCATACTATAGCACGCCGTTTTTCATCATTTTTGAGGATTTGAAAAAAAATAAAAAAATGAAAAAAACGATGGGTTATAGCCCATGTTTTTTTAAATTAAAAAAAAAAAAGTGATCCTCGTTTCTCATTATTTTGGACCATGGGCTATAGCCCATATCGTACGGCATACTATAGCACGCCGTTTTTCATCATTTTTGAGGATTTGAAAAAAATGAAAAAATGAAAAAAATGATGGGTTATAGCCCATGTTTTTTGAAATTTTGAAAAAAAAAGTTATCCTCGTTTCTCATCCTTTTGGACCATGGGCTATAGCCCATATCGTACGGCATACTATAGCACGCCGTTTTTCATCATTTTTGAGGATTTGAAAAAAAATGAAAAAAACGATGGGTTATAGCCCATGTTTTTTGAAATTTTGAAAAAAAAAGTTATCCTCGTTTCTCATCATTTTGGACCATGGGCTATAGCCCATATCGTGCGGCATACTATAGCACGCCATTTTTCATCATTTTTGAGGATTTGAAAAAAATGAAAAAATGAAAAAGATGATGGGTTATAGCCCATGTTTTTTGAAATTTTGAAAAAAAAGGTTATCCTCGTTTCTCATCCTTTTGGACCATGGGCTATAGCCCATATCGTACGGCATACTATAACACGCCGTTTTTCATCATTTTTGAGGATTTGAAAAAAATGAAAAAAACGATGGGTTATAGCCCATGTTTTTTGAAATTTTGAAAAAAAAGGTTATCCTCGTTTCTCATCATTTTGGACCATGGGCTATAGCCCATATCGTACGGCATACTATAGCACGCCGTTTTTCATCATTTTTGAGGATTTGAAAAAAAATGAAAAAATGAAAAAAACGATGGGTTATAGCCCATGTTTTTTGAAATTTTGAAAAAAAAAGTGATCCTCGTTTCTCATTATTTTGGACCATGGGCTATAGCCCATATCGTACGGCATACTATAGCACGCCGTTTTTCATCATTTTTGAGGATTTGAAAAAAATGAAAAGAAACGATGGGTTATAGCCCATGTTTTTTGAAATTTTGAAAAAAAAAGTGATCCTCGTTTCTCATCATTTTGGACCATGGGCTATAGCCCATATCGTGCGGCATACTATAGCACGCCGTTTTTCATCATTTTTGAGGATTTGAAAAAAAATGAAAAAATGAAAAAAACGATGGGTTATAGCCCATGTTTTTTTTTAATTTTGAAAAAAAAAGTTATCCTCGTTTCTCATCATTTTGGACCATGGGTTATAGCCCATATCGTACGGCATACTATAGCACGCCGTTTATCATCATTTTTGAGGATTTGAAAAAAAATTAAAAAATTAAAAAAACGATGGGTTATAGCCCATGTTTTTTGAAATTTTGAAAAAAAAAGTGATCCTCGTTTCTCATCCTTTTGGACCATGGGCTATAGCCCATATCGTACGGCATACTATAGCACGCCGTTTTTCATCATTTTTGAGGATTTGAAAAAAATGAAAAAAACGATGGGTTATAGCCCATGTTTTTTGAAATTTTGAAAAAAAAAGTTATCCTCGTTTCTCATCATTTTGGACCATGGGCTATAGCCCATATCGTACGGCATACTATAGCACGCCGTTTTTCATCATTTTTGAGGATTTGAAAAAAAATGAAAAAATGAAAAAAACGATGGGTTATAGCCCATGTTTTTTGAAAATTTGAAAAAAAAAGTGATCCTCGTTTCTCATTATTTTGGACCATGGGCTATAGCCCATATCGTACGGCATACTATAGCACGCCGTTTTTCATCATTTTTGAGGATTTGAAAAAAATGAAAAGAAACGATGGGTTATAGCCCATGTTTTTTGAAATTTTGAAAAAAAAAGTGATCCTCGTTTCTCATCATTTTGGACCATGGGCTATAGCCCATATCGTGCGGCATACTATAGCACGCCGTTTTTCATCATTTTTGAGGATTTGAAAAAAAAATGAAAAAAACGATGGGTTATAGCCCATGTTTTTTGAAATTTTGAAAAAAAAAGTTATCCTCGTTTCTCATCCTTTTGGACCATGGGCTATAGCCCATATCGTACGGCATACTATAACACGCCGTTTTTCATCATTTTTGAGGATTTGAAAAAAAAAGAAAAAAAACGATGGGTTATAGCCCATGTTTTTTTAAATTTTGAAAAAAAAAGTTATCCTCGTTTCTCATCATTTTGGACCATGGGCTATAGCTCATATCGTACGGCATACTATAGCACGCCGTTTTTCATCATTTTTGAGGATTTGAAAAAAAATGAAAAAATGAAAAAAACGATGGGTTATAGCCCATGTTTTTTGAAATTTTGAAAAAAAAAGTGATCCTCGTTTCTCATTATTTTGGACCATGGGCTATAGCCCATATCGTACGGCATACTATAGCACGCCGTTTTTCATCATTTTTGAGGATTTGAAAAAAATGAAAAAATGAAAAAAACGATGGGTTATAGCCCATGTTTTTTGAAATTTTGAAAAAAAAAGTGATCCTCGTTTCTCATTATTTTGGACCATGGGCTATAGCCCATATCGTACGGCATACTATAGCACGCCGTTTTTCATCATTTTTGAGGATTTAAAAAAAATGAAAAAATGAAAAAAAAACGATGGGTTATAGCCCATGTTTTTTGAAATTTTGAAAAAAAAAGTTATCCTCGTTTCTCATCCTTTTGGACCATGGGCTATAGCCCATATCGTACGGCATACTATAGCACGCCGTTTTTCATCATTTTTGAGGATTTGAAAAAAAATGAAAAAAACGATGGGTTATAGCCCATGTTTTTTGAAATTTTGAAAAAAAAAGTTATCCTCGTTTCTCATCATTTTGGACCATGGGCTATAGCCCATATCGTGCGGCATACTATAGCACGCCATTTTTCATCATTTTTGAGGATTTGAAAAAAAATTAAAAATGAAAAAAAAACGATGGGTTATAGCCCATGTTTTTTGAAATTTTGAAAAAAAAAGTTATCCTCGTTTCTCATCATTTTGTCCCATGGGCTATAGCCCATATCGTACGGCATACTATAGCACGCCGTTTTTCATCATTTTTGAGGATTTGAAAAAAAATGAAAAAAACGATGGGTTATAGCCCATGTTTTTTGAAATTTTGAAAAAAAAAGTTATCCTCGTTTCTCATCATTTTGGACCATGGGCTATAGCCCATATCGTGCGGCATACTATAGCACGCCATTTTTCATCATTTTTGAGGATTTTAAAAAAATGAAAAAAAACGATGGGTTATAGCCCATGTTTTTTGAAATTTTGAAAAAAAAAGTTATCCTCGTTTCTCATCCTTTTGGACCATGGGCTATAGCCCATATCGTACGGCATACTATAGCACGCTGTTTTTCATCATTTTTGAGGATTTGAAAAAAAATGAAAAAAACGATGGGTTATAGCCCATGTTTTTTGAAATTTTGAAAAAAAAAGTTATCCTCGTTTCTCATCATTTTAGACCATGGGCTATAGCCCATATCGTACGGCATACTATAGCACGCCGTTTTTCATCATTTTTGAGGATTTGAAAAAAATGAAAAAATGAAAAAAACGATGGGTTATAGCCCATGTTTTTTGAAATTTTGAAAAAAAAAGTTATCCTCGTTTCTCATCATTTTGGACCATGGGCTATAGCCCATATCGTGCGGCATACTATAGCACGCCGTTTTTCATCATTTTTGAGGATTTGAAAAAAATTAAAAAAACGATGGGTTATAGCCCATGTTTTTTTAAATTTTGAAAAAAAAAGTTATCCTCGTTTCTCATCATTTTAGACCATGGGCTATAGCCCATATCGTACGGCATACTATAGCACGCCGTTTTTCATCATTTTTGAGGATTTGAAAAAAATGAAAAAATGAAAAAAACGATGGGTTATAGCCCATGTTTTTTGAAATTTTGAAAAAAAAAGTTATCCTCGTTTCTCATCATTTTGGACCATGGGCTATAGCCCATATCGTGCGGCATACTATAGCACGCCGTTTTTCATCATTTTTGAGGATTTGAAAAAAATGAAAAAATGAAAAAAATGATGGGTTATAGCCCATGTTTTTTGAAATTTTGGAAAAAAAAGTTATCCTCGTTTCTCATCCTTTTGGACCATGGGCTATAGCCCATATCGTACGGCATACTATAGCACGCCGTTTTTCATCATTTTTGAGGATGTGAAAAAAAATGAAAAAAACGATGGGTTATAGCCCATGTTTTTTGAAAATTTGAAAAAAAAAGTTATCCTCGTTTCTCATCATTTTGGACCATGGGCTATAGCCCATATCGTGCGGCATACTATAGCACGCCATTTTTCATCATTTTTGAGGATTTTAAAAAAATGAAAAAAACGATGGGTTATAGCCCATGTTTTTTGAAATTTTGAAAAAAAAAGTTATCCTCGTTTCTCATCATTTTGGACCATGGGCTATAGCCCATATCGTGCGGCATACTATAGCACGCCGTTTTTCATCATTTTTGAGGATTTGAAAAAAATGAAAAAATTAAAAAAAAACGATGGGTTATAGCCCATGTTTTTTGAAATTTTGAAAAAAAAAGTTATCCTCGTTTCTCATCATTTTGGACCATGGGCTATAGCCCATATCGTGCGGCATACTATAGCACGCCGTTTTTCATCATTTTTGAGGATTTGAAAAAAAATGAAAAAATGAAAAAAATGATGGGTTATAGCCCAAGTTTTTTGAAATTTTGAAAAAAAAAGTTATCCTCGTTTCTCATCCTTTTGGACCATGGGCTATAGCCCATATCGTACGGCATACTATAGCACGCCGTTTTTCATCATTTTTGAGGATTTGAAAAAAAATGAAAAAAACGATGGGTTATAGCCCATGTTTTTTGAAATTTTGAAAAAAAAAGTTATCCTCGTTTCTCATCATTTTGGACCATGGGCTATAGCCCATATCGTGCGGCATACTATAGCACGCCATTTTTCATCATTTTTGAGGATTTAAAAAAAATGAAAAAAAACGATGGGTTATAGCCCATGTTTTTTTGAAATTTTGAAAAAAAAAGTTATCCTCGTTTCTCATCCTTTTGGACCATGGGCTATAGCCCATATCGTACGGCATACTATAGCACGCTGTTTTTCATCATTTTTGAGGATTTGAAAAAAAATGAAAAAAACGATGGGTTATAGCCCATGTTTTTTGAAATTTTGAAAAAAAAAGTTATCCTCGTTTCTCATCATTTTAGACCATGGGCTATAGCCCATATCGTACGGCATACTATAGCACGCCGTTTTTCATCATTTTTGAGGATTTGGAAAAAAATGAAAAATTGAAAAAAACGATGGGTTATAGCCCATGTTTTTTGAAATTTTGAAGAAAAAAGTTAGCCTAGTTTCTCATCATTTTGGACCATGGGCTATAGCCCATATCGTACGGCATACTATAGCACGCCGTTTTTCATCATTTTTGAGGATTTGAAAAAAATGAAAAAATGAAAAAAACGATGGGTTATAGCCCATGTTTTTTGAAATTTTGAAAAAAAAAGTTATCCTCGTTTCTCATCATTTTAGACCATGGGCTATAGCCCATATCGTACAGCATACTATAGCACGCCGTTTTTCATCATTTTTGAGGATTTGAAAAAAATGAAAAAATGAAAAAAACGATGGGTTATAGCCCATGTTTTTTGAAATTTTGAAAAAAAAAGTTATCCTCGTTTCTCATCATTTTGGACCATGGGCTATAGCCCATATCGTGCGGCATACTATAGCACACAGTTTTTCATCATTTTTGAGGATTTGAAATAAATGAAAAAATGAAAAAAACGATGGGTTATAGCCCATGTTTTTTGAAATTTTGAAAAAAAAAGTTATCCTCGTTTCTCATCCTTTTGGACCATGGGCTATAGCCCATATCGTGCGGCATACTATAGCACGCAGTTTTTCATCATTTTTGAGGATTTGAAAAAAAATGAAAAAAACGATGGGTTATAGCCCATGTTTTTTGAAATTTTGAAAAAAAAAGTTATCCTCGTTTCTCATCATTTTGTCCCATGGGCTATAGCCCATATCGTACGGCATACTATAGCACGCCGTTTTTCATCATTTTTGAGGATATTAAAAAAAATGAAAAAATGAAAAAAACGATGGGTTATAGCCCATGTTTTTTGAAATTTTGAAAAAATATGTTATCCTCGTTTCTCATCATTTTGGACTGTGGGCTATAGCCCATATCGTACGGCATACTATAGCACGCCATTTTTCATCATTTTTGAGGATTTGGAAAAAAATGAAAAATTGAAAAAAACGATGGGTTATAGCCCATGTTTTTTGAAATTTTGAAGAAAAAAGTTAGCCTAGTTTCTCATCATTTTGGACCATGGGCTATAGCCCATATCGTACGGCATACTATAGCACGCCGTTTTTCATCATTTTTGAGGATTTGAAAAAAATGAAAAAATGAAAAAAACGATGGGTTATAGCCCATGTTTTTTGAAATTTTGAAAAAAAAAGTTATCCTCGTTTCTCATCATTTTAGACCATGGGCTATAGCCCATATCGTACGGCATACTATAGCACGCCGTTTTTCATCATTTTTGAGGATTTGAAAAAAATGAAAAAATGAAAAAAACGATGGGTTATAGCCCATGTTTTTTGAAATTTTGAAAAAAAAAGTTATCCTCGTTTCTCATCATTTTGGACCATGGGCTATAGCCCATATCGTGCGGCATACTATAGCACGCAGTTTTTCATCATTTTTGAGGATTTGAAATAAATGAAAAAATAAAAAAAACGATGGGTTATAGCCCATGTTTTTTGAAATTTTGAAAAAAAAAGTTATCCTCGTTTCTCATCCTTTTGGACCATGGGCTATAGCCCATATCGTACGGCATACTATAGCACGCCGTTTTTCATCATTTTTGAGGATTTGAAAAAAAATGAAAAAAACGATGGGTTATAGCCCATGTTTTTTGAAATTTAGAAAAAAAAAGTTATCCTCGTTTCTCATCATTTTGTCCCATGGGCTATAGCCCATATCGTACGGCATACTATAGCACGCCGTTTTTCATCATTTTTGAGGATATTAAAAAAAATGAAAAAATGAAAAAAACGATGGGTTATAGCCCATGTTTTTTGAAATTTTGAAAAAAAATGTTATCCTCGTTTCTCATCATTTTGGACTGTGGGCTATAGCCCATATCGTACGGCATACTATAGCACGCCGTTTTTCATCATTTTTGAGGATTTGGAAAAAAATGAAAAAATGAAAAAAATGATGGGTTATAGCCCATGTTTTTTGAAATTTAGAAAAAAAAAGTTATCCTCGTTTCTCATCATTTTGGACCATGGGTTATAGCCCATATCGTGCGGCATACTATAGCACGCAGTTTTTCATCATTTTTGAGGATTTGAAATAAATGAAAAAATGAAAAAAACGATGGGTTATAGCCCATGTTTTTTGAAATTTTGAAAAAAAAAGTTATCCTCGTTTCTCATCATTTTGTCCCATGGGCTATAGCCCATATCGTACGGCATACTATAGCACGCCGTTTTTCATCATTTTTGAGGATATTAAAAAAAATGAAAAAATGAAAAAAACGATGGGTTATAGCCCATGTTTTTTGAAATTTTGAAAAAATATGTTATCCTCGTTTCTCATCATTTTGGACTGTGGGCTATAGCCCATATCGTACGGCATACTATAGCACGCCATTTTTCATCATTTTTGAGGATTTGGAAAAAAATGAAAAATTGAAAAAAACGATGGGTTATAGCCCATGTTTTTTGAAATTTTGAAGAAAAAAGTTAGCCTAGTTTCTCATCATTTTGGACCATGGGCTATAGCCCATATCGTACGGCATACTATAGCACGCCGTTTTTCATCATTTTTGAGGATTTGAAAAAAATGAAAAAATGAAAAAAACGATGGGTTATAGCCCATGTTTTTTGAAATTTTGAAAAAAAAAGTTATCCTCGTTTCTCATCATTTTAGACCATGGGCTATAGCCCATATCGTACGGCATACTATAGCACGCCGTTTTTCATCATTTTTGAGGATTTGAAAAAAATGAAAAAATGAAAAAAACGATGGGTTATAGCCCATGTTTTTTGAAATTTTGAAAAAAAAAGTTATCCTCGTTTCTCATCATTTTGGACCATGGGCTATAGCCCATATCGTGCGGCATACTATAGCACGCAGTTTTTCATCATTTTTGAGGATTTGAAATAAATGAAAAAATAAAAAAAACGATGGGTTATAGCCCATGTTTTTTGAAATTTTGAAAAAAAAAGTTATCCTCGTTTCTCATCCTTTTGGACCATGGGCTATAGCCCATATCGTACGGCATACTATAGCACGCCGTTTTTCATCATTTTTGAGGATTTGAAAAAAAATGAAAAAAACGATGGGTTATAGCCCATGTTTTTTGAAATTTAGAAAAAAAAAGTTATCCTCGTTTCTCATCATTTTGTCCCATGGGCTATAGCCCATATCGTACGGCATACTATAGCACGCCGTTTTTCATCATTTTTGAGGATATTAAAAAAAATGAAAAAATGAAAAAAACGATGGGTTATAGCCCATGTTTTTTGAAATTTTGAAAAAAAATGTTATCCTCGTTTCTCATCATTTTGGACTGTGGGCTATAGCCCATATCGTAAGGCATACTATAGCACGCCGTTTTTCATCATTTTTGAGGATTTGGAAAAAAATGAAAAAATGAAAAAAATGATGGGTTATAGCCCATGTTTTTTGAAATTTAGAAAAAAAAAGTTATCCTCGTTTCTCATCATTTTGGACCATGGGTTATAGCCCATATCGTGCGGCATACTATAGCACGCAGTTTTTCATCATTTTTGAGGATTTGAAATAAATGAAAAAATGAAAAAAACGATGGGTTATAGCCCATGTTTTTTGAAATTTTGAAAAAAAAAGTTATCCTCGTTTCTCATCCTTTTGGACCATGGGCTATAGCCCATATCGTGCGGCATACTATAGCACGCAGTTTTTCATCATTTTTGAGGATTTGAAAAAAAATGAAAAAAACGATGGGTTATAGCCCATGTTTTTTGAAATTTTGAAAAAAAAAGTTATCCTCGTTTCTCATCATTTTGTCCCATGGGCTATAGCCCATATCGTACGGCATACTATAGCACGCCGTTTTTCATCATTTTTGAGGATATTAAAAAAAATGAAAAAATGAAAAAAACGATGGGTTATAGCCCATGTTTTTTGAAATTTTGAAAAAAAATGTTATCCTCGTTTCTCATCATTTTGGACTGTGGGCTATAGCCCATATCGTACGGCATACTATAGCACGCCGTTTTTCATCATTTTTGAGGATATTAAAAAAAATGAAAAAATGAAAAAAACGATGGGTTATAGCCCATGTTTTTTGAAATTTTGAAAAAAAATGTTATCCTCGTTTCTCATCATTTTGGACTGTGGGCTATAGCCCATATCGTACGGCATACTATAGCACGCCGTTTTTCATCATTTTTGAGGATTTGGAAAAAAATGAAAAAATGAAAAAAATGATGGGTTATAGCCCATGTTTTTTGAAATTTTGAAAAAAAAAGTTATCCTCGTTTCTCATCATTTTGGACCATGGGTTATAGCCCATATCGTGCGGCATACTATAGCACGCAGTTTTTCATCATTTTTGAGGATTTGAAATAAATGAAAAAATAAAAAAAACGATGGGTTATAGCCCATGTTTTTTGAAATTTTGAAAAAAAAAGTTATCCTCGTTTCTCATCCTTTTGGACCATGGGCTATAGCCCATATCGTGCGGCATACTATAGCACGCAGTTTTTCATCATTTTTGAGGATTTGAAAAAAAATGAAAAAAACGATGGGTTATAGCCCATGTTTTTTGAAATTTTGAAAAAAAAAGTTATCCTCGTTTCTCATCATTTTGTCCCATGGGCTATAGCCCATATCGTACGGCATACTATAGCACGCCGTTTTTCATCATTTTTGAGGATATTAAAAAAAATGAAAAAATGAAAAAAACGATGGGTTATAGCCCATGTTTTTTGAAATTTTGAAAAAAAATGTTATCCTCGTTTCTCATCATTTTGGACTGTGGGCTATAGCCCATATCGTACGGCATACTATAGCACGCCGTTTTTCATCATTTTTGAGGATTTGGAAAAAAATTGAAAAATTGAAAAAAACGATGGGTTATAGCCCATGTTTTTTGAAATTTTGAAGAAAAAAGTTAGCCTAGTTTCTCATCATTTTGGACCATGGGCTATAGCCCATATCGTACGGCATACTATAGCACGCCGTTTTTTATCATTTTTGAGGATTTGAAAAAAATGAAAAAATGAAAAAAACGATGGGTTATAGCCCATGTTTTTTGAAATTTTGAAAAAAAAAGTTATCCTCGTTTCTCATCATTTTAGACCATGGGCTATAGCCCATATCGTACGGCATACTATAGCACGCCGTTTTTCATCATTTTTGAGGATTTGAAAAAAATGAAAAAATGAAAAAAACGATGGGTTATAGCCCATGTTTTTTGAAATTTAAAAAAAAAAAGTTATCCTCGTTTCTCATCATTTTGGACCATGGGCTATAGCCCATATCGTGCGGCATACTATAGCACGCAGTTTTTCATCATTTTTGAGGATTTGAAATAAATTAAAAAATGAAAAAAACGATGGGTTATAGCCCATGTTTTTTGAAATTTTGAAAAAAAAAGTTATCCTTGTTTCTCATCCTTTTGGACCATGGGCTATAGCCCATATCGTACGGCATACTATAGCACGCCGTTTTTCATCATTTTTGAGGATTTAAAAAAAAATGAAAAAAACGATGGGTTATAGCCCATGTTTTTTGAAATTTAGAAAAAAAAAGTTATCCTCGTTTCTCATCATTTTGTCCCATGGGCTATAGCCCATATCGTACGGCATACTATAGCACGCCGTTTTTCATCATTTTTGAGGATATTAAAAAAAATGAAAAAATGAAAAAAACGATGGGTTATAGCCCATGTTTTTTGAAATTTTGAAAAAAAATGTTATCCTCGTTTCTCATCATTTTGGACTGTGGGCTATAGCCCATATCGTACGGCATACTATAGCACGCCGTTTTTCATCATTTTTGAGGATTTGGAAAAAAATGAAAATTAGAAAAAAACGATGGGTTATAGCCCATGTTTTTTGAAATTTTGAAGAAAAAAGTTAGCCTAGTTTCTCATCATTTTGGACCATGGGCTATAGCCCATATCGTACGGCATACTATAGCACGCCGTTTTTCATCATTTTTGAGGATTTGAAAAAAATGATGAGAAACGAGGATAATTTTTTTTTTCAAAATTTCAAAAAACATGGTCTATAACCCATCGTTTTTCTTTTCATTTTTTCATTTTTTTCAAATCCTCAAAAATGATGAAAAACGGCGTGCTATACTATGCCGTACGATATGGGCTATAGCCCATGGTCCAAAATGATGAGAAACGAGGATAACTTATTTTTTCAAAATTTCAAAAAACATGGGCTATAACCCATCGTTTTTTTCATTTTTTCATTTTTTTTCAAATCCTCAAAAATGATGAAAAACGGCGTGCTACAGTATGCCGTACGATATGGGCTATTAGACGAGCGTCTAAAAATGGGATAAAAAACGTCTAAAAATAGACGTGTTTTAGACGTCTATTCTTAGACATTTTTTAGACGTCTATTTTTAGACGTTTTTTATCCCATTTTTAGACGCACGTCTAATAGCCGGCTATTGCTCAGTGGGATGGTCAAAAATGATGAAAAACGAGGATTCAAAAAAAATTCTAAAAATCAAAAAACCATGGGCTATAACCCATCGTTTCTTTATTTTTCATTCTTTTCAAATCCTCAAAAATGATGAAAAACGGCGTGCTACAGTATGCC
This sequence comes from Protomyctophum parallelum, assembly GCF_964188405.1. Taxonomy (NCBI): domain Eukaryota; kingdom Metazoa; phylum Chordata; class Actinopteri; order Myctophiformes; family Myctophidae; genus Protomyctophum; species Protomyctophum parallelum. The sequence goes on along the minus strand of NC_139714.1, from coordinate 29,064,925 downwards.
GTACGATATGGGCTATTAGACGAGATTCTAAAAATGGGATAAAAAACGTCTAAAAATAGACGTCTAAAACACGTCTAAAAATAGACGTGTTTTAGACGTCTATTCTTAGACATTTTTTAGACGTCTATTTTTAGACGTTTTTTATCCCATTTTTAGACGCACGTCTAATAGCCGGCTATTGCTCAGTGGGATGGTCAAAAATGATGAAAAACGAGGATTCAAAAATATTTCTAAAAATCAAAAAACGATGAGCTATAACCCATCGTTTTTTTTTTTTCATTCTTTTCAAATCCTCAAAAATGATGAAAAACGGCGTGCTACAGTATGCCGTACGATATGGGCTATTAGACGAGCGTCTAAAAATGGGATAAAAAACGTCTAAAAATAGACGTCTAAAACACGTCTAAAAATAGACGTGTTTTAGACGTCTATTCTTAGAATTTTTTTAGACGTCTATTTTTAGACGTTTTTTATCCCATTTTTAGACGCACGTCTAATAGCCGGCTATTGCTCAGTGGGATGGTCAAAAATGATGAAAAACGAGGATTAATTTTTTTTTCTAAAAATCAAAAAACCATGAGTTATAACCCATCGTTTTTTTTTTTTCATTCTTTTCAAATCCTCAAAAATGATGAAAAACGGCGTGCTACAGTATGCCATACGATATGGGCTATTAGACGAGATTCTAAAAATGGGATAAAAAACGTCTAAAAATAGACGTCTAAAACACGTCAAAAAATATACGTGTTTTAGACGTCTATTCTTAGACATTTTTTAGACGTCTATTTTTAGACGTTTTTTTATCCCATTTTTAGACGCACGTCTAATAGCCGGCTATTGCTCAGTGGGATGGTCAAAAATGATGAAAAACGAGGATTTTTTTTTTTTTCTAAATATCAAAAAACTATGAGCTATAACCCATCGTTTTTTTATTTTTCATTCTTTTCAAATCCTCAAAAATGATGAAAAACGGCGTGCTACAGTATGCCGTACGATATGGGCTATTAGACGAGATTCTAAAAATGGGATAAAAAACGTAAAAAAATAGACGTCTAAAACACGTCTAAAAATAGACGTGTTTTAGACGTCTATTCTTAGACATTTTTTAGACGTCTATTTTTAGACGTTCTTTATCCCATTTTTAGACGCACGTCTAATAGCCGGCTATTGCTCAGTGGGATGGTCAAAAATGATGAAAAACTAGGATTTTATTTTTTTTCTAAAAATCAAAAAACCATGAGCTATAACCCATCGTTTTTTTTTTTTCATTCTTTTCAAATCCTCAAAAATTATGAAAAACGGCGTGCTACAGTATGCCGTACGATATGGGCTATTAGACGAGATTCTAAAAATGGGATAAAAAACGTCTAAAAATAGACGTCTAAAACACGTCTAAAAATAGACGTGTTTTAGACGTCTATTCTTAGACATTTTTTAGACGTCTATTTTTAGACGTTTTTTATCCCATTTTTAGACGCACGTCTAATAGCCGGCTATTGCTCGGTGGGATGGTCAAAAATGATGAAAAACGAGGATTCAAAAAAAATTCTAAAAATCAAAAAACGATGGGCTATAACCCATCGGTTTTTTATTTTTCATTCTTTTCAAATCCTCAAAAATGATGAAAAACGGCGTGCTACAGTATGCCGTACGATATGGGCTATTAGACGAGATTCTAAAAATGGGATAAAAAACGTCTAAAAATAGACGTCTAAAACACGTCTAAAAATAGACGTGTTTTAGACGTCTATTCTTAGACATTTTTTAGACGTCTATTTTTAGACGTTTTTTATCCCATTTTTAGACGCACGTCTAATAGCCGGCTATTGCTCAGTGGGATGGTCAAAAATGATGAAAAACGAGGATTAAAAAAAAAATCTAAATATCAAAAAACGATGAGCTATAACCCATCGTTTTTTTATTTTTCATTCTTTTCAAATCCTCAAAAATGATGAAAAACGGCGTGCTACAGTATGCCGTACGATATGGGCTATTAGACGAGCGTCTAAAAATGGGATAAAAAACGTCTAAAAATAGACGTCTAAAACACGTCTAAAAATAGACGTGTTTTAGACGTCTATTCTTAGACATTTTTTAGACGTCTATTTTTAGACGTTTTTTATCCCATTTTTAGACGCACGTCTAATAGCCGGCTATTGCTCGGTGGGATGGTCAAAAATGATGAAAAACGAGGATTCAAAAAAATTTCTAAAAATCAAAAAACGATGGGCTATAACCCATCGGTTTTTTATTTTTCATTCTTTTCAAATCCTCAAAAATGATGAAAAACGGCGTGCTACAGTATGCCGTACGATATGGGCTATTAGACGAGATTCTAAAAATGGGATAAAAAACGTCTAAAAATAGACGTCTAAAACACGTCTAAAAATAGACGTGTTTTAGACGTCTATTCTTAGACATTTTTTAGACGTCTATTTTTAGACGTTTTTTATCCCATTTTTAGACGCACGTCTAATAGCCGGCTATTGCTCAGTGGGATGGTCAAAAATGATGAAAAACGAGGATTAAAAAAAAAATCTAAATATCAAAAAACGATGAGCTATAACCCATGGTTTTTTTATTTTTCATTCTTTTCAAATCCTCAAAAATGATGAAAAACGGCGTGCTACAGTATGCCGTACGATATGGGCTATTAGACGAGCAAAAATGGGATAAAAAACGTCTAAAAATAGACGTCTAAAACACGTCTAAAAATAGACGTGTTTTAGACGTCTATTCTTAGACATTTTTTAGACGTCTATTTTTAGACGTTTTTTATCCCATTTTTAGACGCACGTCTAATAGCCGGCTATTGCTCGGTGGGATGGTCAAAAATGATGAAAAACGAGGATTAAAAAAAAAATCTAAAAATCTAAAAACGATGGGCTATAACCATTTTTTTTTTTTTTTTTCATTCTTTTCAAATCATCAAAAATGATGAAAAATGGCGTGCTACAGTATGCCGTACGATATGGGCTATTAGACGAGCGTCTAAAAATGGGATAAAAAACGTCTAAAAATAGACGTCTAAAACACGTCTAAAAATAGACGTGTTTTAGACGTCCATTCTTAGACATTTTTTAGACGTCTATTTTTAGACGTTTTTTATCCCATTTTTAGACGCACGTCTAATAGCCGGCTATTGCTCAGTGGGATGGTCAAAAATGATGAAAAACGAGGATTAAAAAAAAAATCAAAAAATCAAAAAACGATGGGCTATAACCATAGACTGTAAAACATATGGACAAAGCGTTCGCCGGGTCTAACATGGACGTAAAATGAAGCCTGTTATTCCTGCACTGTAAGTCGCCATCTTTCTAGATCCGTTTGGTACCAGCTGGCCATTGGCTGGCTCCGTTTTGGACCAGCTGGCTGCCCAGACAACGAGGCGGGACTTCCCCCCTTCTTCTCCGTTGGTTTTTATTTTGACTCGAGTGGGAGGGGAATCCCGATCATAGACTGTAACGGTAGCCACGCCCCTCAGAACATACGCGATGTTATTTTTTTCTTTATGGTCATTTTTGTAATTAATGGGACCATAATTTTCCAAAAAGAATATTATGACATTAGAAATTAGACTTTAAACTAGTGACTGGAAGAAGAAAGTATTCATGACCATGTTTATTAAGGTAATACAGTCTAGGTGAAGTTGGGCCAAAATACATGGGCCTCTATGGAGCTATGGGGCTTTTTGGGTCCAGTCCAGCGCCACAACAGGCCATTATATGAACTACCGATTTCAAATGAGGCTTCACGAAATATCTGGCTGACTGCCCCCCTGGCTATAACCCATCGTTTTGTTTTTTTTCATTCTTTTCAAATCCTCAAAAATGATGAAAAACGGCGTGCTACAGTATGCCGTACGATATGGGCTATTAGACGAGATTCTAAAAATGGGATAAAAAACGTCTAAAAATAGACGTCTAAAACACGTCTAAAAATAGACGTGTTTTAGACGTCTATTCTTAGACATTTTTTAGACGTCTATTTTTAGAAGTTATTTATCCCATTTTTAGACGCACGTCTAATAGACAGCTATTGCTCAGTGGGATGGTCAAAAATGATGAAAAACGAGGATAAAAAAAAGATCAAAAAATCAAAAAAAACGATGGGCTATAACCCATTTTCTTTTTTCCATTTTTTTCAAATCCTCAAAAATGATGAAAAACCGCGTGCTATAGCATGCCGTACGGTATGGGCTATAGCCCATGGTCAAAAATGATGAAAAACGAGGATAAAAAAAATACATCTAAAATTCAAAAAACGATTGGCTATAACCCATCGTTTTTTTTTTCATTATTTTTTCTTAGACATTTTTTAGACGTCTATTTTTTGACGTTTTTTATCCCATTTTTAGACGCACGTCTAATAGCCCTATTGCTCAGTGGGATGGTCAAAAAACGAGGATAAAAAAAAAAATCTGATGGGCTATAACCCATCGTTTTTTTGGGGGGGTTTTTTCAAATCTGTGACCATGAACTATAGCCTTTCGCTTTTCTGCGATTTTCACCTTTTTTTTAAATCCTCAACGATGATGAAGATAGCGCGCCGCTCAATGACCTCTGAGACCATGGGCCAATGAACCATGTAAATACAACACATTGAGCAGGGCACTGCAGGGAGTTGAACCCCGTTCCGGTAAACCAGAAGTACGACACCAGTGCCTTAGTTTTTGTGTTGTCCTTTACAGGTCCTATCGTTGAAATGTAAATTTGACATTTCAACAGCAAAGTAATATATAAAGAAGAGAAACACAAAAGCACAAAAATAACATTTTCGAATTACCTTTGCTTTGATTTTTTAAACTTTCTCTTGCCGACCTCCCACATTTCATTAGATGATTAACAAAAAACAGTGTTGGATCTGTAAGGATCCATTTGGTTACATGTGTGTGTGTGTGTGTGTGTGTGTGTGTGTGTGTGTGTGTGTGTGTGTGTGTGTGTGTGTGTGTGTGTGAGTGTGTGCGTGTGCACGCTTCGATAACCAGTGTTGGACCTGTAAGGGTCCATTTGGTTACACTAGACCTCTACGTGCCCATCGGCCACCATATATACTCTCAGAGTTACAGACCTGTAAGGGTCCATTTGGTTACATGTGTGTTACACTCTCAGAGTTACAGACCTGTAAGTGTCTGTCTTTCTGTCTTTCTTTCTTAGGACGGAGATCAAGGTAGACGCCATTGGAAGGCTCAACACAAGATGATGCCCCTAGAGATCCATCCCAAAGCTTCCCTCAGGGAGCCCAGAAAGCCAGCTAGCCAGCAAGCCCGTCCAGTCAGCCAACGCAGCCAGCCAGCTCCGCCAGTCAGCCAGTGTAGAAAGTCAGGCTGCCAAGCCAGAGCACATCAGCCCTTGCAGTCAGCCATTGCAGCCATACCAGCCTTGCTCAGTCAGCTCAGCCAGGCCTCTCTCGAGGCCTGGCTCTCTGTCTGCCTGGCCCGGTCTGCCCCGCCCTGCCTTGCAGCAACAGAACCAGCCGGCCTAGCAAGCCAGCCAGCTCAGAATACGAGCTCAGCAAGCCAGCACAGCTGGCAAGCACGCAGTTAGTCAAAACCAGTTTCGGACAGGCAGGCCAGGGCAGACAGACAGGAAGACCGAGGCGCCGAGGCAGGCAGACAGGCCAGGAAGGCAACAAAGTGCAGGCACGGGGACTATCCGGCCTAAGGCTGCGCTGCAAGGGTTGGAGCCTGGCTTGCTCCTGCTGGTCTGGGCCTGCTGGCTGTGGCTGCACAGTAAGTCTGGAATTCCTGGGCCTGGGCTCGCTGCTCAGCTCGCATTCTGAGCTGGCTGGCTTGCCAGCCCGGCTGGTTCTGTTGCTGCAAGGCAGGGCGGGGCAGACCGGGCCAGGCAGACAGAGAGCCAGGCCTCGAGAGAGGCCTTGTTGAGCTGACTGAGCAAGGCTGGTATGGCTGCAATGGCTGACTGCAAGGGCTGATGTGCACTGGCTTGGCAGCCTGACTTTCTACACTGGCTGACTGGCGGAGCTGGCTGGCTGCGTTTGCTGACTGGACGGGCTTGCTGGCTAGCTGGCATGCTGGGTTCCCTGAGGGAAGCTTTGGGATGGATCTCTAGGGGCATCGGCTTGTGTTGAGCCTTCCAACGGCGTCTACCTTGATCTCCGTCCTAAGAAAGAAAGAGAGAAAAAGAAAGACACACACAAACCACAAACTCTCCAACCATACCCACCCCATGTATCTTGGAGTTACACTGAACAGGACACTCTCCTTCAAAAAACACCTGGAGAACACAAAAGCCACGGTCAACACCCACAATAACATTGTGTGAAAACTAGTGAACTCCAAGTGGGGCGCAGACCCACAAACAATCTGTGCAACTGCCATGGCCCTGTCTTTCTCTACAGCAGAGTATGCCTGCTCAAGCTGGAGCCGATCCCGTCACACCTAATTGGTCGACACAGCCCTAAATGACACCTGTCGAATCATCACAGGATGTGTCAAGACAACACCTGTCCCGTGCCTTTATGCGCTAGCCGGCACCTCCCCCCGCACATCAGATGACTGTGTATCGCTCAAGAGGAATGGAGAACACAGGAGATAGACAGTGAAGTTGGGGATGAACGAAGGAAAGTCTGGAATTAAATGATAGAGATTACCTCACACACACATAGTTTCCTTCCGTGGCTGTTTACATTCGAGGGTCGCCGGTCCTCTTGAACGGAACAGTTTAACGTCATGCCCAGGACGAAAAGATATAGAGAACACCAACATGACAAATAACAGCAGGAAGGCATGAGCCACAATCCACCGTCTTGGCAAAGACCACACCACCCATAATTCACAACGGTCACAGCGAACTCTGTTGCATCACAACTGATGGCCAACAGTCGTAAACCAACATCGCCGCCGACCCACAGGAGAATGCCCTCGCACAGTGGTATCAGACCAACCACAATCAGCCAGCCCTCAAACCAAACCCTTCGACCTAGAATAACTCAAAACTGCAATGGGAAAGTTGAAACCCGGAAAAGCAGCAGGGATTGATGACATACTGGCAGAAATGATACAGCACCTGGGACCTAATGCAAAGACCTGGCTCGTGGGGATGCTGAACACATGCATAGGACAGAAAACCATCCCTTCTGTCTGGAGAAAGGCCAAAGTGGTTGCAATCCCCAAACCTGGCAAAGACCCATCATCCCCAAAGAGCTACCGACCCATTTCACTCCTCTGCATCACCTACAAGCTCTATGAGAGGCTGCTACTCCAACACCTCATGCCACTCATAGACACCAAGCTGACTAAAGACCAAGCTGGTTTCCGTCCTGGCCTCTCCTGTGCTGGACAGAGCTCAACCTCACCCAACACATTAGCCGCAATTTGCAACTCTAGATTTTTTAAATAATGGGATGAATCTAGAGTTGCAATATAACCCTCCATTGACTCCCCACTCATCTTTTTTGGTTTACGATCTGCTCGTCTTACACGACGTTAAACTCACCGACATTGCAGCTGAAGTGCAAGATTGAATTATCCTCTTTCAATCTGCCGAGCTTGTTTTTCATAAAAATCCACCGTAGAGATGTTATGAGCTACTTTCTGTCAAGACATCCTCTGCAAGTGATTATTTTTCTAAGTGTTGCAGTTTGGAAGCACTCATTTTTATTAACGGGTCGCGCTGCTGCCTCCTGCATTATGTGCAAATTCGAAACAGGTGGAACGCAGGGCCGTTCAGTGACGTACGACGAGTGCTTCCAAACTCCAGCACTTAGAAAAATAATCACCTGCAGGAGTCTTGACAGAAAGTAGCTCATAACATGTCTACGGTGGATTTCTATGAAAAACAAGCTCGGCAGATTGAAAGAGGATAATTCAAGCTCGTAAATTTGGAAAATTATCAAAAGGGCTCGAACCCGCAAAGTTACATAGCTAGGATTGGAAGCCGAAAGTCTAATCCACTGGACCACTGAAGACACTGACAGAGTTAGGGATCCAGTTCTATATTATGTATTGAAGCCATGACGTCAGCGTCAGCCGCTCTTCCAGAGTCACTTCCGGGCTCAAGGAAACTCCCACGTCATATATTTTCGTTGACGTGGACACTTGTACAGTTACAATAGTGCCTTAGTTTTTGTTTTATAATTTACAGGTCCAAATCACAGTTGCCTGTGTGTCTTGCCGACGTCTCACGGCAAGATCATTTGATGATAAAAAGAAAAAAAAAGAAAAGTCCTTAATAGCCTACACACTCAATTTGAATCATGACTATAAATGATAGCCATGATTATGTCTTTATACAATTGAAAACCGGAAGATTCACTCCACAAATACCTTAAGGAAAACTCCTCAGACATAAACTAAGAAAATTGCTTTTATTTTTTTCGTGCTCATAAAGTGCTGCAAAGTGCAAGTGAACTGGGAAGCGATACAGTTGCGGGAGATGTTCCTTTCTTTCTGTGTATAAAAATGAACACAAAAAATAACCTATATATATAAATATCCTATATGTATAGGATATTTTTGTGTTCATTTTTATATCTGCCTGTCAATGTCTGTGACCTTAGAATGTGCATATTGGGCTGGAATACACATGGACCTATAGCTGTAATTTGCAACTCTAGATTTTTTTTATAATGGGATGAATCTAGAGTTGCAATACTCTCCATTGACTCCCCAGTCCCCACTTATCCAATAAATATTGTTTTGCTATAAGTTATTCATGCATCCCTCTTTTATCCATCCGGCGAGACGGGTCACCGCATTTTAGGAGCACCAAGTAACTCCTCCAGGTGCTCCTCTGAGTACTAGACCAAAAAAGTTGTGTGCAGCCCTGACTATATTATATTTCCACACTCACTCCAGAGGGCCACTATATTTCCACACTCACACCAGAGGGCCACTATATTATATTTCCACACTCACTCCAGAGGGCCACTATATTTCCACACTCACTCCAGAGGGCCACTATATTTCCACACTCACTCCAGAGGGCCACTATATTATATTTCCACACTCACTCCAGAGGGCCACTATATTTCCACACTCACTCCAGAGGGCCACTATATTTCCACACTCACTCCAGAGGGCCACTATATTATATTTCCACACTCACTCCAGAGGGCCACTATATTTCCACACTCACTCCAGAGGGCCACTATATTTTCACACTCACTCCAGAGGGCCACTATATTTTCACACTCACTCCAGAGGGCCACTATATTTCCACTCTCACTCCAGAGGACCACTATATTATATTTCCACACTCACTCCAGAGGGCCATATTGCATGTATTACTGTCATAGCGAAGAAAAAAAAAAGCCGATCTTGTAGATCAGCTATTTTTGCTATATTTGAATTGAAATCCTGAAAAAGATTATCTATGAAAAGGCAACACAATGAGCAGAAAATGAACCATGTAACAACAAATTGAGCAGGGCACCGCAGGGAGTTGAACCCCGTTCTGGTAAACCAGAAGTACCACAACCAGTGCCTTAGTTTTTGTTTTATAATTTACAGGTCCAAATCACAGTGTGTCTTGCCTACAATTTCCAGATTGAAAATACTTGAGACAAAATATTCTATTGTCCATGAACCCATTTTGGGCGGGAACCCTTTTGGTGATTTAAGCATTATGTTATGAAAAATAGCAGATCTACAAGCTCATAGTGCGGCACCGAGTGTCGTGCTACGAGCTTGTGGGTCTGCTATTTTTGAAAAATCGTGAAAATGTGGCGCAAATCTTTGAATATAATATTCCAGGATGAACGTTTTTAACTCAAATCTTCCCTGAAACAACATCTTTTTAGATGGGGGTCGGCGGGCAATTAAATATATTTTTGGGGGTCCTTGACATGAAAATGTTTGAGAATGACTGACATAGAAACATGGGGTTTTTCAGAAAACTGTCAGGATTTAGAAGACATTTATAGAATCGTCCTCAGGTCTAAATGGGTTAAAAAACTATTTTATGTTTAATACTCCCAGTGGTGAAGAGAGAAGCTTTTCTATAAATGCTTGTCTTCAGTTATGTTCCTCTATTTTCAACGGACCCCAACTAGCCTAATTAGACCCGACCGATGCTAAAAAACAAAAAAGTCCGTTTTCTGAAAAAACTCTGTTTCTATGTCAGTGGTTCTCAAACTATTTTATGTCAAAGACCCCCAGAATTATATGTATTTGGCCGCCGACCCCCATCTGAAAATATGTTGTTCCAGGGACACCCCACCAGAAGCAAAGATTTGAGTTCAAAACGTTCTGAAAGAATATATACCCGTATATTACCAAAATACCAAAATTACCACTTTAAATTAAAACAAATGGTTGTGCATAGGCTGAGTATATATGGCACTTATGAATCCTATTTATTTTGGGGATGTGGAGGAGGACTTTGTTGTTGCGCTATTGTGAGGCCACGAGGAGATCTGCAAACTCAGCACGCTGTATACATTTACATATATAAATGAGAGGCTGACTAAGTTTGCAAATAAGGGCCCATGGGCGGTTATATGGACAAGGGCAGTTATTTGGACGAGGCGGTTATTATGCAAAATGGTGTCAGAACCTGGGCTGTTATCTGGAAATATACGGTATTCAAAGATTTGCGCCACACAAAATTCATAAAAATCGAATCCCTCAGTAAAATTTGGCCATATTTATTCATTCAGTAAATGAGTTAATGGGTAAAAATGGCCTGTCTTGGTTTAAAGCCCACTCACCACGACAAGGTGCAGGCCGAGAGTGGGGACGACCCCCCCCCCCCCCCAAACAGGGGGAGGGGAGGGGTTGGGGGGGATTGGGGGGGTAGCAGAACACAGCACAGAACAGCACTGATCGACAGTAACAGTAAAAGGAGACAGGTGGTGATTATGTGATCGACAGTAAAAGGAGAAAGGTGGTGATTATGTGATGGACAGTAAAAGGAGACAGGTGGTGATTATGTGATGGACAGTAAAAGGAGACAGGTGGTGATTATGTGATAGACAGTAAAAGGAGACAGGTGGTGATTATGTGATACAGTAAAAGGAGACAGGTGGTGATTATGTGATTGACAGTAAAAGGAGACAGGTGGTGATTATGTGATGGACAGTAAAAGGAGACAGGTGGTGATTATGTGATAGAGATAGACAGTAAAAGGAGACAGGTGGTGATTATGTGATGGACAGTAAAAGGAGACAGGTGGTGATTATGTGATCGACAGTAACAGTAAAAGGAGACAGGTGGTGAATATGTGATCGACAGTAACAGTAAAAGGAGACAGGTGGTGATTATGTGATTATGTGGTGGCGGTGTGTTACATGGTGAGGACTTTGTGGTGGCGGTGTGTTACGTGGTGAGGACTTTGTGGTGGCGGTGTGTTACATGGTGAGGACTTTGTGGTGGCGGTGTGTTACATGGTGAGGACTTTGTGGTGGCGGTGTGTTACATGGTAACTGCATGGACAGTGCCTGTCCATGCAGTCAGTGTCTGTCAGCAGCAGCAACAACTCCACCACCTGAGAGCCCTCTGTCCTGGAGCTTCAGGCCTTTGTTATGCGTCATTGAAGTGAGTTCAGTTTGTTCATGTTCATTTGTATATTGCATTTTATCTTTATCTGTTTTCCTGAAACTCTAGAGAGTGTGTGCACTGCGCATTACACACACACTCTTTAGAGTTTCAGGAAAACAGATAAAGATAAAATGCAATATATATATATATGCATTTAATCTTTATCTGTTTTCCTGAAACTCTAGAGAGTGTGTGCACTGCGCATTACACACACTCTCTAGAGTTTCAGGAAAACAGATAAAGATAAAATGCAATATACAAATGAACATGAACAAACTGAACTCACTTCAATGACGCATAACAAAGGCCTGAGGCTCCAGGACAGAGGGCTCTCAGGTGGTGGAGTTGTTGCTGCTGTACTGTACTGTACATTATGTGTCGCATGTCGTTATAGGTGAGCCGTACTGTACTGTACTGTACATTGTGTTGCATGTCGTTATAGGTGAGCCGTACTGTACTGTACTGTACATTATGTGTCGCATGTCGTTATAGTTGAGCCGTACTGTACTGTACTGTACATTATGTGTCGCATGTCGTTATAGGCGAGCCTACTGTACTGTACATTATGTGTCGCATGTCGTTATAGGTGACAGTAAAAGGAGACAGGTGGTGATTATGTGATAGACAGTAAAAGGAGACAGGTGGTGATTATGTGATCGACAGTAACAGTAAAAGGAGACAGGTGGTGACAGGTGGTGGTCGCATGTCGTTATAGGTGAGCCGTACTGTACTGTACTGTACATTATGTGTCGCATGTCGTTATAGGTGAGCCGTACTGTACTGTACATTATGTGTCGCATGTCGTTATAGGTGAGCCGTACTGTACTGTACTGTAACATTATGTGTACCATGTCGTTATAGGTGAACCGTACTGTACTGTACATTATGTGTCGCATGTCGTTATAGGTGAGCTGTACTGTACTGTACATTATGTGTCGCATGTCGTTATAGGTGAGCCGTACTGTACTGTACATTATGTGTCACATGTTGTTATAGGTGAGCCGTACTGTACTGTACATTATGTGTCGCATGTCGTTATAGGTGAGCCGTACTGTACTGTACTGTAACATTATGTGTACCATGTCGTTATAGGTGAACCGTACTGTACTGTACATTATGTGTCGCATGTCGTTATAGGTGAGCCGTACTGTACTGTACTGTACATTATGTGTCGCATGTCGTTATAGGTGAGCCGTACTGTACTGTACATTATGTGTCACATGTTATAGGTGAGCCGTACTGTACTGTACTGTACATTATGTGTCGCATGTCGTTATAGGTGAGCCGTACTGTACTGTACTGTAACATTATGTGTCCCATGTCGTTATAGGTGAACCGTACTGTACTGTACATTATGTGTCGCATGTCGTTATAGGTGAGCCGTACTGTACTGTACATTATGTGTCGCATGTCGTTATAGGTGAGCCGTACTGTACTGTACATTATGTGTCGCATGTCGTTATAGGTGAGCCGTACTGTACTGTACATTATGTGTCACATGTCGTTATAGGTGAGCCGTACTGTACTGTACTGTACATTATGTGTCGCATGTCGTTATAGGTGAGCCGTACTGTACTGTACTGTACATTATGTGTCGCATGTCGTTATAGGTGAGCCGTACTGTACTGTACATTATGTGTCGCATGTCGTTATAGGTGAGCCGTACTGTACTGTACTATACATTATGTGTCGCATGTCGTTATAGGTGAGCCGTACTGTACTGTACTGTACATTATGTGTCGCATGTCGTTATAGGTGAGCCGTACTGTACTGTACTATACATTGTGTCGCATGTCGTTATAGGTGAGCCGTACTGTACTGTACATTATGTGTCGCATGTCGTTATAGGTGAGCCGTACTGTACTGTACATTATGTGTTGCATGTCGTTAAAGGTGAACCGTACTGTACTGTACATTATGTGTCGCATGTCGTTATAGGTGAGCCGTACTGTACTGTACATTATGTGTCACATGTCGTTATAGGTGAGCCGTACTGTACTGTACATTATGTGTCACATGCTGTTAAAGTTGAACCGTACTGTACTGTACATTATGTGTCACATGTTGTTATAGGTGAGCCGTACTGTACTGTACATTATGTGTCGCATGTCATTATAGGTGAGCCGTACTGTACTGTACATTATGTATCGCATGTCATTATAGGTGAGCCGTACTGTACTGTACATTATGTGTTGCATGTCGTTATAGGTGAGCCGTACTGTACTGTACATTATGTGTCACATGTTGTTATAGGTGAGCCGTACTGTACTGTACAGTACATGTGTCGCATGTCGTTATAGGTGAGCCGTACTGTACTGTACATTATGTATCGCATGTCATCAACGGTGAGCCGTACTGTACTGTACATTATGTGTTGCATGTCGTTATAGGTGAGCCGTACTGTACTGTACAGTACATGTGTCGCATGTCGTTATAGGTGAGCCGTACTGTACTATACATTATGTGTCGCATGTCGTTATAGGTGAGCCGTACCGTACTGTACATTATGTGTCGCATGTCGTTATAGGTGAGCCGTACTGTACTGTACATTATGTGTCGCATGTCGTTATAGGTGAGCCGTACTGTACTGTACATTATGTGTCGCATGTCGTTATAGTTGAGCCGTACTGTACTGTACATTATGTGTCACATGTCGTTATAGGTGAGCCGTACTGTACTGTACTGTACATTATGTGTCGCATGTCGTTATAGGTGAGCCGTACTGTACTGTACTGTAAATTATGTGTCGCATGTCGTTATAGGTGAGCCGTACTGTACTGTACATTATGTGTCGCATGTCGTTATAGGTGAGCCGTACTGTACTGTACTATACATTATGTGTCGCATGTCGTTATAGGTGAGCCGTACTGTACTGTACATTATGTGTCGCATGTCGTTATAGGTGAGCCGTACTGTACTGTACATTATGTGTCACATGTCGTTATAGGTGAGCCGTACTGTACTGTACTGTACATTATGTGTCGCATGTCGTTATAGGTGAGCCGTACTGTACTGTACTATACATTATGTGTCGCATGTCGTTATAGGTGAGCCATACTGTACTGTACATTATGTGTCGCATGTCGTTATAGGTGAGCCGTACTGTACTGTACATTATGTGTCGCATGACGTTATAGGTGAGCCGTACTGTACTGTACTATACATTATGTGTCGCATGTTGTTATAGGTGAGCCGTACTGTACTGTACTGTACATTATGTGTCGCATGTCGTTATAGGTGAGCCGTACTGTACTGTACTATACATTGTGTCGCATGTCGTTATAGGTGAGCCGTACTGTACTGTACTGTACATTATGTGTCGCATGTCGTTATAGGTGAGCCGTACTGTACTGTACATTATGTGTTGCATGTCGTTAAAGGTGAACCGTACTGTACTGTACATTATGTGTCGCATGTCGTTATAGGTGAGCCGTACTGTACTGTACATTATGTGTCACATGTCGTTATAGGTGAGCCGTACTGTACTGTACATTATGTGTCACATGTTGTTATAGGTGAGCCGTACTGTACTGTACATTATGTGTCGCATGCCGTTAAAGTTGAACCGTACTGTACTGTACATTATGTGTCACATGTTGTTATAGGTGAGCCGTACTGTACTGTACATTATGTGTCGCATGTCATTATAGGTGAGCCGTACTGTACTGTACATTATGTATCGCATGTCATTATAGGTGAGCCGTACTGTACTGTACATTATGTGTTGCATGTCGTTATAGGTGAGCCGTACTGTACTGTACATTATGTGTCACATGTTGTTATAGGTGAGCCGTACTGTACTGTACAGTACATGTGTCGCATGTCGTTATAGGTGAGCCGTACTGTACTGTACATTATGTATCGCATGTCATTAACGGTGAGCCGTACTGTACTGTACATTATGTGTTGCATGTCGTTATAGGTGAGCCGTACTGTACTGTACAGTACATGTGTCGCATGTCGTTATAGGTGAGCCGTACTGTACTATACATTATGTGTCGCATGTTGTTATAGGTGAGCCGTACCGTACTGTACATTATGTGTCGCATGTCGTTATAGGTGAGCCGTACTGTACTGTACATTATGTGTCGCATGTCGTTATAGGTGTACTGTACTGTACTGTACATTATGTGTCACATGTTGTTATAGGTGAGCCGTACTGTACTGTACATTATGTGTCACATGTTGTTATAGGTGAGCCGTACTGTACTGTACATTATGTGTCGCATGTCGTTAAAGGTGAACCGTACTGTACTGTACATTATGTGTCACATGTCGTTATGTTGTCCAGCATTCACAGCATATCGCGGAACAGAGTAAACCTCTGTGTTTATCTAAACGGTCGTAATTGAGACAAACATTCTGTGACTACTAGAAAAGAAAGGAAAAACAAAACATCACGGGCAAGGGGTGGATTATTTGTGACCAGATTTGACTGAGAGCCTGCCATCGCACAACCTCCAGCTTTTCACCAGAGGAGAAAAGATCATTTTTTATCCAAAATGAGTTAATAGCACAGACACTCTTCACAAACTGGAGCATGTATGAAATAAGTGTCTACAAAAATCTACATAAATAAATACAAAATAAATGCTTAAACATGTAGCTAGGTATAAAGTTTGAGAACACAGAAGTGAACCTTTCAAGCCTGCTTTCTCAACTCTGCAAGACATTACTCTATAAGCCATATCTCTAAAACTGGTGGGTCAAACTGAACAACCAATATGACACGGAAACTTGGCCACATTTATGCATTCACTGTCGCAGTAAATGAGGTAATGGGTATGAATGGCCTGTCTTGGTTTAAAGCCCACTCACCACGACAAGGTGCAGGCCGAGAGTGGGGGGGAGGGGGTGGGGGGGAGGGGACAGAACACAGAACAGAACACAATATTAAAGTCAATATGAAGCATAATGATAATATTACAATCAACATGAAACACATACCTTTAACATTGCCCTTAATCCAGCCAATTTACAGTAAGCAAGAACAACAACTTGCTAATAATGAGCATTTTTATTTTCTTTTGTTCTCTTTCTCTAGCCTATAGGTTGACGCTATATATTAAGTGACAGATCACATACTACTTCAACAGAAGATGATGCTACAGTTGTATTAAATAGAAATTTCACGAAATACCTTTCGTTTATGGGTAGGATTCCTTCAAAACCTAGCTGCAGAACATTATTTTATGTGCTCCCAGGACAGAAAATTCTAGACTTTTGCTGTCCTGGGCTCTTAGGGGTGACGTAGGAAGCTACGCCCACGCCGTATAAAGCGGACGTGGCTACGTCATCCCTCATTCGGAACTTTTCTTCTGCTATAGAGAACAGAAGGGCGTTCCACGAAAGGTATTTCGTTCAATGTATTTATACAACCGTGGTTACTAAAGTAACCTTTAACGTTGTATTAAATAGAAATTTCACGAAATACCTTTCGTTTATGGGACTTTATGAACTCCCGTGACCTGAACTTCCAGTTCGTAAGTCTTTTGGGAGGGACTCGGACCCTTTTGTTTACAGAACCTAGTCCTTGTGGAGAACAGGAGGCAGCGCTATGCTGCCCTGATTTTCTACTGAGCCGCTGCCCCCAGCTAGCGAAGGCGCTGCCACATCTAGGTTATAGTATGTGGAGAAAGTCGAGGGTGTAGACCAGCTTGCTGCTGTGCAGACTTCCTGAATAGAGACACCCTTGTAGAGTGCCCAGGAAGCTGCCACGCCTCTCGTGGAGTGGGCCCTCAGGGCTTGAGGGGAACCCACGCCTTGGCTAGTGTAGGCCAGACGGATGGCTTCCACTATCCAGTTGGAGATAGTGACCTTCGTGACAGGCTTTCCTTTGGTCCTGGCACCCCAGGACACGAAGTGTTGGCTTCCTTGTCTGAAGGGAGCCAGTCTATCCACGTATATGCGTAAGGCTCTGACTGGGCAGAGGCAGTTAAGCCTCATGTCATGAGGCGAACGGCGGGGGGTGGAATGCCTGTAGGTTCACTGGCACACACACACAGCATTTTTGGGAATGAAGGCGGGTTTGCTTTTAGGGTGACCTTGGTCGAACCATCATTGAACCTCATGCAGTCTGGAGAGATCGAGAGCGCATGTTAGGTCGCTGACCCTTTTTGCCGTCGTGAGGGCGATCAGGAGAGCCACCTTCAAGGTTAGGAGCTTGAGGCTCACGGTTTGTAGTGGTCCAAAAGGTGCTGTAGCCAGAGCCTTTAGAACCAGGGACAAATCCCACGAGGGGACAAGGGATCTGCATGTCCTATGGTCCCTGTGTACACCCTTCATGAACTGTTTTACCAGCGGGTGCTTCCACACCGTCTGGTTAACAAGGCCCGGGTGGCAGGCGGAAATTGCTGCCAGGTGGACCTTGACTGAGGAGAGGCCTAGACCGTTGTCTAGGAGCTCCTGTAGAAATGTCAGGACGTCGATCACTGAGGCCTGGTAGGGGAAAACTTGGTCTGGTCTTCGTGACGCTCGAAAACGCGCCAGGCTGTGTCGTAACGGTCCCTTGTTGACTGGCTTTCTGAATCGTTTCGATGACGATCGGAGGTAGGCCCACGGAGGTCAACATCACCCTTTGACGGGCCAGACGTCTAGGTCCTGGGGGTGAGGGTGAAAGATCTCCCCTCTCGCTTGGGAGAGGAGATCCGCTCGAAGAGGAATTTTCCACGGCTGGTAGTAGAGGAGAGGGGTTATTTCCGACCTCCAGACCCCCAGGACGGGGCTATTAGGAGCACCGTCAGACCCTGAGTCCTCACTCTGTCCAGAGTGGGGCTGATGAGGGATAGCGGGGTAAAGGCGTAGAGAAGGGTTTTGGGCCATCGGTGTGACAGAGCGTCTAGCCCCGATGTTGATAGTCCCGTGATTGCGAAGAAGAGGGGACACTTCGTGTTCTCCTCTGTGGCAAAGAGATCCACCCTGGGTTTCCCAAACCTGCTCCAGGCCTGGGACGCTGCATGAGGATGTAGCGACCAGTCTGCGTAGCGGAGAGATCCTCTGGACAGCAGGTCTGCCCCTGTGTTCAGAAGACCTGGGACATGACGCGCTACTATGGAGAGAAGGCGTGTGTTGCACCACAGGATTAGTTTCCGAGCCAGTTGATGAAGACGAGGGGACCTGAGTCCGCCTTGTCTGTTGATGTAGCACATGGCCGTGGTGTTGTCTGTCCTGACTAGGACGTGGCAACCCCGGATGCGCTGCTCGAAGTGTCTCAGGGAGGAAGACCGCCATAAGCTCCAAGTAATTTATGTGAAGGGCACGTAGTGGCCCCAACCATAAACCTCTGGCTGTGAATCCTTCCAGCGTGGCTCCCCAGCCTGTCATGCTGGCATCTGTGGTGACGACTTTCCTGATCAGAGGCTTTCCCATGGGGACGCCCTCTGAGAGGGTTTTTCTGTCTGACCACCATTGAAGGGCTAGTATGCATTGTGACGTCACTGTTACCTTCTGGTGGCGACGGTGCATTGGTACATGTAGAGAGCCTATCCATTGTTGGAAAGGTCTCATATGTAGTCTTGCTAGGCGGATTAGATAGACCGCCAAGGCCATTAACCCTGCCATTCGGAGGCATGCATGAAAGGGAATCGAGCGTCCCCTTTTGAATGATGCCACGCACTGCAGTGTTGCGTCTATTCTCTCTTGGCTCAGGCGGGCCGTGTAAGAGAGTACACTTCGAGTCGCAGCTTTTTCAAGTGACGGTTCAGCATTGAACCGTCATTTGCGATTCAAAATGTTGACACCACCACTCCTCCTGCGCCTAAACCGCGAGGGGGATTGGTTTACGTCAATAGACCTGCAAGATGCATACTTCCACATTCCGATTTACCACCCGCACAGAAGATTTCTGCGCTTTGGGTTCAAAGGAAAAGTGTACGAATACACAGTCCTTCCCTTCGGAATGTCTCCGAGTGCGAGAATTTTCATAAAATGCACCGCGGCAGCTATTGCTCCACTGCGACAGCAAGGAATCCGTCTCGCAACATATGTGGACGACTGGATCCTACTTGCAAACTCTCCGCGAGAAGCACTGTTGCACACACATCGCGTGCTCAGCCACTCTCGCCTCGCTCGGTTTTTAATAAACCATGAGAAGAGCATGCTCATGCCGACGCAGTCAATAGACTTCATAGGCATAACACTTAACTCAATCTCTCTATGCAGACTGGTCGCTACATCCTCATGCAGCGTCCCAGGTCTGGAGCAGGTTTGGGAAATCCAGGGTGGATCTCTTTGCCACAGAGGAGAACACGAAGTGTCCCCTCTTCTTCGCAATCACGGGATCTTCAACATCGGGGCTAGACGCTCTGTCACACCGATGGCCCAAAACCCTTCTCTACGCCTTTACCCCGCTATCCCTCATCAGCCCCACTCTGGACAGAGTGAGGACTCAGGGTCTGACGGTGCTCCTAATAGCCCCGTCCTGGGGGTCTGGAGGTCGGAAATAACCCCTCTCCTCTACGACCAGCCGTGGAAAATTCCTATTCGAGCGGATCTCCTCTCCCAAGTGAGAGGGGAGATCTTTCACCCTCACCCCCAGGACCTAGACGTCTGGCCCTTCAAAGGGTGATGTTGACCTCCGTGGGCCTACCTCCGATCGTCATCGAAACGATTCAGAAAGGCAGGGCCCAGTCAACAAGGGACCGTTACGACACAGCCTGGCGCGTTTTCGAGCGTCACGAAGACCAGACCAAGTTGTCCCCTACCAGGCCTCAGTGATCGACGTCCTGACATTTCTACAGGAGCTCCTAGACAACGGTCTAGGCCTCTCCTCAGTCAAGGTCCACCTGGCAGCAATTTCCGCCTGCCACCCGGGCCTTGTTAACCAGACGGTGTGGAAGCACCCGCTGGTAAAACAGTTCATGAAGGGTGTACACAGGGAACATAGGACATGCAGATCCCTTGTTCCCTCGTGGGATTTGTCCCTGGTTCTAAAGGCTCTGGCTACAGCACCTTTTGAACCACTACAAACCGTGAGCCTCAAGCTCCTAACCTTGAAGGTGGCTCTCCTGATCGCCCTCACGACGGCAAAAAGGGTCAGCGACCTAACATGCGCTCTCGATCTCTCCAGACTGCATGAGGTTCAATGATGGTTCGACCAAGGTCACCCTAAAAGCAAACCCGCCTTCATTCCCAAAAATGCTCTGTGTGTGTGCCAGTGAATCTACAGGCATTCCACCCCCCGCCGTTCGCCTCATGACATGAGGCTTAACTGCCTCTGCCCAGTCAGAGCCTTACGCATTATAAATAAAATCCATTATTATTATTATTATTATATACGTGGATAGACTGGCTCCCTTCAGACAAGGAAGCCAACTCTTCGTGTCCTGGGGTGCCAGGACCAAAGGAAAGCCTGTCACGAAGGTCACTATCTCCAACTGGATAGTGGAAGCCATCCTTCTGGCCTACACTAGCCAAGGCGTGGATTCCCCTCAAGCCCTGAGGGCCCACTCCACGAGAGGCGTGGCAGCTTCCTGGGCACTCTACAAGGGTGTCTCTATTCAGGAAGTCTGCACAGCAGCAAGCTGGTCTACACCCTCGACTTTCTCCACATACTATAACCTAGATGTGGCAGCGCCTTCGCTAGCTGGGGGCAGCGGCTCAGTAGAAAATCAGGGCAGCATAGCGCTGCCTCCTGTTCTCCACAAGGACTAGGTTCTGGAAACAAAAGGGTCCGAGTCCCTCCCAAAAGACTTACGAACTGGAAGTTCAGGTCACGGGAGTTCATAAAGTCCCATAAACGAAAGGTATTTCGTGAAATTTCTATTTAATACAACGTTAAAGGTTACTTTAGTAACCACGGTTGTATAAATACATTGAACGAAATACCTTTCGTGGAACGCCCTTCTGTTCTCTATAGCAGAAGAAAAGTTCAGAATGAGGGATGACGTAGCCACGTCCGCTTTATACGGCGTGGGCGTAGCTTCCTACGTCATCCCTAAGAGCCCAGGACAGCAAAAGTCTAGAATTTTCTGTCCTGGGAGCACATAAAATAATGTTCTGCATCTAGGTTTTGAAGGAAACCTACCCATAAACGAAAGGTATTTCGTGAAATTTCTATTTAATACAACTGTAGCATCATCTTCTGTTGAAGTAGTATGTGATCTGTCACTTAATATATAGCGTCAACCTATAGGCTAGAGAAAGAGAACAAAACAAAAGAAAAATGCTCATTATTAGCTAAGTATATAATTATAAGTTGTTCTTGCTTACTGTAAATTGGCTGGATTAAGGGCATCTGTTAAATGCCTAAATTGCAAATTGTTGATAAAATAATAAAAATACACACACCTTGCTGTGTATATATTTAATATTATTTCATCAACAATGTACAATTTAGGCATTTAGAAGATGCCCCTAATCAATATAGTATAGGTAATATAGTTACCTTGCCATGATGGGACTCCAATGAATGATGGGAAATGAAATGCATTAAGGTCCACACCACTACAACGTCCTAATAGCTATGTAGGGTAATACGGTACAGAGCTGCACTAATTCATATGTTAATTTGGGTCACTAGAAGAGTGACACAAATTCAACGTTTGCCACCTGAAAAGTACTACGAAAAGAGGTTAACGTTTGCCACCTGAAAAGTACTACGAAAAGAGGTTAATCAAACAGAAACGACAACATTTGGCCAACCTGGCGGGAAGGAAAGTACAAGATAGGGAAAACATTTGGCCAACCTGGCGGGAAGGAAACAACCTTGGGAAGGAAACAAGATATTCAACAGTTGGTACTTTGAAGAGATGTGAAGAGATGAAACCTGAAAACCTGAAACCTGAAACTAGAGAAGAGAGAAACTAGACTAAAGACCTTGGTACGGGAGGCCGGGTATCAGAGCACAATGGACGGGGGTCGCACGAGGGACCGCTGGGTACGA
Source organism: Protomyctophum parallelum (assembly GCF_964188405.1). Lineage (NCBI taxonomy): Eukaryota > Metazoa > Chordata > Actinopteri > Myctophiformes > Myctophidae > Protomyctophum > Protomyctophum parallelum. Next base: position 29,042,543 of record NC_139714.1, on the reverse strand, counting down.
CCCGGTTCCTGCACCACCCAGTTCCTGCACGACCCGCCTGCCCATTATGCCCGATTATCCCAGATTCAACCCATACCCCGGGGAGAACTACACTATAACTGATGTAGATCCAGCGTCGTTCAGCTCGTAGATTTAATGTTGTCAACGTCGGGCCCCAAATTCAACATGCTCGTAGATTACACGTCGCGTCGGGCCAATCAAAAACAGATTCAACACACACACGGCAAACACATGCGCGCACACACAGACAGACAACCCCCCCCCCCCTCACTCACACACACACACACACACACACACACACACGCCCCCCCCCACACACCCTTAGGCCCATCACAATTACTTCATAATAAGTATTTGTGATAATCGCAATACTTTTGGGATAATAGTCATAATCGCTCCCATGTTAGAAAGTAGTGGAAGTAGCAGATCTAGGAGCTCAAAACTGTTTTGATCTCATAGATCTGCTACTTTCACAATTCATGTATTTTTTTTTGTAATGTAAATAATTTATTAATACTTGTGACGGGCCTAATGTACCTCAATGTACCCAGGCTCCAGGGGTACATTTGGGGATTCCAGACAACATAGCGCGCCCACTATCGTTGCCCGGGCAAGGAGACCCTCGACGTCCCAAGATCACTGTCCTGGCGGGGAGACCCTCAATCCAGCCCCCGGTGTTCCCAAGGAGCATTCCAGACATCAAGGGCAGCAGGCATCATATCCTTTAAAAAATAAAAAATATATAAAGAAAAAGTGTTAGAAATGACTCGCCATGTCCCCCATATATGGGGACCAGGTTGGCGGAGGGTGTGTAGAGCCCAGGATCACATTCAATAATTGACACAGGGGTGAAAAATGAGTTACAAAATCGTGGGATAAAAAGATTATATAAAAGAAAAAAAGACACACCCGTCGGCCACCAGCCTACTTGAGAACGATGCAACTTTGGAACCCAATAATAACCGTTGTCAACTTGTCATAGCACCCGTTTTAACTAGAGATGCAACGATACTCATTTTTCAATTCCGATCCGATCCGATATATTAATTTTGAAATTTCCCGATATCCGATATTTGCTGTAGGCTACATAGCAAAACAAATAAATACAAAAAAATTCAAAGAGGGGATGTTTATGGTTAAGTGTTTAACCTGTAAAAATAAGAATATGAACCGTTTAACCTGTAAACCTTAAGGGAATGGCAACCTGTTAATTAATACTATGGATTATTATGTGCAAAGGTACATTTTTACCCCTAAAGTGATGCCTGCATGTAACCTGTTAATTCATTCTATGGTTTATTAATAATAATAATAATAATAATAATAATAGTAATTATTATTATTCCTATATACACGTGGTACCTTTTTACCCCTAATGCGATGCCGGGAAGCAGCTGCGCTATCATGAGACAAAAGCCTTGAGCCTTATCGACAGAACTCGGGGAGAAAAAAGATACCTCAGGACGTTTGTTTTGGCGCTGGTGTTGTGTTAATGCTACTTTAGTTTGCAAACTCTGTCTTTGTCTTAAGAATTGCACTACACTTACAATCTGAATCAGTGTTTGAGCTTCTGACAACAATGTCATGGTTTGATAACTGAGCCAATTATATAAAGACGGATTTAACCACGACGACGACGCGCGCTTATTATTCATCATCATCATAGTCACAGCAGCATTTTTTTCAATGGCAATAATAAAGTTACAAAGATTGAATCACATAGCGCTAAACAGAACGTGTGTGCAGTAAATATATAGCAGATCCCCTCCAAAAAACGCTACCAGATCATCAAATCTCGTACCACCCGTCTCAGTAACAGTTTTTACCCCCAGGCAGTCAGGCTGCTGAACAGCTGACCTTGAACTGTATTGCACTTCACTTCACTTGCACTTTTCTTTTCCTGTTTTTGTCTTTTCTTGCACTATAGATGTTTGTTTATGTCCTGTGTATGTAAGACAGAGTGCTCTGAGCAAAATAAATTTCATTGTATGTATACTCTGTATCTATACAAATGACAAATAAACCTGAACCTGAACCTGAAGAATGGATTACAAGAGCAATCTCATCAACAATGTCAGAACGCAGCTAGATGATCAGGCTCCACCACACAACTGAACTGCGAAAGCACTTGACGACGGGTAAACGTTATACTTTTAATACTGTTAAGTCTGTAAGTGATTCCATTCTCTTGCATATTGCACCTTAGTGGGGCTTTTTTCTATAGTCTGTTTGCAGTCTGTACATACTGGAGGTTGGATTCGTCTGTGCAGGACGGACTGTAAACATTAAACACGTGTCCCCCTCCTGTATCGGAGCGTGTATCGGTGGCATCAAATCCGATCTCCGATACATTAATTAAGCTGGATCGGAGGCCGATACCGATATAATATCGGATCGGTTGCATCTCTAGTTTGAACTGTCTGTCTGTGTCCCTTTCTGTATGTGAAGAGTGCAAACAGACTGAAAAGTGGACTGGTTAAGTAATCAATTGGCAGGTGTGGGGTGCCATGGCAATCAATTGGCTGAGGCAGAGGCTGGAAATTGCACAAGTGAGGGGATTTAGGCTGATTAGGCCCACTGGCAGAGCCTGACCAGGTGTGCTATGACAAGTTGAAAATAGCCAATCTACAATCTCACAACAGCTCGCAGTGCAAGGTATTGCCACTGCAATGCTGTAGCTACAAAAAATACAATCTTTCTAACAGCAATACATTTTTTTTACAAAATGTTATGACGATTTCTTTAATAATATTTACTATAGCCCTACTAGACCACAGGAAATTACATCTGGCCACAGAAGATCACAGGATCAACTGAATGTGAAGGAGGAAACTGGGGGGATGCCATACTGTGTCATAGGCTCAATATGTCAGTTTGTCACCTCACCCTTGACATTCAACAGATCCTGTGATCTTTTGTGGCTAGATGTAATTTTATGGAGTCTAGTAGGACTGTAGTAAAAAATAAAAAAATCGCTATAACATTTTGTAAAAAAACAAAACATATTTAGCCCCATGTTCGAATGCCCCCCCCCCCCCCCCGTGTCAAAAATGGGTAAAACGAAAGAAAGCAGCAAATGAAAGAAAATGTACACTGATCTTTTACTTTCTCTAATAACGTGAACCTCGGTTGAAAAAAAACTAAAGTTGTCCATTAAGTAAAAGTATCAATACTGCTGTATATAAATACTATGTTACATGTAAAAGTCCAGAATTTAAAATGTACTTAAGCAAAAGTACAAAATAATTGGTTTTAAAAATGAACATAAAGTACCAAAAGTAGAAAGTAGTCATTTTACAGAATGTCCCATTACAAGTTTTCAAATGTGAGCTTGTAGATCGGCTACTTTTTTATACATTTATACAGGACTGAAGTGGTTAATGCATGTTTTGTAATAAATATATATTTTTAAAGTAGCTAGTAACTAATGTTTTCAAATAAATGTAGTGGAGGTCAAATTATAATATTTGGATCCGAGATGTAACGTAGGGAGGATGAACCCTTGACAGTCAAACGAGCCAATGAAATAAACCAATATAGTGACATCACACCATCACACATTTATCATACTACAGCTGTGGGTGCGGCTTCAGTTCAGGTGGATCACCACCCATCAGGCAAACCAGGCATACTTAATGAACTGATGGGCGTGCCGGCCGTGCCCACATAAAAACACCATTTAAACAAATACTGTACAAGTTATACCTCCTTATATAACAATAAGACCTGATGATCATGTTTTATGGTGGACAAAAAAATCACGGCACTCCATCTTTAAGGAATGACCGAAGTACTCAAACTTAAAAAATTACAGTGTTAAGCGTTCGCTTAACACTGTAATAAAATAACATTGTAATAACACACTCACCGGTCTGCCGGGTCCAAAGACCGGGGAGAGGCAGGGAGCCAAATCTGTACCTCTTCCCCAACGCCGTTCTGAGGAGGGTTCCAGACAAGGGCAGCAGGCATCATTTTCCTTTAAAAATAAACAAAAAAAAGGATTAGACCCGAGGACAATTCTACAAATGCCTTCTAAATCCTGACAGTTTACTGAAAATCCTCATGTTTTTTTGTGTGTGTTTCTATGTCAGTGGTTTTCAAACACATGTCAAGGACCCCCAAAAATATGAAATTGACGGCCGACCCCCATCTGAAAATATGCTGTTCCAGGGACCTCCCCAGAAGCAAAGATTTGAGTTAAAAACGTTCGCAATGAGAGAATATATTAAAAGATTTGTGCCACAGCTATAGCTATAGCAACACTATGAGCTTGTAGATCTGCTATTTTTCAATAGTTAAAGTATAACATATTGCTTAACACCAAAAAATCACACCTGTGTGTGAAGTGAGGGGCACTCATCATTGTACATCATCATCAAGAATGGTGGTCCCCAATGGTCCCTATGTAATTAATGTTTAATTTACATCATATTTGGCGGAAATTTGACCTAATTTCTCCTTTCATTGTCAATGAAATGAGACAAAAGCTGTATAAAAAAAAAAAACTTATGTCGATTTGAAAAGACACACGACGTAAATTCAACATTCATTGTCAATTGGAGCCGAATATAGGAGGGACTAACGCCCCTTGAAAATAAACCAAACTTTTACTTGAAGCCTTTGAAATTACTTCGGACAGAAATTGAGCATATCTTCGGCGTCCAGAAAAATGTGACATTACTCCTTTAAAGCAGGGGTATACCATTCTGGCATGATAGTTACACACGTTTGGACGGTTGTAATATAGGAAAAACATAATAAAAGAATATATATTTTACTTGGAGTATTTCAATTTCCAGTAATTTTACCACTACATATCAGAGGCAAATATTGTACTTTTACTCCACTACGTTAATTTGAAATATTTCGTTACTATATGTTAGTTTGTACATTAAGATCGGTGGTTTAACCCTTTTCATATCAAGGCCCATTATTTATTGGGCATTTGAGCCACGGAACCACCATTTGACGACATTTAGCCTCTCAGACCCATTTGAGCCACGGACCACCATTTGATGACATTTAGCCTCTCAGACCCATTTGAGCCACAGACCACCATTTGAAGACATTTAGCCTCTCAGACCCATTTGAGCCACGGACCACCATTTGATGACATTTAGCCTCTCAGACCCATTTGAGCCACCATTTGATGACATTTAGCCTCTCAGACCCATTTGAGCCACGGACCACCATTTGAAGACATTTAGCCTCTCAGAACCATTTGAGCCACCATTTGATGACGTTTAGCCTCTCAGACCCATTTGAGCCACGGACTACCATTTGAAGACATTTAGCCTCTCAGACCCATTTGAGCCACCATTTGATGACATTTAGCCTCTCAGACCCAAAACTAATGGTGTTGGTGTCGTTGGATAAGATTTTTTCCACCATTCCATGCTGTATTGATGTTGGTACCATTATAGGAGAGATAGCAGGCAGATGTTGATCAAAATAACAATTCTTCTACATTCTCTAATTGTGTAGACTTCTTGTAAATTAAGTAAATAAACACAATAAACACAATGTTTTGGGATGATCAAATAATTAGAAAGAAATTACAAATTATTTGATCGGCCCAAAACATTGTGTTTCAAGTTGGCTTTGTCCGCAGCGTAAACATCTTTAAATAAATACTTTTTGAAAAGTCTATGAGGAAAATTAACGGGGAATTATTTGATCAATTAACTTGTGTAACTTGTCACCCTTTTTGCAGGTGATTATCTTTCTAAGTGCTGGAGTTTGGAAGTGCTCGTTAGATATCACTCAACTGCCCTGTGTACCATCTGTTTTGAATTAGCACATAATGCAAGAGGCAGCAGGACAATGCTTTGCTGAAAACGAGTGCTTCCAAACTCTGGAAAAAAAACATGGCCGTGGTCTGCAAAAGGTAAATAGGAGTGGTTGCACCACTCAAAAAGACAAAACACCATACAGATATGAACATGAACACAGTGCTTTGGCACCTTCCCAATCAACAGGATTGCCAACAACACTGCATATGAGACAGGCAGGTGACCCACACATAATTTAGCTTCCCCACAGTGTCAATAAATTAACACATTATAAACCATTTTAGTTCTCTTGTGTGTTGTTACTTAAACATGGTCTATATGTTATACACAAGGAAACATGTGCACCACAACATGACTTAACAGTCACTTCCAATCAAGCAGCTGGTGATGTCAATTAGTAATTTTGACTCGGGTGTGCATTCACACACACACACACACACACACACACACACACACACACACACACACACACACACACACACACACACACACACACACACACACACACACACACACACACACACACACACACACACACACACACACACACGTGTAACTTGTCACCCTTTTTGCAAAACATATGTTAATGACGTTTAGAAGATTTAGAACACTTTCCTGGGGGTCTTTGTGTGTGTAATATGTGGTTTGTCATGGACACTGGGCTCACATCCTTCCTGGACTACATGTTGGCTCAGTAAGACAGCCCTCCCTCTATCCAAAAGGAGGAGCAGTGCACCAAAGCATTACAGGAATTTTAGTCCAGGAAGGACTCAAATCTAAAACCACATATTACACACATAAAGACCCCCAGGAAAGTGTTCTAAATCTTCTAATCGTCATTAACATATATTGCAAAAAGTGTCCCTTTAATATTCACCAAAACCAGAGCAGAACTCCCACCACGGGACTCGGGCAATTAATCAATAAAGTTGCAACCACTATTAATGGCAAGTATTTCATACAGCTTAAGTTAAAACATTGTGAACCATCAGCGCTGGAAGGGGGGTGCGGAGGGTGCTCCAGCACCCCCTGCTGGTGGAGAGGAGAATTTTTTGACATGTCTATCAGAGTGCTGAATGCAGAATGCACAGCGAGTGAGTTGACAGATAGACACAACATGACGAGACAGCTAAAACGGTAAAACCTATCTAACCCAAACAACAACACAATAATAATCACATACTGTTATTATGATTAACTCGGTTAACTAGGTCCTAAATAAGTCATTATTAGGCCAATTATACCCGAATAAGACCCGAATTTTTTCGCGCGGCCTCGCTGCGCTCGGCCGTGATTTCCCTCCCACCCTTCAGCCCCCCCTAGTATAAATACCTTCCAGCGCCCCTGTTGTGAACTATCCGTTTAAGCTAAAGTATCAATGCTTCCATGTCGAAATATGTCTGCTGTACTGTACTGTACTGTACTGTACTGTACTGTACTGTACAAGCTCTCCTCCGTGGCCTGTGTGTTAGGCTGTGCAACAATGACACATGGTGAACAAATGCTATAACGACCCAGGGGCACAGCCACACAGAGCTGTCTACAGGAGTGGTTGTGTCACTCAAAAATATCCCAACACGGATTTTTTATTGACAGAAAGTAGCTCAAAAGATTTTTAGGAAACAAAAGCATGGCAGATTGAAAGAGGATAATTCAAGCTTGCCCTACTACAGCTGCAATGAGTTTAACGTTGTTCAATACAGATCGTAAATGCAATTTGGATCAATGGGATGTCAATGGAGGGCATTGCAACTCTAGATTCATCACATTGTTAAGTGTTGCAAATTGTGGCTAAATGACTCTTAATCAAAGGAATTTCCAAACTGATTCCACTATATTTCAAAGGCCCAATTAATTCCGAAATTAATTATAAAAATCAGACCCATCTGATGTGAGTGATACTGTACAAGCCCTCCTCCCTGGCCTGTGTGTATCTGTCTGTTAGGCCACACACACACACACACACACACACACACACACACACACACACACACACACACACACACACACACACACACACACACACACACACACACACACACACACACACACACACACACACACACACACACACACACACACACACACACCAGCTGTATGGAAAGCTTGACTTATTCTCTTTCTATCCTCAAAGTGTTTGTTTCATAAAAATTCACTGTATACATGTTATGAGTTACTTTGTGTCCTTGCAGGTGATTATTTTTCTAAGTGCTGGAGTTTGGAAGTGCTCGTTAGATATCACTCAACTGCCCTGTGTACCACCTGTTTTGAATTAGCACATAATGCAAGAGGCAGCAGGACATTGCTTTACTGAAAACGAGTGCTTCCAAACTCTGGAAAAAAACATGGCCGTCGTCTGCAAAAGGTAAATAGGAGTGGTTGCACCACTCAAAAAGACAAAACACCATACAGATATGAACATGAACACCCCTCTACAGTGCTTTGGCACCTTCCCAATCAACAGGATTGCCAACAATGCTTCTAACTAACTAGTTGCTGCTTTATCAATTGGAAAATCAAAGTGAAATTACACACAGGCAATTCCATCAATTCCTTAATGATAATTAAGCAGTTAATTAGATAAGCCAGTGCACCATTGGTCCTTCCAGCAAGGTGGTCCCCAACTAAATGAATGATGAGTTTGTAACCAAATGGACACTTATTGAATCTTTAACTCTTGATAGAATGAAACCAAATGAACCAATCAGAGTAAATATCTGCATTCATTAATGTAATACCAGAACAGAAGTCTACACAATTAGATGTAAAATAATTGTCATTTTGATCAACGTTTGCCTGTTATCTCTCCTAATGGTACCAACGTCAATACAGAATGGAATTGTGGACAAACTTTTATAGAAAATATGTTTTAGTCTCTAAATGTTCTGATGAATTGAAAATGGTGGACCCTGTTGTAAACAATTAAGTGTAATGCTGTATCAGTGTGCCTCCACAGACCACAGTAACAGTCTTTGTATTGAGTTGTGCTTTCATGTGAAATGTACCCATTCTGCAAACTGTTAATAAATACTGCAATCTTATCAAACGACAACAAAATATTCTAATAGTTTTGGGTCTGATTGAGTCGGCTATAATTCTCATCAAATGGTGGTCCGTGGCTCAAATGGGTCTGAGAGGCTAAATGTAATCAAATGGTGATCCGTGGCTCCTCAAATGCCGAATAAATAGGCTGGAAAACCACTGAGCTAAATGAGCCAACACCAAACACTCACCTAGGCTGCAGTGGACAGTGAGGACTTCTGTTTCCACTGCAGATTCTTGTAGAAGCTTTTTTTGTTTTTCACCAGCCAGGTAAAAACACTGACGAGTCTAGTCTACTCGATGTCCATGTCAATTAAATGTTACATTACGAGTTATTCATTAAAACAAACGGCTTGTTGTAAGTTACAAACACTAGCAGGCACGTGTTGGGAGTTGGCATGTGTGCGGTAATTTTTTTTTTACCAGAAGGTGCGGTGGTGCGACCTGAGGACTTAAATTGCATGCACATGCGCATCCCGTGCACCGCAGCTCAAGGAAACACCCCCCCCCCCCACACACACACACACACACACACACACGCGCGCACACACACACACACACACACACACACACACACACACACACACACACACACACACACACACACACACACACACACACACACACACACACACACACACACACACACACACACACACACACACACACATTTTTGATTGATTGATTGATTGAAATATTTATTAACAGTTTGTAGAATTTACAGTACATTTTAAGCACAAACTCAATACAAAGACTGTCAACTGTGAGTGGACGACCCAATTAAGCATTACACTTGTTTACAACAGGGTCCACATTGTTCAATTCATCAAAACATTTAAAGACATACAAACATTTAGAGACATACAAATAGACATTTCTATGTAGCTAAATTCATAAATTAATACACTTACACTTACACACGCACACAAACACACACGCACGCGGCACACAATTTATTCATTAATTCGTTCGTTCGTCCGTCCGTCCTTCCGTCCATCCATTCATTCATTCATTCAGAATCATTCATTCATTCATTATTTCGTTCGTTCGTTCATTCATTCATTTCATGACAGACTGAATGACGTTATAGGCTATATGGCTGCATTGAAGTGTATGATTCAACTTTTCATGGTTTATATTAAATTGTTTTAAAATGTTAGTGTTATAGTAGGCCTATAGTCTATAGAGTAGCCTAAAACATAATTAAAAAAAGCAAAGTAACTTATGGGGGCAAATTAATCGCAATATTTCTTATTTCTGTGATTTCTTCTTCCTGTGAAGCACTTTACAATTTACAATTTAGGCATTTAGCAGACGCTCTTAATCCAGAGCGATTTACAGTAAGCAAGTACAAAAAACATGGTAGGCCTAATACATATGTAAAAAGTCTTCATATAAGCTATAAACAGTGGAATATCTATAGAGCACCGAAGTCTGACGTCACTTTCAGTAGAGGGCGCCAGTAGACAGGTTCATGTATTTTTTTAGTTGCATTATAATCATTATATCATTATAATGCATTATAATCACATATTTATTATTAGTGTGGTTGCCCAAAGGGCAACCAGTTACCAGACTCTAGTAATTGTAACACTTTATTGTGGGCTCGCCACAGCGAGCACACAATCACCAACTCACCAACTCCCAAACAAACATATTCCATTCATGGCGATGCGATGTGTCATGTAGCCTGTGTGTGCGTGCGTGCATGCGTGCGTGCGTGGACATGACAGCAAGGCAAGCGAGGGGAGAGGGAAACAGACAGGGTAGGCCTACAGCTTTATTTAATTCATGCAGGTGTTCGTTCTTTATTTATTTAAGATACAACACACCAGTTAGTTGGGCTTGCAAGTTGCGTGCGTGTGCGTGCGTCTGTATGTGTGTGTGTGTGTGTGTGTGTGTGTGTGTGTGTGTGTGTATGAGAGAGGGGGGTGAGGGGGGCAAGGCACGGGGGAAACCTTTTCTTTCCTGTAACCATGGTTTCCATGTCGTATTGCAGTTGTTCATGTCGCAAAAACGAGGGCGAGGCTTGATTTCAGATAGATTTCAGCCGTCACATTTTTTTTTAATGATTCAAAATGTTATTGCTTTTTCATTTTAGTCACACAAACAATTAGACAACAAATGAAACAAAACTAGACAAGAAAAGAATAAATATATTACACAACGAAATATTTACAGAAAAGATAATACAATACAGATACCATACAATAAAATAATTATAATAAAAAAGGAAAAAGAAATGCTATTGCACCTGGGTAATATTACTTTACACTGTATTGAAGGAAAACAAAAGAGAAAGGGACGTTGCACTCACACCACAATGGGATCTCTGACAGCAATATGCATTATGTATCCTCCCCATTTCCGGATATATTTGTCCAGTCTGTCGGACCTCCTATATGCCATTTCTTCGTACGCTGCAACCTTGCCTATCTCCACAAACCAGCTTTCCAACCCCTCATCAGCACCTGTCTACCAATCATGATAGCCGTGAGGATGAAATCTATACATAATCACAGTGAGCAACCTGCTTTGGGTCACCCAGTATGTAAAGCCTAGGGCAGAAGGGAAATCAACCTTTGTCATTTCTAAGATACAATTATGAATTTGTTTCCAATAACTCAATTACAGGACAGTCCCACAAAGCGTGAACCAGGGTGCCCACCGAAGATGGATCCTTGCACTTCCAGCACTCAGCTGTGTCCTTAAGACCCAGTCTGTGCAACCGTGAGTGTGTCCAATAGAAGCGGTTGAGAATTTTAAATTGAATGAATTTGATTCTGGTATCTTTAGACATTTTTGTTGAATTTCTGCAGATTTCATCCCACTCCTACTCTTCAATATCTATATTCAAATCAGTCACATTTATTAACGTCGGAACGAAATTAAGGAAGGATCAGTTGTCTGCGATCACTTTAATAATATATGCCGTGGCGACGTGGGTGTACTACGAAACCTACACTCGAATTTGGGGCAGATTTTACACTCAATTGATAAATGAGGGCCTATGGCTCTGGATGACGGTGGCATTATTATTCGCGAAATTGTTCAGGTGTTCTGATCTGATAGCCGCCTCCCCTCCCCTACATCTTACTTGACGAGAAGACATGTGGACATATATTTATGGAATGGACAAGTTAGAGTATAAAAACGAACAGGGCAGACCCATTACTATTGTGGATCAAGGTTATGTTATTTTGTCATCCGACACCCAAACCATACAGTGTTTATTTAATTTTATATCTATAATGATATATGTCTCCACAATGAGGCTGGAGAATGTAACCTATAGCAGCCTACTACTATAGCCTACTAGCCTACTATAGGCGGAAAAATGTCAACCAGAATAACCCGTTCTGAGTGAAACTCCCTATGCACTGGCCCTATAGCGTGAAGGTTCACAGAATCACAGCAGAGGAGCCTAAAACCAGAAGAGCACAACATGGAGGTCCTCCTGTCTTCTTTGTTCTTCACGGCAAACAGCAGAGTTTTAACGGCGTTGAGGCCGACGATCATCATGCGGATTAATTTCTACATGCTGTTGGTGCTGGTTCTGTGGAGCAGCTGTAACACACCTGGGACAGGTACAGGCTATGGCCCTCATTTATCAATTGAGTGTAAAATCTGGCCCAAATTCGAGTGTAGGTTTCGTAGTACACCCACGTCGCCGCGGCATTTATAAAGTGATCGCAAACAGCTGATCCTTCCTTAACCCATTTTGACCTGAGATCAGATTCTAAAAATGTCTTCTAGCCTACATTCTGACAATTTTCTGAAAAAGCTATGTTTCTATGTCAGTCGTTCTTTGATTTTTCAAAAATAGCTGAAGCATAATACTAACACCAAAAAGGGTTCCCGCTCAAAATGGGTTAATTTTGTTTCCGACGTTAATAAATGTGACGGCTGAAATCTATTTTGCATGCCCTATGAAACTTTATTGAACTCAATAGACGGCCTCCCTGCGCAGCCTAAACCTTATGTGGTAGGCTACTGGTAGGCTACAGTATAGTGGTGGTGGGCTCAGGCTGGCTGGGTTGCCAAGCGGATGCGGTCCCCACTTGCGCTGGATCGGCAGTCACATCAAGTACAACAGTCAAGTATTGAATGTTATGGCCCAGGCCGTAGCGTAACGGTCTGGGCACCGGACTGGTAATCCAGTCGCAGTGTGCCGCGGGTTCGACTCCCGGACCCGACACGGCCTTTACTGCATGTAATCCCCCCATCTCTCTCCTGTTTCCTGTCAGCCTACTGTCTGTCCCTTCAAAAATCAATAAAAGGCGTAAGCCGCAAAAAATATCTTAAAAAAAAAGAAAAAAAGTATTGAATGTTATAACGCTTTGTTGTGCCTGTGTCTCTGTCTCCTCCACCTCCTCCATGGTTAGTTTGTTTACGTCTCTTCTCTCTAACGAGTCTAATGAGTTACACACACTAGTTTAGGTTGTTGTTCCGCGTTCCGGACGGTTTAAGGCTGCATCCAATACTTCACACATACTGTACGACGTACCAACGAGTGTGCATCGTTTCCCTATCCGCTCTAGAGTCTAGATCTAGAGCGGATCAGCAGTCTGCAAAGCAACTCCACCACAATCCAGTCTACCATTATGAATAAACACTCAAACCCACAGTTCCACCAAGGCTCGTGAAAATAGTAATAATTAGTGATGCAAGAAATCGGCAGAAAATGGCTAGAAATTCATTTTCGGCCTATTCGGTTTCGGCCCAAATAGGCAGAAAATATATCACCGAATAGTGTATGCAATGAATGCATTCAAAAGAGCAGAATAAATGTTTTATGGATCCATAACAGTGATTATTATTTAAGTAAAGTTTTGCCATAACCATAACATAACATTTGTAGAATCAAACTCAGGTCTTAATGGGTTAAGTGGGGATACTAAAACAGTGATATTCAGTTACACTTCATACCAATGATACTGTGCGGGTGTAGGTATGTTAAGTGATAACCACTTTCAACATGGCATTATAGGCAAAAGCTTTCTAAATCTTTCACATTTTCCAAACATCTACAAGCTTGTAGGTCAACTATTTTCGCTATTTGTTGTTCAACAAAGTATATAGTGCTCAAGTGGCATTCTGGACTAGACCTGTCTGGCTGGAAACATTGTGGTTGCAAAGACTGACCTTCTGACCTTTCAGCTACAGGACTGTGTCACAGTCATTACCAGAGAGATGTCTTTGGGGTGAGCGGTGAGTCTCTCACCACCGCGGCTCAGTGACGTCATATCGTAGTTTTCGGTGGTCAGCTCTTAGCCGAAAACGACTATGAATAAGGCCTTCACATTCCACTATATTTTAACTGTTCAACTTGACTGACATGTGTTTCTCTCCACAGCCCATGAGGTGATGTACCTTCCACCACAAGACAGAGGCATCCGTGTGGAACTGTTCCCAGACTACCGCTCTGTTCCTGAAGCCATCACCAGCGTCCTGTGGATGCACGCACCCGATGTATCCGCACCCTGGTTCGGTATGTGGACTGGTGATGACACGGTAGAGTTTCCAACCGAGGCTCTTTATAGTTGGTGAAGCAGCGTTAAAACTACAAAATAACACAAATTACTATAGTCTTTAAAGAAACAGTTGAACAAAATAAGCTTCAACTTGAATACAATTCAAGTAAAGCCATCGTAGTACAACAGAATTGCGTTGGACATGAAATCCAACGGTGCAAACAAAAACATTTAGACCTGACAAATGTCTTCTACGTTTTCTGAAAAAAAAAGTCAGTCATTCTCAAGGACTCCCAAAAATATATGTAATTGGCCGGGAGACCCCCATCTGAAAATATTGGGACCTCACAGTAGCGCGGCACTCGGTGAGCTTGTAGATCTGCTATTTTTCAACAGCTAAAGTATAACATAATGCCTAAATCACCAAAAGGGGTTCCCGCCTGCCCAGAATGGGTTAAGGAAGGCAGAACATGCGTTGCACTAATTGTAGCATGGCATTTGTGATATATTGAAGTTGGTGATGCGGGACGGCCCGTTGCCCGCGGGCGGGCGGACGGGACAAGGTTTTTAGCGTAATTATCGCGGGGCGGGTCACTCCAAAAAGAGGGAAAAACAACATTCCGCTATAGCTCTCCTGTCTCTACTCCTGAAACCATCAGCTTGTTCTGTTGTTCATCAATGTGTTGCTAATGAAAGGGGGCTTTAGCCCCTCGCTGTTTTGACCGTCGGAGAGAAAGGTTTCCTCTCCGTCCTGAACTGGACTGTAGCATTTCATGTTGAAATAATTCCCCTCTCGCCCAATCTGAGGCTGAACCTGGCTGCATCTGCACTACATCTTTCTTAACCCGAGAACAAATTCTACAAATGCCTTCTTAAATCCTGACCGTTTTCTGAAAAACACATGTTTCTATGTCAGTGGTTCTCTAACGCATTCATGTCAAGGACCCCCAAAAATACCCCCATCTGAAGAAAATTGTCCCCCCCCCCCCAGAAGCAAAGATTTGAGTTAAAATTGTTCGCTGAAAGAATCTAATTCAATGATTCGTGCCACATTTTCACTATTTTTCAAAAATAGCAGACCTGGCTCGACCAGCTTGTAGATCTGCTATTTTTCAATAGTTAAATATTGCTTAAAACACCAAAAAGGGTTCCCACCCAGAATGGGTTAATTAGTGTGGTGCTGTGGTAGGCAAGAGACAAGAGATCCAGTATAAGTCATTTTACACTTGGTTGCATGCTGAAAATATAGCTGATCTACAAGCTCACAACGCGTTGCAGATTGGCTATTTTCAGCGAGTGTATACAATCAGCCATTACGACGGCATCAAGCCACATCTTGGTCGACTAAATCAACTGTATATTTAGTCGACTAAAACTATAGACAAACACTAAAACTTTCCAGGTGACTAAAATGTGACCAAAACTAAATGAAAACTATTCAAGAGACTATTATGACTGTCAAAAACAAAACTGCTAGAGGCAAGTATCCGTAACCTTCTTTTGGTCTGTGGCACTGTTGTTTTTGGCAGCAAATTTAGATGTTAGTTTTAGTCATATAGTCTCTTGAATAGTTTTTCATTTAGTTTTAGTCTTTAGTCTAGACATGATATCTGTGAAGTTGGCCGACCGGCCAAGGCTCCAAAAAGACAGAAGAGTCCAAGAATGCCTTTTTAGGGTTTTTATTCACCTTTCCAGTCCCGTGCAGATTATGGTACAGTGCGGCCTCGGCAAAGACAATGAGAAAAAACAAGATTTGGCCAAAATAACAGATGTACAAACATAAACACACTTGAAGACAACACTACTGAACAACACCTAAAACAAGGAGAAGCTGTAACAGGCCATACCCTTACTTTCCAAAGGGCCCTGGCAGCTCTCACTTAGGTTACCTGTGTGTCAACCAAGGTCTAACTAAACACACATCAGCTGCGGTCTCCCCTTTATAGGAGAGAGACATACCAAACTGTATCACAGCAAATTGGCAATTCAATTAACTCACCATAAGTATACAAAGGCCAATGAGTTAACACACCATTACTGAAGGTTTTAACCTGAACTTAAACATGAAATTATGGACGTCCATTCATACACAAACTATAGTTTGGTTTTAAATGAGATTGCTCTCGAATCAAACACCCCTCCTCCTCTGCAGCACTTGGCACCTTCCCAGTCAACAGGAATGCCACTGCAGAGGGAGAGGTGACTCACAATCAATTCAACTTCAAATCAATAAATACATTTAAAACAACAACATACACTTAACAACTTGAACCGCCACTTCCAAGCCGGCTAATTGATGATAATTAATGGGAAGCAGGTGTAGTAAAGTTTATGCCATGTCCCGAATCATTGTCTGTGTATAGGGCACGGGCTGCCCCGTGACAATATCGACTAAATATCATACGATTTTTATCGACTAAATCTACAGTTGATTTAGTCGAACAACATTTATGTTGGCGGGCTTTGATGCCGTCGTAATGACAGTTTTTTTCACTGAAAATAGCTGATCGAGGAGCTCACAACGCGTCGCAACGCAATGCGTTGTGAGCTTGTAGATCAGCTATTTTCAGCATGCAACTATTATTGTAAAATGACTTATACTAGATCTCTTGTCCACTATAGTCCCTTCCTAACATTTTAGTCTAGTTTTTATTTGTTGACGAAATTGTCAATATATTTAGCCTTAGTTTTAGTCGTCATAGCTTAGTTTTCAGTTAGTTTTCAATTCAGTTTTCACCAGTGGAAAAAGATAGTCGACGTACATTACATTTTTTGTCATAGTATCAGTCGATGAAAACAACAGTGCTCTGTGGTCTTTTACAGCCAACAAGGCAGCGGAATGGTATCCGGAAGGTCTGGAATACTACATGACGTTTAGAGACCGCTCCACACTGGACACACACACCGGACGGCTGGTCATCGACAACATGACCGTAGAAGACATCGGGCTGTATTCTGTGGAGATCAACGACAGACTTCACAACAAGACTTACCTGCTTAAAGAGATGAGTAAGTATGACTCACAACAAGACTGACCTGCTTAAAGAGATGAGTAAGTCTGACTCGTCATTTATTGGCTGTCCTTTAATGATGTTTTTTTATTTTATATTATCGATAGGCCTACATTTATTTAACCCATTTAGACATGAGGACGATTCTACAAAATGTCTTCTTAATTCATGACAGTTTTCGAAGAATAAGTCTTTCTTCTTATAAACTAGTCAACTAGTACCAGCATGATCAACTAGTGGATTTACTAGTCGACTAGTTGAATAGTCGACTAGTTGAATAGTCGACTAGTTAAAGCCCTGTACAAGTGTGTTCATGATAGATTTATTGGTTGATTCTTTATTTAAGTGGCATGCCCATATGGACTTACAGGACACTTTTTACACTTTACATAAACAATGACAATGAACCCACATGACGGTTTGCAAACAATGATCAAGTGAATACCAAACTGACACTCCAGATCAAGGCAGATTACATAATTAAGCTATATTACATGAGAGTGTAATCACTTCACTTCACTTCAGTGATTCTTGCAGAACTAGACTACGTCTCGTTCCTGACCGCATCACTGTCGTGGCAATAATCACGCTAAACCACACCCTCTCGTGTAATAAAAACAAACAGTTACCCTTAAAACTAAGAAAATCGCTGAAAAAAACACATTTGTTTTAGTGACAGATGTAGTCACTATACGACCACAAATGTCCCAAGAAACTAGCTGGCCTAGCCACCGAGTTTGCTGCGCTCTGGGAGAACAGAGCAGCTGAATTCTTTGTTTTGATTTGGTGTGGAGTGGTGCTCGTTTGAACCACGGCTAGAAGGCTGTTTCAACCAATCAGATTGCTTCCTCGAAACGACCTGTGGTATAATATATACAACATAAAATTAAATCCACCATTAGGTGACAGGAGACACATGTACCTATACTTGAAGATAGATGATAGATGATAGATGTGTGTGGTGCAGTAATTCATTCTGTGTCCTCGACAGAGAAAGTCCCAAAGCCAACCCTGGCCTTCAAACCGTGTGACTCCAACTCCAGCAGCTGCACGCTGCACTGTATCAGTGACGACGTCACAGAGTCGGGTCCGGTCGGCTATCGCTGGAAGTTCGATGCAGGGGAATGGAGCGGACCCAACTCCTGGGAGACGACCATCTACAACGATGAGAGTGTGCGAAAAGTTAAAAAGATTTCCTGTCAAATAAAGAACCTGTTCAGTGAGGAGCAGAGTTCTCATCGCAACGTGCTTTACAAAGGTGTGTGTGTGTGTGTGTGTGTGTGTGTGTGTGTGTGTGTGTGTGTGTGTGTGAATGCACACGTGTGCGGTTCTGATTTTTGGACTCAAAGCTGTAGGAAATACTTAATTGCCAATATTGGTTGTTGTAAAGGTATTGAAGGAGAATTCCATGCTAGAATGCTTTCTTATCTTTCTTACCTTTCTTTGTAGTTGTTACGTCCCCACCAAAGAGGTCCAGGTGTTTTTTGTGCAAAAACTCCTTATTGGCTATTTTCCCTACCATAAGCCCTCAATGAATTGCATTGCATTGAATGGGAATTGAATGGGGCTATGGGGTGTTATGCTAATGAGCTTATTTCCATCGAAAGAAGTAGTAAAGTGTGCCGCTTGGGATATTATTTACATTATGAAGAGAGGATATATACAAATAAATTATAATTTTGAGCGATGGAAATAAGCGAATTAGCACAACACCCCATAGCCCCATTCAATTCAATGCAATTCATTTAGGGCTTATGGTAGGGAAATAGCCAATAAGGAGCTTTTGCACAAAATAACAACTGGACCTCTTTGGTGGGGACGTAACAACTACAAAAAAAGGTAAGAAAGCCTTTTAGTATGGAATTCTCCTTTAACATGGAGTCCGCCGGAAACGAGGAACACAAAGGTTTAAATTAGCACCCTAGCCCGCCAAACCTGGGATTCTCGGGTTTGAGGGCTTCTTTAATCAATTTTTTGATCCGATCATATCGCTAGCTGATGTTGCTAACCGCATGAACACAGAGTGGGACACTGTGGCCGCGGCCATTTTGAACATGCGCGCACATCCACTTCCAGTCTAAGCCCACCATTCACAGCTCTGTATCTCAGAAAGGACATTGAGGGGGCAGTTTCTGGTGAATCCAAGGGTTTTCAATGGGCAGGCGGGCTGACACTCGCGGTCGGCTTTTCCCCGTTTTTTCCGACACAACAACATCCGCGGGCATGACAGCACACACAGCAGTTTGTCATTGAAACATTCGATTACGGATATTTGTCTCTTCAAAGTAAGTGTTACGCGCGATAAAACCTTGGCAATACGCTATCGAGGGATTCATTAATGCTGGCGCGATTGCTTGAGTCCCGTGGTGGGAGTTCTGCTCTGGTTTTGGTGAATATAAGTAGTACTAGTTCCGGTCATTTGGTGGTCGGGGCACTGGGGGCCACTCATTCAAAATAAATTAATCCACAATACTAGCGTAATTTGTATTGTCGACCTATTTCTATCATATAGTGCAACTATCATTATACAACGACCTGTTTCGAGGAAGCAATCTGATTGGTTGAAACAGCCTTCTAGCCGTGGTTCAAACGAGCACCACTCCACACCTAATCAAAACAAAGAATTCAGCTGCTCTGTTCTCCCAGAGCGCAGCAAAGTCGGTGGCTATAGGCTAGCTAGTTTCTTAGGACATTTGTGGTCGTAGTGACTACATCTGTCATTAAAAAAATCACACCCGTGTGAACCGAGTGGTGCAACTCCCCTCTCTCCGCCCCCCCCCCCCCCCCCCCCACCACTCAAAAATATGTTTTTTCAGCAATTTTCTTAGTTTTAAGTGTAGGAGAACTGTTGTATAATTGCAATATTACACCAGAGGGTGTGGTTTAACGTGATTATTGCCACGACAGTGATGCGGTCAGGAACGAGACGGAGTCGAGTTCCGCAAGCATCACTGAAGTGGCAATAATCACGTTAAACCACACCCTCTCGTGAAATATTGCTTGATTCAACTTCGACCCCTCGGTCACATGGAACATAGTGAATAATGATACAGGACACAAAAATAGCATTACTCTGTATACTGTTACATAGAAACACGATTTAAGTGTGAAACGGCAACCAAGAACAGAGCCTTTCTAATGGTGCAAACGGTATTTGAATACGCCACACGTTTTTTTCTGTAATCACAGTTAAAATTGGGATGTTTTAAGCCAACGCTCAAACATGCACACACGCGCACGCGCACGCACACGAAAAATGCCGATCTACAAGCTCACAACGCATGACGAAGGATGTATGTAATCCCATTGCCCAGAGGTTCCGTCAATGTCTCCTCATTTGCCAACCATGCAAGTGGTTATCAAAGTGTGGTCCGGGGACCCCCAGGAGTCCTTGAGGGGTTGCTAGGGGGACTATGATTATTGAATCCTATTGGATGGGCTTTAAACAGCCATAACTCCAGTTTGCAGCATGCTAAAGGTCCCAAACCTCATGGGTGGTTTTACGGACTTCCAATTTCAAAAAACAATAATTCCTACTTCCGGTTTGACTGATTTCCGTCAAACTCCTCCCACAACTATATGAGGGAGGGTGGAGTTAAATGGTGCAACCCGGAAGGGGATCTGTTCACTTCCTGTTTTACAAGGAAGTGGTCACAGAGGAATCAAAAAGGTAAAGACATTTTATTTTCTAGTTCTGTTTTATATTTCTGTCTTACAGCTCCTAAAGAACCAACAGAACCACCAGGCAGAGGATTAATAAATGGGATTATTGTTACTGTCGTCATGGTGATAGTAGCACTTGGAGTTTTACTCTGGAGGAAGAAACCTCGTAAGTATTTATAGTGGAACAAGCAGGGTTGGGAAGGTTAGTTTTAAAAAGTAATCCCCTACAGTTACAAGTTACTTGGATTCATACATCTATTTTATCACAATAATGATAACAATGTCAGGGGGGGGGACAATCTAAAATCTCACTGGCCAATCACTGTCTCACATCTCACTGACCAATCACTGTCTCACATCCCACTGACCAATCACTGTCTCACATCTCACTGACAAATCACTGTCTCACATCTCACTGACCAATCACTGTCTCTCATCCCAGCTTTGTGTTTTAATATTTTTTTATTAAGCAGAAAAAGACATGGACAATACATGAACTTATGACACATACACTTATGGCACAACATACGACACTTGACTTTCCTTTCTCTATTAGACACTGAAGGTTCTCTGCGGATTTAAATCAGAATCTATAAGGCATTCATAATCCCAAATGGGTTGACAGTACAATAACAGGACAAAAACAAAAAGTATATGCAGATCATAAAATACATATTATGCCAAAGGGGCATAAGGACATTAAGTATACAAATCATAAGTAGGCTACCTATTTACAGTTTCACACCAAATTGAGTATATTTAGACATCACAATATAGCTGCCACCATCATCTTTTAGATTATGTAAATCTGACCCCTATACCTCCTCATTGGTGTGTTGTCTAACTGGCCTCCTCGGTCATTCCAATACACATAACATTTGACCACTCATCCCCTATATGAGGTGCCAGAGGCTGCCATGCTTCGACGAATTTGTCCAGGTTGCCCCGTAGGACATCCCAGCTTTTGACAGAAGAAGAGAAGGAAAGACGACACAGAGCCGCCAAACTGAGAGGTAAGGTGTGTGTGTGTGTGTGTGTGTGTGTGTGTGTGTGTGTGTGCGGGCGTGCGGGCGCGACATGTGACAAAATGAAAATGCTTTTTTCGCTACAGGTCTGTTGGAGAGAACACCAGGATATCGTCACATCACTGACTATGAAGAGGAGCTTCAACGCAACATGAACAACACATATCTGAGTGTAGAACAGGGCACACAGTCTGAGGTCATGTTTGAAAACGTCTTCACCACGCTCTACAATGTAGACGTCGAAAAAACATACATCCACAGCCATCATGAGGTCAGACAGATGGAGATGAAGAAGGCAGGAGAAGGAACAGAAATCCAACTCGGTCAGATGTTCAAAGACCTTTCTGAACTGATCAAAAGAACAGTGCTGACCGTTGGCTGTGCAGGAATTGGCAAAACGTTCCTCGTACACAAATTTGTGTCTGACTGGGCCAAGAGATGTTTCCCCCAAGACCCACACCTTGTGTTCCCGCTCAAGTTCCGCCAGTTAAATCTGCTCAAGGGACAGAAGTTTACTTTGGCACAGCTAATTCACTGCTGCATTGCGGATACCAGATTTATTGAGGAAGACATTCTTAATCATATCTTCACTGAATTGCAGAAGTCAGGAAACTACAACGACACCCCCTTCAAAGTCATGTTTGTTATGGATGGTTATGATGAAAATAATTTCCAGTTTGATTTCAAAACAGAAATTGGCCTTATGAATGTCAACGACTCCTACCCAGTGGAAGATCTCCTTGTAAACCTCATCAAGGGGAAGCTCCTCCCCTCTGCTCGCATCTGGATAACCTCGCGACCTGTAGCAGCCAATCAGATCCCTAAGGAGTTTGTAAACAGGATGACAGAAGTACGAGGGTTCATCAGAGATGACCAGAAGAAGGAGTTCTTCCAGAAGAGCATCAGTGATGAGAACCAGGCCAGCTCAATCTTCTCACAGATCAAAGAATCAAAGATCCTCCACACCATGTGTGAAATCCCAGTCTTCTGTTGGATCCTTGCTACGGTTGTGAAGAACATGGGGACGACAGTCAGGCTGCCCAAAACCCTGGTTGAGCTGTTCTGCCACTTCCTGATCTCACCGATACAGAGGGAGAATCCTGAACAAGGCGAGGCAGACAAAAATAAGCTCATAGAGGATGCAAGAGAAGTTATTCTGAAGCTGGGCAGGATGGCGTTTCACCAACTGGACAAAGGCAACATCATTTTCTATGAGAAAGACCTGAAAGCGTGTGGTCTTGATGTGAACGTGGACTTGAAGAACTTGGGCTTTTGCACAAAGTTCTTCAAAGAAGACGATGTGTTTTCCCTCCAAACGGTCTACTGCTTCGTTCATCTGACCTTCCAGGAGTTTCTGGCTGCAGTCTACCTGTCCCACTGTTTCACTCAGAAGAACACGGAGGTCCTGAAGACATTCCTGGGAGATGATGTACAGTTCAGACCACCACAGTCTGAACTGTACAGTTCAGACAGTTATGGTTCAGACAGTGACGGTTCACACAGTGACATGTCCCTGTCTGACTTCCTGAAGGCTGCTATGACGAAAACCCTGAATAGTGAGAGTGGTCGCCTGGACCTCTTTGTCCGCTTCCTTCATGGTCTCTCACTGCAGTCCAACCAGAGTCTGTTAGGAGGTCTGCTGGGTCAGACAGAGAACAGTCCAGAGGAGATCCAGAGAGCCATCAGCAACCTGAAGGAGATGAATGATGACGATGATGATGATGATCATAAGTTCTCTCCTGACAGATGTATCAACATCTTCCACTGTCTGATGGAGATGAACGACCCGTCAGTCAGTCAGGGGATCCAACAGTACCTGGAGTCAGAGAACAGATCAGGGAAGGAACTCTGTGTGCCCCAGTGTTCAGCTCTGGCCTCCATGCTGCAGATGTCAGAGGAGGTTCTGGAGGAGTTGGACCTGCAGGAATACAACACATCACAGGAGGGGCGACGGAGACTGGTCCCAGCTGTGAGGAACTGCAAAACGGCCAGGTTAGTAGTAGAATATCATCATGTTAGAGCAGCTTTCACTCATATACTTCATTCATTCATTGATTCATTCATTCATCGATTCAAAATAAAAATAAACACATGTACACATTGTCATTGTGACAAATGAGAACATTATTTCAGTTAAAACTACATAAATTCAGTTCAGTGAGACTCACTTCATATTTATGAATGAATGGTTCAAACAGTGTGTGTGTGTGTGTGTGTGTGTGTGTGTGTGTGTGTGTGTGTGCGTGCGTGCGTGCGTGCGTCCTCTCTGTACTATTTACCAGTGTCCTCATTAGTTATTCTACAATGAAAACAAACTATACCAAATGAGAAATGGACCGTACCATTAGTGAAGGGGTGTACAGAGGATGGTCTTTTAAACAATGAGCTTGGTCATTACGTTTACACGTTACTTAATACATTTAAATGTAAGGTCCATGATTTCCATTGCTTAGCCAGAAAAGTATCCAAACACACACATTTCAGACAGCACCACAGATAACCTCCTCGACAGTGAACGTGGCCTGTTCTGTTTTGATCATCTCTGATTTTACATTTAATCTGTAATTACAGACTTGCTGGCTGTGACCTCAGAGAGGAACACATTGAAGTTGTGGCTTCAGCTCTCAGCTCCAATCCGTCCCATTTGAGAGAACTGGACTTGAGTGGAAACGACTTAAAGGATTCCATGGATCTGGTCTGTGCACTGAAGAGCCCATACTGTTGTCTGGAGATTCTCAGGTAAGATTAATTTACCATTTTTATTTTTATTTGGTTACGTTCTGTTATAGTAAGTGATTATAATGCAGTTATTATGGAGGTGGTACTTTATTTGAAGTGTGGATAAGGTTGATACCATGGTAACTCACACTGACCTTAATATTGATAAGATACAGTGACTAATATATGTAGTCTATATGCTGAGATACTACATTCCTACTACAGTCCTCTCTGTACTATTTACCAGTGTCCTCATTAGTTATTCTACAATGAAAACAGACTATACCAAATGAGAAATGGACCGTACCATTAGTGAAGGGGTGTACAGAGGATGGTCTTTTAAACAATGAGCTTGGTCATTATGTTGAAACGTTACTTAATACATTTAAATGTAAGGTCCATGATTTCCATCTGTCTTCTACTTCTCTGTTCTTACTGACATCCTGCTAATGTCTGAAGAACTAGATTGAAGATCTTTTAGGTGCCTTTCACACCTAACGTTTGCTTACAAGGTCTGGATCAAGGACCATTGGACCAAATGTTTACATTATTGCATTTTGCATTAGGTCTGCTTAGCGTTCAGAGGATGTTGTTAAGCAAACCAAAATATTTAACAAATGTCATGCGGTCGTAGAGGCTGTTCATCTGTTGACAGAACATTTCTTCACTTCACTGTCATAGAGTGGAGCAACAGCAGCGAGTTGTGATTTTCATTAGTTAATGTTTGTATTCCAATCATGAAAACAGTGGAGTTATGAGAACATTTAAGTTAGGAGAACATTTAAATTCAATATGCCTCTTATTTGCTTAGCCAGAAAAGTATCCAAACACACACATTTCAGACAGCACCACAGAGAACCTCCTTCACAGTGAACCTGGTCTGGACTGTTTTGATCATCTCTGATTTTACATTTAACCTGTAATTACAGACTTGTTGGCTGTAACCTCATAGAGGAACACATTGAAGTTGTGGCTTCAGCTCTCAGCTCCAATCCATCCCATTTGAGAGAACTGGACTTGAGTGGAAACGTCTTGAAGGATTCCGGAGTGGATCTCATCTGTGCTGCACTGAAGAGCCCAAACTGTTGTCTGGAGATTCTCAGGTCAGATTAATTTACGGTGTCAAATCGGCGTCAGCGGGCGACGGCAGCGCATACAAATGCCATTACTGCCAAAGAGACCGTCACTCACGTGTTAGGCTGCTCAGACACACAAAGCACTGTTCCCTCAGCACCACCTGATCCAATCCAAGTGCGCTTGTGCCATGGTCTCTCGAGACTGAAGGCCGCTACTACTACTTTATTTGAAGTGTGGATAAGGTTGATACCATGGTAACTCACACTGACCTTAATATTGATAAGATACAGTGACTAATGTATGTAGTCTTTATGCTGAGATACTACATTTAAAACACTAAACACCTCTGATGACACTATGAGTGGTTGAAATGTGTTCTGTCAGAGTGTCACCCTCTAGTTTTGAATGATATTATTTATATTAATGTTAATTCTTAATTGGTGTTGAGTATCAGGGATGTAACTAGACGTCAGTAAGCCCCCGCGCAGGCTGGTCAGCCCCCGACAGTTTGATCAAAATGCACAAAACGTTCTAAGCATGAACTTTGGATCAATATCTAAAAACCCAGTGGGAGAGAAGGTTTTATGTGGAAAACTTATGCTGCATGAGCCAACAAATTGTATGGCAGGAATATGTATTTTATTCGTCTTAAAATCTCTATCCCCTCCTCATCTGGTTGTATTCTTCATTTAGTCTGAAGAACTGCTGGTTGTCGGAGAGAAGCTGTGAAGTTCTGGCCTCAGCTCTCGCCTCCAATCCTTCCCATTTGAGAGAATTAGACCTGACTTTGAACAACCTGCAGGACTCCGGAATTGAGCTGCTATGTACCGGAGTGAAGAGTCCACATTGTCACCTGCAGACTCTGAGGTAAATAGAGTTTTATTCTGTGTGGATCTGTACTGCAGA
The DNA here is from genome assembly GCF_964188405.1 of Protomyctophum parallelum. NCBI lineage: Eukaryota > Metazoa > Chordata > Actinopteri > Myctophiformes > Myctophidae > Protomyctophum > Protomyctophum parallelum. The sequence goes on along the minus strand of NC_139714.1, from coordinate 29,015,835 downwards.
CTCTGAGGTAAATAGAGTTTTATTCTGTGTGGATCTGTACTGCAAACTCTGAGGTAAATAGAGTTTTATTCTGTGTGGATCTTTACTGCAGACTCTGAGGTAAATAGAGTTTTCTCTGTACTGGAGAATCAACAGCAGTTTGTTAATGTGTTGATTTCTCTGCAGGTTGTCAGGCTGTGCGATCACAGTGAAAGGCTGTTCTTCTCTGGCTTCCGCTGTAGCCCTCAACCCCTCCTCCCATCTGAAGCATGTGGATCTCAGCTGTAACCACCCAGGAGGAGATGCTGAGCAGACGCTGCTCTCTGCTGGACTGGAGACTGTCAAGTGAGTCGACTTGGACCATCCATGTTGGTTTTTATTACATTTTTTCTAAGGCTGTCAAAGTTAACACGCTAATCGTGCGTCAACGCAAATTCATTTTAACGTCGTTAATTTAATTAACGTGTGATTTACGCAATGCACGGTGAGGTTTGAAAGAGGTTGAGAGTCATTTTACACTCTCAAGAGTTAGAGATCTCTAAGGGTCCATGTACCAACTGCCCATCATTTAGCTGGGGACCACCTGGAGCCCCTTTAACCCATTCAGGCCTTATGTCGAAATTATTAAAATGTCTTCTAAATCATGATAGTTTTCTGAAAAACCCATATTTCTACAGTATCAGTATATTCAAAGATTTGCACCACATTTTCACGATTTTTCAAAAATAGAAGATCTACAAGCTCGTAGCGCGGTAGATCTGCTATTTTTCAATAGATAAAAGTATAACATAATGCTTAACCCATTTAGCCCCGACGTCGAAATAAAAAAACCTTCGCTCTGAAAAAATATATATTCAAAGATTTGTGCCACATTTTCACGATTTATCAAGCTATGAGCTTGTAGATCTGCTATTTGTCCATAGCTAAAGTATAACATAATGCTTAGTTAAAACACCAAAAGGGGTTCCCGTCCAGAATAGGTACCACTCGTGGTCCCCGGACCACTGGTTGAGAACCACTGCTTTCTTCAATAGCTTTGCAATAAATGTTTAATGGTGAATGTGAGCTGAAGAGTCTTAATGAAGTGATGCATGTTCATACTCTGTGTGTCATTCAATGGTAATATAAATGTTTTATCATTTCTTCCTACAGTGTGAATAATGGAGGAGAACACTGGATAGATCACTGGATTAATCCTCGACTCCTTTCAAGATGTGAGTGTCTGTCTGTCTGTCTGTTTTTCCAATGGAAGTCACGTGGTTTGACCAAACAGCTGTGTGTGATGGGGGGAGGGAGGGGGGGGCAATTAAACACAAGTGTTTGGTCATGTTTGGTCATGAAACACAGGCAGAGCACAGCACAGTTGTTCTTTATGTGTGTACTCCGTCTGTCTGTCTGTCACCCCACAATAATCATATCCGAACTGGGGACCCCCACAATAATCATATCCGAACTGGGGACCCCCACAATAATCATATCTGAACTGGGGACCCCCACAATAATCATATCTGAACTAGGGACCCCCCACAATAATATTGGGGTCCCAATCCACAGGTTGAGAACCAGTGGATTCATGTGTACGTGCGTGTGCCTGTGCACATCTTCATGTGTGTGTGTGTGTGTGTGTGTGTGTGTGTGTGTGTGTGTGTGTTTTACAGTGTTGGGGAAGTTAGTTTTGCATTGCTCTTTTTGGCTGAGGACAATGTTTTATGTCTGCCACACAATTTGCATTTCACCTCAATGTTTTTGTCGTCCTTGACCCGCAAGTACTCAAAGTAATGTTTATATTTCCAACCCCCAAAGCAACCGATCTCGCTGTCATGATCCGCATTTGCCATTTTAGCATGTGGTACTGGCAGTGGCGGCCTGCCAGTACCACACGCTCTACCACAGCTCTCTCTTTATTAATGAATATAATTCGCCACAATCGCCAGCCTGTACACGTAGGACTGGACAGAATGAAAGTGCAGAGAGTAGGCTACAGACAATATGCCATACTATTACTAGGCTGTTGCTCTGCACTCTGATGCCCTCTCCACGCCGCGCACCGTGGCGCATGAACAACAACAACTCCACGTGGACCCACGACGACCCACATATGAATTAGATAGTTTATAAGAAATGGCACGGCGGCCATCCTTGCAGGCAGTGACAGTAACAGAATGAGAATCCTGTAGGCTGCCTGCATTGTAACCTGTTCATTTTGGGGGGCATGATGATGAAAGATACTATGAAACTTAACAATTCATTAAGTAGTACTCACCTATACGCCACCACGGAGGATAGGTGTTTAACGTAATTCCAAAGTGTTTAGCCTACATTGTTTAAGTCATAGACGCATGCGGTTTTTATGAACTTTGGCTAAAAGCATGTTAATTGTTATTATTCCACTACCACCCGGCACTTCTAGTCTAGTAGTCATGGCAGCTGTCTACAACCGAAACAACTTCCTCTTCAAAATAAAAGCTGCTTATAACAATACTTTTATTTCTTAAGTGAACTACAGGATGTAGTAGACGCAGGATAGTGGGCTTGGAAGGATAAATAAATCACACAGAAGGCAGGAGAAATAAACTCCACAGTATGATAGACTCACGGAGCTGCATGGCGAGACTTTTCACTGATCAAATAAGTTGACATAACGCCATAACGCAGTTAACACACGCACAGTAACTATAACGCCGTTATGGAATGGGAAATGTAAAGCGTTAGGTTACAAATTATTGCAAATAGTAGTTACATTATGTAACGTAACGCGATGTAAGGGTGTTGGTTACAACACTGGTGTTTTAGTCAGTGATTAATGTTTACTGTGTTGTTTTCTCATCAGATTCCCAGCGTCTCACACTGGACACAAACACAGCACACTGTGAACTCGCTCTGTCTGAGGACAACAGGAAGGTCACACGGGTGAAGGGACAGCGTCATCAGTATCCTGATCATCCTCAGAGGTTTGATGGATGGCCTCAGGTTCTGAGTGCAGAGAGTGTGAGCGAACGCTGCTACTCTGAGGTAGAGTGCAGTGGAACGGTTGTTATAGCAGGGACTGACAGAAGAATCAGCAGGAAAGGACGTGGTGATGACGGTTGGCTTGGAGGCAATGTCATCTCCTGGAGTCTGCGGTGTGATCGTAACCGTTACACTGTCAGTCACAATGGGAAGAAGACTGTCCTCCCTGTCGGTCGCTCTAGACCAGTGGTGAGAAAGTGGAATCTAGAGTCTAGACGCTCCAACGGGGTCTACAGAGTAGCAGTGTATGTGGACCGTCCCGCTGGGACTCTGTCCTTCTATGAAGTGTCCTCAGAGGACACTCTGACCCACCTGTACACCTTCCAGATCACGTCCACTGAACCGCTATGTGTTGGGTTCAGGTTGTGGGGGAGTGGCTCCTCAGTGTTTCTGTGTGAGCAGAGATCGGATCCCAGGATTCGGAGTCCTGTGTGACGAGAGACAGACAGATAAGACCATATGGACTATAGCCTGTCACATCAGGTCGCCATGGTTACTGTGACATCATCATAATGATATGATGACGAGAGACAGACAGATAAGACCAGATATGTTTTTGATACAATGTTAATTTTTATTTAAACAATCACACCTGTGTGAAGTGAGCAGCGCTCTTGACTGTCATCATACATCATAATGATGACAACGTCAGCCAATCAAATCATTGCATTCCGTGGTACACACACACACAGCTGTTCCACTCACAGGCTGTTCTCAAGACCCCTGGAACCACCTGGAACCCGACCCCTGGAACCCCCTCAAGGACCCTTGGAACCCCCTAAAGACCCCTGGAACCCCCTCAAAGACCCCTGGAACCCCCTCAAGAACCCCCTTAAGGATCCCTGGGGGTCCCCAGACCACACTAGCGGTCCAAATGGACCCTAACCGCAGTGGTTCTCAAACCCCCAAATTAATATTTACTTGTACCTGGGACCCCCATCTGAACATGTGTTGTAACAGGGACCCCCATCTGAACATGTGTTGTACCAGGGACCACCATCTGAACATGTGTTGTACCAGGGACCCCCATCTGAACATGTGTTGTACCAGGGACCCCCATCTGAACATGTGTTTTACCCAGGGGGGCAGTCAGACAGATATTTTGTGAAGCCACTAAGGAAATCGGGATTCCCTGAAAGTTCATATAATGGCCTGCTGTGGCGCTGTCATTGGGCCCAAATAAACCCATAGCTCCATAGAGATTCATGTATTTGGGCCCAACTTCACCTAGACTGTATTACCTTAATAAACATGGTCATGAATACTTTCTGTTTCCAGTCACTAGTTTAAAGTCAAATTTCTATGTTCTGGGCATCTTTGTAATGTTAGTGTTAGTACAAAGCAGGTAAAAGAGTAACGTTTGAGGCAGACTAACATCAGTCACTCTACCGTTCACTATAGTTGAAGAGGTACGCCTGGTGAGGGTTTAAACCCCAGCTATGTCGGCTCCGCCTACAGGAAATACGTAATGTGCGACCATGAGACCCGTTTCTGAATTAGTCTATAGGATATCCTACCTGACCGAGGAGCGTTTAAAAAAAAAAAAAGAGTTTTAACATGTTATTTGTGTGATCATTTGCATATTTTATTGTATGCTCATTCGCATATCTTATTGTCTACTCATTTGCATATCTTATTGTATGGTCATTTGTATACTTGTTTAATACATTGTTTAATAAATTGATTCTTGAAAGACTGTGGTTTTTAAACACCAGAGGGAGTTCAACAAACGACGTGCAAACATCTCACCATATGGTGCCCTGTAGTCCTAGTGAGGTTAGGGTGACTAGATCCAAAGTGTTCATTTGAGGGACAAGTATCACTTGTGTGGGATGGGACAAGACGGGACGGGGTAGCTACTTATTACTTAAAACCTTTGATTCTAACATGTAAACAAAATGTAATAAGAAGGTTGCCTCTTATATCCTATTCTGGAAAGTTATGTCAATTCTGGCATATTTTCATATAATGCTCAAATTAGGAGCCCAAATTTGGAGCTCTGGCTCATGGACTTCTGACTCATTTTGCTATTGCCATTAACACCTGAATGCAGCCTGACTACTGACCGCAGTAATGTAAACCAACCAGAATATCTACTGAGAATACAGGTTCTGTCTATAAAGAGACACAATTTGGCCATGCAGTTCAAACCTGTCACCCTGCACTGCAGAGCCACTATTACATAGACTTGATAGACAAGCACTTACCATGTTGTTGTTCTGTAGCTGCTGATGCCCTTTTAGGATGACCAGAATCAAATCCAAACTGTTAATTTGAGGGGCAGAAGTATTTGTGTGGAACCGGGGGGACGGGGCGGCGTTAGCAACCTATTACACAAATGCGTGTAATAGACCATAGGCCTAATAATGCCTATCATTTTATTATTAAACCCCTCTGATCTCACATTTGGTTTTAAATGCTAATTTTGGTCATGGGTAGTATGGCTGACTTGGTACCGTAGCCTAGGGGATATTTCTCATGTTATTTTAACAGACTTAGTAGGCTACATTTTGCAGGAAAGAGGCAATGAGAGCTTTACAACAGAAAGCCAACTATTAGGGGACTATAGGGCATTTGAACACTATAGTCACAATGTGGGACATGGTCTCAATTTGTGGGACACCTGAAAAGTCCTGGGAATGTGGGGCTGTCCTAGCCTGGTTTCCAGCCCATAGACCCCGCCCACTCGACTGAGCGCACTGGTTCTTTCAAACAAAATTACGCACCATATATGTAATTTCTGATTTGGTTTAGTTGTGAGCATTACTTGCTTACACTTTGCGGTGTAACCTTCTTTCTTACTTTTGATAAGAACCGTTTGCTGATTGATGGTTCCTTAATGTCTAGCAAAAACTGATTTGACTATTGGAATGAATTATGCACTTGTAATAATACATAAACAAGTACAATGTCGAATTTCATTAACAAAGTAATATATCTGTCATTTATTGAAGTGATATTTGGTGAATATACATTTAATCAAATGACCCCCTGACACCATGGGGACTTTTAACAATTCCTAATACTCATTGGTACTCTTCAGAATCAATATACAGAGGAACTTATACAGCATGAAGAAAACAATCAACCATGAGAGAACATGTGGAGTTAAAATGTGAGAAGATGAACATTTGATGGATATAGCTAAAACATTCAAAGTCATCTTTAAATGCATCTCAAGACTGAAGATCTGGGTCGCCCAAACCACCTCTGGAAGTGGTCAGAGATTGTTGTCAACGTTAATACCTAGACGTGAACACATTGATAACTGTCTGTAAGTAGGCAGAATCCATTTGATCAATCAGTGTTGGTGAGATCCCGATTGTACCTTAACGGCTGTTCTGGATGCGAGATAAACTCCATGGCGACAATTCTGTCGATATTGTCTGTTCCTTGATCTTCCTCTAAGGCCTCTGGGAACCATGCCCTTTTTCATCATAAAAAGATGTAAGCAGTTGCTAGTAGTTAAGAGGAGAAACGTCCCTTTCTCGGTGCAGCCTTCCTTAGTTTGCAAATGCTGGTTTACGGTGGCGTGCATGTTCAGTAGCATGTTCTGTCCACACCACACGACTTCCGCTAGCTAACAGGGTTTCCTAGCCAGAAGAACAGGGGCCTCTTAGCTGTCCTGGAGTAGGTCGTAGGGGCCACCGTTCACCACTTCATGCTTGTCCTCTGCCTGTGAACAAGAGCTATTCGTCAGCCACACAGAAAAATAGCGGTGCCGACCATGGATCCAAAACTGGTTCTTCAGAGTGATGCCACAGAAGAACCATTTTGTTCCAGAAATAACCTTTCAAACCACAGTTCTTTAAAGTACCATTTATTTTAAAGGTTCGATAAAGAACCAGTAACTATTTAGCTGTCTACGTGATAATGTGAAAGAACGATAAACCCTAAACCAATACAAAAGTTATAATGGAAATACTCAAGCATAGTACAAATATCTCCAAATTGTACTCACGTACAGTACTTAAGTAAATGTACTTAGTTACTTTACACCACTGCATGATTGTTCAAACAACTCAAAATCTCAAAGTACGTATATCGAAATGAAAACAGCAACATTGACTATGTATCGTATTGTTTTGCAATGCAAATAATCAATATTTAATCGTTTTGCTATGCAATTAGTCGATTGTATTATTAGTAAATGTTTGTGTGTGGTATTTAGCAATTTTTTGAAGAAAAATGAAAGAGGGGTTTAATTACTTAATTTTAAATAATGTCAATGTATTTTAAATAGTTACTGTATAGATTTCAAATCATTGAATCATTTTCTTTAAACACATTCCCTCCCGTTACCATAGGCGGGATCGTGCGGCCAGTGCCAGTGTAATGCACAAAATAAGCAAAGAAGAAGAGCCACATCCGCTCGGCCAGGAAGTGATTGCTCTCCATAGCTGTAGTCTAGACTTGCGATTAACGATTAATATTCTTAGTGCGATTAATGTTTAATGTTTTATTAGGCTGTAAATATGTCATTTTATCCCATTCTGAGCACAAAAAACAAAAAGTACATATATTTGCCCGCAGACCCGCATCTTAAGATGTTCTATATTTATTGAAAGATTTGTAAAATAAATCACAATTTTTCAAAAGTTGCAGTGACGCGCTATGAACTTGTATATCTGTCATTTTTTAATAGCCAAAGTATAAAATAATGGTAATAGTGGTTACACAGTATGCTTTCCTGATCACTCAAAGACAGTAACGTGATGTGACCTACAGGGGGAGCAGAGGAGCTGGGCTCAACAGCAGCAGACTCTGGACCTCCGTCGTACACCGGGTTACAGATGCTGGGGTCACAGTCAGGAGCGGACGACTGCTCTTCTCCTTCGTCCTGTTAGCACACGCACACGCGCACACACACACACACACACACACACACACACACACTCTCACACACACACACACACACACACACACACACACACACACGTGTGTGCAGAGGTCAGCAGCAGCGCTATACCAAAAATGCATTCGACTCCACCTCAAAACAAGCGACAAAAAAATCAAATCAAAACTAAGCTGTGATGACTAAAACTAAATAAACTAAATAAATGACAATTTTGTCAACACATAAAAACAAAAAAACGTTCGCGAGGGATTAGTGGATTGGTTTGATGATGTCAAACTGTGGCAATGAATGAAAATGAACAAACACTGCTCAAAACTGAATGAAGACAAACTCAGATGTTTTCTGACTACAATAAGGGCTCCATTTCCGTCACCGCTAAACCCCCTATCCCTAAACTCTTTTCCTTTTTTTTATTATTTTGCAAAACATTGTTGAATAGTTAGTCTACAAGCTCACAACGTGTCAATGTAGATTGGCTAGTTGAAGTATTCAAAAATGTTTTTCAAAATAGTAAAAAAAATAAAAAGGCAAAGAAGTTTAGGGATAAGGGGTTTAGCTGTGACGGAAATTGAGCCCTAAGGGGTTAAAGCCAAAAGAAATACCAAGACTGAAAAATTTCAGACCAATTTTCAAACGATGTGGCGAACCCCGCAAATTTGCATCGATCTATGCCTGTCCTAGACAGCGATAAAAGGCTGTGTAAAATAAAAAATATATCATAAATTAAAAACATGGTGCACACAACTAGGGGTGGGTCCCGAAACTCGGGACCAAGTATGTACCGAACCGAACGTGCCTGGGTACCGGGTACCCATTACAATAATTCAATTTCGGTTCTCTCTATCGGTTCTCACAGACACGCGGTCACACGCTATTTATTTATTTTCTACCCTTTTAATAGAAGCGCAGGGAACAGAGCTGATCTACAAGCCTACACCGCGTTGCATCAGCGACGCGTTGTGGGCTTGTGGCTTGCAGAGGCGGGGCTATTTCTCTGCATGGAGTTGTCGAGGAGTGGAGACAGAGAGACGCACGGTGCAGAGAAGCATTGAAGCAACATCATTATTAAAGTTTCTTAAACGTAATTTTCAAGTGAAGTTTATGCGAGGCAACTTTTAAGAGAGGGGACAGGAGTCTTGTGCTCTGCTGCCTAAAGCCCGACACACACCGTCTGCGCAAAGCCGCGCGGCGCCGCCTGGAAAATAGAACTGGGTTCTATCGGCGCGCCAGGCGCCGCGGCGCGACGCGGCGGACGGAGCCGGTGTGCGTTAGGTTCATTGAAAATAATGGAGGCGGCTGTGTCCGACGCGCGGCGCCGCAGCCGGTGTGTGGTGGGCTTGAGTTGCCTCACTGCATGATCATGCATGTGCGCTGCACAGCATTGAATCAATATCAACCCACCACCGTTCTCACCCATCGGCTGGAGATGCCCCCCCCCCATTAGCGATGCTAATTTGTGTGTGTGTGTGTGTGTGTGTGTGTGTGTGTGTTGCTCTCAGATCTCAGACATGCTTTTATTTGTCATTGTCAGTAGTTAGTAGTAAGAGAAGTAGCCTACACTACAACACTATTGCCCTGGGTAAATACAGAATAGATATATTATATTTAAAATAATCACTATATTATCCACAAATGGCTCAATAAAGGAGAGGATGTTACACTATTCATTGTACATTATATATATACTCAAATTGACATTGAGCTTTTTTGTTAAATAAACATTTGACCTCTTATTTAAGTTATTTTATACCATTTTGGAACCGAAATAGGGAACCGTTAAGAACCGGAATCGATAAGCAGAACCGGAATCGGTACCGGTCTCGAAAAAATCCTAACGATACCCATCCCTACACACAACGCACACCAAATTTTGGGGTGGTAAATTACGTTTTCCCAAAGTTGCCTTTAGCGAATGTGTGTCAATCCATGCTTCATTTTATAGAAGCAGCTTTAATACATACTCATATTGAAATTACTGTAGGGCTTGCCTCTACAGCCACATGGTGCATAGCAACAGTCTCAACAGTCTCTCTCTCTCTCTCTCTGCAAACTAAAAGCTGAATAACTCCTAATCTACGGAGCTCTCCGTGGTTTGGTCAATTAGCGCGATGTTCGGAGGTCTTTGCTGATTATCCGGTTGTCTAGATGGAAACATTGGTGCTTTCTAGAGCAAGGATGGCTATATTTTAGCTCGCTAGCATTGACGCTATTTATTTAGCACAAGATGTGATCTGTTTCTGTGCTGCGTGCGCAGCCTCTCCAATTTCACGCATGCGCACACCACTCGTGCTCACACAGGTACAGGTAAACAGGTACACAGGTACACGGACATTGCTGGATGTAAAAAAAAACCCAGAGGAAGACACTTATAGGCATGTAGACTTCAGTAGTCCATTATGCACCTGCATTATAAGGTTGCAAGTGAGAACAGAAGTAAACTAGAAAAAGTGCCCTTCTGGGCACAGGTCTCCACCAGGATTCTTCCTCAGCCTAGTGGGAATATGCGTGCACAGGAATATGCGTGCACAGTTTCATGGCAATCGGACGCTGCGTTGAGGAGTTGTGGCGATTTGTACAAAGCGGGCTACTCCTGAAAACTGTAGGAGCCAATCGTGGCCAATCAGGATGGAATATGAGAAATCAAACAAACCTGTCTTGATCACATGACTATGGAGATCATGTGTACCGATTTGCGTGAAATTTGGATAAAATCTGAAGGAGTAATAATAGAAAATGTGTTTTACATATGTGGGCCTCCTGGTGGCGCTATAAAGAGCAGATGTGAAAAATTCCAGACAAAGGTTTTTCCTTGGCCTCTAGGGAGTTGGCATACAAAGTTATCCACGTGATCCGTGCAGTTAGAGGTAAAAACACTTTTCGGCCAGTTATAGCGCCACCTTGAGGCTGAGTTGAAATTGTTCATGTGGCATTTCGTCCTCGGCCTAGTGGGAATGTGGTTGCACAATTTCAGGGAAATCACGCGATGTGTTCATGATTTGCAGCATTTTGTTTGAAACTGAGCACTCCTGTGAACTTTGGAAGCCAATCTTAAGAAATCAGGATGGAGTGTGAGAAATCTGAAAGACCGGTTTCGTTGAATGGCTCTAGAGAGACTGTGTACCAATTTGCGTGATGTTTGGACAAAATCTGTAGGTGTACTGTGCAAAAGCTTGTTTTGCACAAAGCGGCCTCCTGGTGGCGCTATAACAGGCCGTTCTGGAAAGTTTGGGGCAGAGGTTCATCGTTGGCATCCAGGGAGTGTGTGTGCAAAATTTGGCATCGACCGGGTTAACGGTGGCCGAGATTAGCTGCTCACGGACGGACGGACACACACACACACGGACACACGGACGGACGGAGTGCAAAACATACTCTCCCCCCATGCCTTCGGCCTGGTGGAGACAATTACAAGAGAACCCTTTGGTTTGGCAACTAAAATGGGATACAGTGATAGGTGTGCAGTGGGCACTATATACAGCTCCATCTCACTGAATTAGAATCATTTGTAAAAGTTGATTTTCTTCTGTAATATAATTCAAAAAGTGAAACTTGCATATATATTCTCAATTCATTGTGCATAAAGTGAACCTTTTTCGTTTTAATCTTGATGATTATGGCGTACAGCTCATACAAATCAAAAAATCCTATCTCAATGAATTAGAATATTTTACGAGACCACTAAGAAAATGTTTTTTTTAAATGAGAAATGCTGCCCATCTGAAAAGTATATTAATGTATGCAGTTACTACTTGGTCTGGGCTACTTTTGAACTAATTATTTCATCAATGGCTGGGGCGTGGCATGGAGGTTGACAAGGTTGACAATACAACCTAGATTCAATGTGGGGTTCAGGTCAGGCCAGTTGGCTGGTCAGTTAAGCACAGTAATACCATGGTCAGTACACCAGTTACTAGTAGTTTTGGCACGGTGGGCAGGTGCCAAGTGCGGCTGGAAAAAGAAAATCAGCATCAATATAAATCTTTTCATGTACAGAGGCACACAGTGCTGTAAAATATCATAATAGATGGTTGTGTTGAAACTCTGGACATGACAAAACACTGTGCTGATTTAGGCCATGGTATCTGCATGTAATGGTGTTGACACTGACAGTGAAAACTTAACAATGGTTTCAACTAGGGATGCACCGAAAGGGAAATTCTTGGCCGAAACCGAATACAGGAAAAGTTGGCTGAAAACCGAATATCCGAATATGATTAATATTATACATATTTTTTCCTACCATTGCTGTCATGGCCGTACCTTAATACTGAATATTCGGTGCATCACTAGTTAAAATAGTATGTTTATACAGAGTAAGTAAAGAATAAATAATCTCTCAATCACCTGGTAATGACTGTGACACAGTCCTGTAGCTGAAAGGTCAGAAGGTCAGTCCTTGCAACCACAATGTTTCCAGCCAGACAGGTCTAGTCCAGAATGCCACTTAAGCACTATATACTTTGTTGTACAACAAATAGCGAAAGTAGTTGACCTACAAGCTTGTAGATGTTTGGAAAATGTGAAAGATTTAGAAAGCTTTTGCCTATAATGCCATGTTGAAAGTGGTTATCACTTAACATACCTAGACCCGCACAGTGTCATTGGTATGAAGTGTAACTGAATATCTCTGTTGTAGTATCCCCCACTTAACCCATTAAGACCTGAGTTTGATTCTACAAATGTTATGTTATGGTTATGGCTAAACTTAACTTAAATAATAATCACTGTTATGGATCCATAAAACATTTATTCAGCTCTTTTGAATGCATTAATTGCATACACTATTCGTGATATATTTTCTGTTTTTGTGGTCTCGTAAAATATTCTAATTCATTGAGATAGGATTTTTAGATTTTCATGAGCTGTACACCATAATCATCAAGATTAAAACAAAACAAGGTTTTAAATACTTCACTTTATGCACAATGAATTGATAATATATGAAAGTTTCACTTTTTGAATTATGTTACAGAAGAATAAAAAGGTTTTAAATAACTTTTACAAAATATATTCTAATTCAATGAGAATCTGGAGCTGTAGTTCCCAGCAACGTCTAGATAGATGATGATATATTTAAAGGTATATTCAGTGATTTCACTTAATTCAAATATCACTTATTTTTTTGTTTTGTTGTGATAATCCTCCCTACTATAGAGTGTGCTGGCCATATAAGGAGTTCCTCCCTGTCCCCAGTTAACCCCTGGGGGTCAAAAAACCTTAGGTTTCGTTTTTGACTCTCTATCCTGATTGGACGAAAGGCTGGGTCCCACAGCCAAAAACGAAACCTAAGGTTTTTTGAGTGAAATCACTGAATATACCTTTAATCATCATAATTCACCAGGTTTACCAAGAGTGTTATAGGAAGATTTGGGTATAACAAATCTTCCTATAACTGCCATCTTGGAAATATACAAATCATACTTCCACCCAATCATAAAGATAAGCATTTCAACATAATCTAATTGTCTAAAAAAATACACAACAAGTTTGCATATGTTGATCATCTGGTTCAAACATTGCATCCCACACCGTTTATATGTGGTGGCGATATTGGATTTGGCTGCTGTGGCGACCCCGAAGATCGCTGACTTGGGTGCCCTAGCTAAATCATTAGAGCATGCCCTTGGCTACATCTGGGGAAACTTTGGTGATTAGACTGATCCCTTAGGGCCTGGACTATTCAAAGAGAAGCAGCAAGCCGTTTGTGGCTGATATTTTAGTTAGGCCATCAGTTGCAATATTAGTTTTAAGCAGTTTCTGCACAAGTATTATGGAGTTGGTTACCTTTATACAATGACACATTATGTACATAATTATCAGGAACATATATAAATTATTGCATAAAGTTGGATGGAAAAATATTCGCCAATAAATGACAATTTACACTATGTATGGATTTTAAGCATTTTCCTCACACTTGATTTCAAATCAGAATATTGAATTGGATTCCCCATAATATGAAAACATACAAATGACACTTCAGTCTTATATTTATACCTTGTTTAGACAAAAATATAAGCATTTTATTATGTTTCAGCATAGTGGTTTAAATGGTCCATTTTGAGGGCTTAGCGGCCATTTTTGAGCTTGGCATGCAGCAGATTTGGATTCTTAATATCGCTAGAAAACATGTATGCCATAAATTAACATGATTTGCCTTCAGCACTTTAAATAAGCACAAGAAATCCTGCCTTGACTATCTAAGCTAATTTAAAAGAAACCCTCTGACTGCAGTGACTGTCACTGTTCTGGCCTGGGTAGAGGGAACGTATTTAGGCTCTCTCTGTCAGGACTCAGCAGCACCGTGCTCTCTCTCTCTCTCTGAGGAGCGCAGATGCAGAGCTGCAGAGAACAGAGTGGGAGGGGCGAGCACGCACACTAGCTTCTTAAAGAGACAGGCTGCATTTTCATATCGCTACACTATATACATACGCCCCCTTAAATACTTTTTGTCTCCACCAGGCCGAAGGGGGAGAGTATGTTTTGCACTCCGTCCGTCCGTCCGTCCGTCCGTGTGTGTGTGTGTGTGTGTGTGTCCGTCCGTGAACAGCTAATCTCGGCCACCGTTAACCCGGTTGATGCCAAATTTTGCACACACACTCCCTGGATGCCAACGATGAACCTCTGCCCCAAACTTTCCAGAACAGCCTGTTATAGCGCCACCAGGAGGCCGCTTTGTGCAAAACAAGTTTTTGCACAGTACACCTACATATTTTGTCCAAACATCACGCAAATTGGTACACAGTCTCTCTAGAGCCATTCAACGAAACCGGTCTTTCACATTTCTCAGACTCCATCCTGATTGGTTAAGATTGGCTTCCAAAGTTCACAGGAATGCTCACTTTCAAACAAAATGCTGCAAAACATGAACACATCGCGTGATTTCCGTGAAATTGTGCACCCACATTCCCACTAGGCCGAGGACGAAATGCCACATGAACAATTTCAACTCAGCCTCAAGGTGGCGCTATAACTGCCCGAAAAGTGTTTTTACCTCTATCTGCACGGATCTGTGGATAACTTTGTATGCCAACTCCCTAGAGGCCAAGGAAAAACCTTTGCCTGGAATTTTTCACATCTGCTCTTTATAGCGCCACCAGGAGGCCGACATATGTAAAACACATTTTCTATTATTACTCCTTCAGATTTTATCCAAATTTCACGCAAATCGGTACACATGATCTCCATAGTCATGCCATGTCCTACATTCCTATCCTGGTGGAGACCTGTGCCCAGAAGGGCACTTTTTTTTTTGTGAATCTGCGCTGATCTCATAAAAGACCGCTATGGGTGCTGCCACACTATCAAAAGAGCCGCGCACGTTTTCGGCTGCGCACAGCTTCAAAACCGGGTTTTTATACAGCTGGTGGATGGAAAAAAAGCTCCACTTCCGCGGACGACTTGCGCGGCGGCCAGATTCCCGGAAGCGCTCTCCTCCGCGTCAATCGTCCGCGGAGGTGGAGCTTAATTCCCATCCACTAGCTGTCTAAAAAGCAGCTGCGCACACGCATCACAGCTTATTCTGAGCGCAAAACCGTTTTGCGCCTAGGCGTGGAAACAGGGTATGAAATCCTCAGGACGGAAATCCGTCCCCAGGACGGAGAACTTTAAGCGCTGCTTCCTTGAAAATAGCCGATCTGCTGTCACTGCTGCTTGCTTGTCACACACATACCTTAAAATAGTGGAACTGGAAGGGCTTCGTTTTATGGGTGTAGAAATGGTAGCCGACAAAAATGACCCCAGCCACCAGCATCACCAGCAGCAACGCCCCGACTCCCAGCGAAGCCTTGTGCGCCACAGGAATCTGGGGAGAGAGAGGACAGACGATCAGTCATAGACACCGTCAATGTTCAAGGCACGGGACAAACCCACGCACAATGTTTGTTGAACTAGCCGATCAACAAACTGTGAGCTTGTAGATCGGCTATTTGAACTATTCAAAAATGTTTTTTTAAATAGTAAAAAAGGCAAAGAAGTTTAGGGATAAGGGGTTTAGCACTGACGGAAATAGGTCCCTAAGTCCCCGGTGCCTCTGAGATGTATAGTGGAGTAGAAGCACTGGAAATTGGAAATACTCACGTGAAGTAAAAAGAAATAAAAAGAATCTCAAATTTGTTGATATTTATTTTGCTCCGTTGTGTTGTTTATTAGCAATTTAAGAAATATTGTCCATTGACTTCCATTGTAACGGGGAAACAGCTCTCAAAGTCAATTTTTTAGCACATAAACGAACGCAACAAAAGCAGTTTATGACATCAGGAAAACTCATGTGGTTTTATTTTTAATAAAAAAATTGTCTTGTTTTGACTAATTTGTGTAGAAAGAAGATCCGGTAGGTATGCCTACGCTGACCGAATCACTGCTGTTCACGCTGAGTAAAAAACGATCTGATTGGACCAAAACTGTACACCACTTCCTTATTGGAAACGACGAGGATGAAAACGAATGGATTTGATCTCGTCCGCTTGTCACTAAAAACATACACAATGGACGTGTTTGAGGGAGACACTTTAGAAGAAGTGTGTAAAGTGTCTGTGTCTGGGATTGCTCATATGCGAGGCTGCAGCTGGGTGCATCTCAAACAGCATGGAGACTTCTGTTTACAAACGAAACCTCGCGAGACGTCCCCGTGAGAGTTGGGAACGCCGTAGTACTGCTTCAGTCTATCTCCGACTAAAATAGTAACTTTATAAATCTTAAGTCTTAAAAGACGGAAATAAAACCGCATGAGTTTTCCTGATGTCATGAACTGTCAGAAACAGCTTTTGTTGCGTTGGTTCTTGTGCTAAAAGAGTGACTTTGAGAGCTGTTTCCCCGTTACAATGGAAGTCAATGAGCGACTTTTTTATTTCTTAAATTGCTAATATACAACACAACGGAGCGAAATAACTCATGGAATGAAATAGTTTGCCCATCAAAAGGTAAGAAAACAACCCAAACCTCTCAAAAAGTGGTCTTACCCTTTAAGAAAATGTACTTAGTTCAGTCAGACAACTAACGAATAGATTTAGCAATATTTATTACAGAATGAGTAGTGTGCTATTTGACTTGGCGTTCGGCTCTGCTAGATTTTCTCCCTGCTCGGCACGATTAAGCACTAACATAAAACATTAAGAGCAGTGTAAAGTATTAGGTCATTTACGTCCTTTATTTACTGTGTGTACTGTGAATATATTGTTCTCTTATATTCAAGGTGTTACGGTAGACCACTGTCTATATCCGGGCACTTTCAGCGCATTCATTCAGTGTTCAGTGTGTTGTATTTCCTGCATGTGAGCAGCACAAAATAAACATCCGAGATGAGAAGCAATGTCTACCGACTACTTTGTTAACCTACCTACGCAGGGAGCCGCTGAGCATATATGACGATGCTCTACAGGTTATGGGCCCAGCTAAAGGAAACGAAGTGAGTAGTTATATACCGTCAGAAGACTAGAACGCGGGGAAAAAAGCACGCGGAAGCTAAGAGTAGTTTGGCAAGTCAAAGTCGGAGCTACGTTAGCAACATGGCTAGTCGAGGGACGGACGGTACGTCGAATCATCTCATATTCGATGGGAATGAAGAAAAATATGGACTTTGGGAGACCAGGTTTTTGGGACGTTTGCACACTATGAAGTTAAAAGAGACAATTCTGAATGAACCAACCGATGTCACCCCAGCGGGGTTGGCAGCCGACGAGAAGAAAAACGCCGACTGTTATGCAGAATTGATCCGGCTCATAGATGACAAAAGCCTGTCACTGATCATGCATGAGGCATCAGACCAAGGCAGAGAAGCTTTGAAAATCCTGAGAGAACATTATGCCGGGAAGGGAAAGCCCCGTATAATAGGTTTGTATACCTCACTGACAAGGCTTCACATGGCAAGTGGGGAAGGCGTAACAGACTATATGATAAGAGCGGAGGCCATCATCACAGCCCTGAGAAATGGAGGTGAAGTTCTGAGCGACGGATTGACCGTAGCCATGATCCTGAACGGTCTACCGGAGTCATATAAGCCCCTAGCCATTCATGTGACTCAGAATGAGGATCAAGTCACACTCACAGACTTCAAGAGAAGACTGAGAAATTATGAACAAACCGAAAAGATGAACGCAGCAGAGTCGACAGACAACGTGATGAAAACACACGTGAGACAAGGCCGGGGACCCACAAAGGGTGAAGAATGCAGCTTGGTGTGTTACAAGTGCGGCACCAAAGGCCACAGAGCGAAAGACTGCCGCAAAAAGACGTGGTGCAGCAACTGCAAAAGTAACACACATCAAGACTCCACATGCCGGCGAAAAGAGCAACAGGATCGTCGTGATGGTGTCCGGAAGGTGTCTGAAGAGAAGAGCGCTTCAGATTTCTTCTTCAAAGCGGGAGGCGTGGACGGCGGGGACCGACCAGCACTGAGATGGCAGCCACCGGACGGTGTCCAGATGAGAGGCCTCATGGTGGACGCTGGAGCAACATCTCACATCATCAACGACATCAGAAAATTCAAGAACTTCGACGACACGTTCCAGGCTGGAAAGCATTCAGTGGAGCTGGCCGACGGGACCAGATGCAACGGCATCGCACAGCAAAGGGGAGATGCCGTGGTGAGCCTGTTTGATGACACTGGACAACAGGTTACTGCAACGCTCAGTGGAGCGTTGTATATGCCTTCTTATCCTCAAGACATCTTCTCCGTCGCAACAGCCACAGCCAAAGGATCAACTGTTGTCTTCAAGAAAGGTGAAAATGTCATGATAAGTAATGAGGGTACAAGGTTTGACATCCATGAGTACGGTAAATTGTACTACCTTCACACGGCTGATGAAAATGTTGATAAATGTAATGGTTGTCATGATATGCAAACTTGGCATGAGATTATGGGCCATTGTAACTATGAAGATGTGCATAAATTACAAGAAGTGGTAGAGGGTATGCAGATAAAAGGCAAAGCCATAAGGCCACCACTATGTGAAATATGTACGCAGGGTAAATTTACTCAGACGAGAAATAGAGACCCAGATAGGAGGGCAGAGGAACCCCTACAGCTAGTACATACTGACCTAGCTGGTCCTATACAAACAGAGTCCATTAATGGATATAAATATGCACAGTCGTTTACAGACGACTACTCCAGCGCTGTATTTGTATACTTCCTAAAAGCCAAAAGCGATACAATACAGGCTACTGAAAGATTCCTAGCTGACATCGCACCATATGGGAAAATAAAATGTTTGCGATCAGACAACGGAAGTGAGTTCACAAGCAGTGGCTTTCAGTCACTATTAACTAGGAACCAAATAAGACATGAAACGTCAGCGCCTTACTCTCCTCACCAGAACGGTACTGCCGAAAGAGGCTGGCGGACACTGTACGAGATGGGCAGATGTATGCTGCTAGAAAGCAATCTACCAAATAAATTATGGAATTATGCTATCCAGACAGCTGCCCATGTTAGGAATAGGTGCTATAACAGACGCACTAAACAAACCCCATTCCAGATGTTGACGGGCAGAAAACCAAATGTGGCAAAAATGCAAAAATTTGGGTGTGATTGTTTCACATACAGACAAGAAAAACGAAAGCTTGACTCAAAATGTGACCAAGGTGTCTTCGTAGGCTACGACAAAAATAGCCCAGCCTACCTGGTGTATTACCCAAACACAGGGAGGGTTCAGAAACACCGGTTGGTGAAGTTTATGACTAAGACAGCTCAGGAAAAAGAAACCCAAACGCAAGAGTCACACACTGAGGAGGTACACCTTTGGGAGAGCAGCAATGAAAATGTACATGAGCAAAGTGTGCAGGGTCAAGATGGGGCTGAGGTTGAAAGTGCTGAAACAGCGGCTAGAAGGTACCCATCTAGGATCAGGAAAAAGCCAGGTTACCTAGATGATTACGTGACTACTTGTGTAGATTTCTGTTATAGAGCTGTTTGTGATGTCCCTCAAACCTATCAGGAGGCTATAACCTCAGTTAAATCAAAGCAGTGGAAAAATGCTATGGATGAGGAAATAAAATCCCTAGAGGAAAACAAAACATTTGCTTTCACTACTTTGCCACCAGGCAAAAAGCCAGTGGGGGGCAGATGGGTCTATGCTATGAAAAATGACATTGATGGGTCAGATAGATTCAAAGCGAGATTTGTGGCAAAGGGGTATAGTCAGAAAAAGGGTACTGACTATGAAGAGACATTTTCTCCCACAGCCGACATGACCAGTGTAAGGGTGGTCATGCAAAAAGCGGTACAAGAGAATCTCATTCTACACCAAATGGATGTGAAGACAGCATATTTGCATGCGCCAATAGACTGTGAAATATACGTTGAGCAACCAGAGGGTTACGAAAAAATGTCTCATACAGGAGAAGAGCTGGTATGTAGATTGCAGAAATCACTGTATGGTTTAAAACAGTCAGGCAGGAACTGGAACACAGTCTTACATGCATGCTTAACCAATGATGATTTTGTACAAAATTCTGCTGACCACTGTGTATATTCAAGGGAAAAACATGGTGACAAGGTCATTATTATCATATGGGTGGATGATCTGATAATAGCAGCAAGTAACGAAAAGATACTTAAAGGTGTAAAGGAGATGCTTACTGCTAGATTCAAAATGAAGGACTTAGGCAAACTGAGAAACTTCCTGGGTATTGACTTTAATCAGACAGAAGGTTGTGTCAAAATGTCACAGGGAAGATACGTAAACAAAATACTGGAAAGGTTTGACATGTTAAACTGTAAACCGAGGGAAACCCGCTGTGAGCCAAAGCTAGAATACACTAACAATGCTGTAAAAATGGAAGATCCCAAAAGGTACAGGGAGGCAGTAGGCAGTTTCATCTACCTATCTACTTGCACTCGACCTGACTTAAGCTTTGTAGTGAGTAAGCTGTCTCAACACTTCTCTGAGCCAACTGAAGAGCATTGGCTCACAGTGAAACATGTACTCAGGTACCTAAAAGGAACAACAGAGAAAGAGTTATGTTTCAGAAAAAATCACAAAGAAGGTCTAGGCCTACGGGTATATACTGATGCTGATTGGGCAGCTGATGTGACTGACAGGCGCAGCACAACAGGTTACTGTGTTAGTCTCAGTGAAAATACCGCTCTGATCTCATGGAAAACAAGAAAACAGGCAACAGTGGCTCTTTCTACATGTGAGGCAGAATACATGTCCCTAGCTTCAGCTATGCAAGAATGTCTCTATTTAGAACAGCTACTTAAAGGCATTGACAAATATGACTATGCAAAGACAAAAGTCTATGAGGATAATCAAGGTGCTCTAGCTCTAGCTAAGAACCCTGTCAACAGACAGAGATGCAAGCACATTGACATAAGGTATCATTTCATAAGGGAAATTGTAAATGGAGGAAATGTGATTTTGGAGTATTGTCCTACAGATAAAATGATTGCAGATGTATTGACAAAACCTGTAACCAAGCTAAAGTTAAAGAATTTTGCCAGAGACATGTTTGGTACTCCAAGTGAGTGATAATATCACACTGTTAAGTTCTGAATGTTATTATTTTTCTTCATTTATTTATTTTTGTGAACCCAGTAAGCAAAGAACGAGTGGGGGTGTAAAGTATTAGGTCATTTACGTCCTTTATTTACTGTGTGTACTGTGAATATATTGTTCTCTTATATTCAAGGTGTTACGGTAGACCACTGTCTATATCCGGGCACTTTCAGCGCATTCATTCAGTGTTCAGTGTGTTGTATTTCCTGCATGTGAGCAGCACAAAATAAACATCCGAGATGAGAAGCAATGTCTACCGACTACTTTGTTAACCTACCTACGCAGGGAGCCGCTGAGCATATATGACGATGCTCTACAAGCAGGGAGATAGATATACAATAAAACCCCCATGGGGAGCATAAATAACAGAGCCCACCGGTGGTGCTGGGGTGGTGGTGGGAGAAAACATCACATACAACCAGGAACCATATGCAGAGGAAGGCAGGAAGAGCATGCCTAGTGAGCTTAAGTAGCCCGCCCAATTGGTCAGCTGACTGCCGCTTCAGCGAATGACGTGTGGGACTTGCACACACTTATACGCCCACATAGTAATGCATGTTAACCCCTTGAGTATAGTATGCGCCTTTGAGCATGGCATGAGCCCCCTCGAGTATGTCTGACTGAACTAACTCCGCAGGCTACGTCTCATTTAATTTCCACCACTGCTGTTACCCAGGTATCCTAGTCTCTACCCATTCAGCTATCTGGTGGCGCCAGGTTGAAAGGGATTAAGCATTTAGCATTCAGCATGCTGATCACAACTCGGCGCCTCTCTCAGCTTCGAGCAATCACAAGGCGCTTCGTCTGTTTCAGGTGTGTGTGTGTGCGTTGTGCGTGGTCACACACCGTTTGCAGAGGAGGTGGCGCTTTGAGTGCACCCCGGAGCACGTGGATGATCCCGTTGGACGCCAGGATGTCGGAGTCCGTGATGAAGCGGTCGTTGATGTAACGGGAGGCCTGGGGAGACAACGGCATGCAGTGTCCGTGTGACGTACGTACAGAAGAAGTTTGCCAAGGGACCCACACTAGTGAAAATAGCCGATCTACAAGCTCCGTGCCGCAGTGGGAGCTTGTAGATCGGCTATTTTCACTACTTCTTAAACATTTTGTTTTCTAATTTAAGGAATTTCTTAGGTCACATTCACACCATAGAGCTTTGCTGCGATTAAAACGAATTTTGCTGCGCATTTTCAGAAAGTGCACTTCGTTTGGCAAGTGTGAAGGCTCATTCGAATCCTAATGCGTATCAAAGAACCGTATTGTACTCCGAGCAAAAACGGGGGTTTCGCTTCGCTTCCAATCGCACTTGATTACGATTCGGTGCAGGTGTGAATGCAATCCGCAGTAAATAAAGAAAATGAAGCAAACAATGTGGCGGGTGAGGAGCTGAACACAGTTGGAGACGGAGAAGGCCTATTTTACGCAGCGCAAAATGTCCCGTTACCGTGGATAGACGTGGTCGAATGAGGAGACTGAAGCACTGATCGAAATGAGGACGAGTACATTAATCAATCAGTGTAATAGTATTATAGCCTACAGAATATTCTGTCTGTCTGACTGTCTGTGCGTGCCGTAAACATGGAGTGCTGTCACTGTGTGGGGACTGGGGAGTAGGGACTTTCATCTCGATAAACTTGTAAACATTTTGCCTGCTGTCTGTTATATCAGTGCGCTCAGCGCTGTGCCTCCATGCCCAAAAGAACAGTGCGTGGCTGCGTGCGTATAGTGAGAGAGAGAGAGAGGGGGGGGGGGGGGGGGGGGTCCAGTCCCAGACGGCACGACACATGCACGTTATGAGTATAATTTTATCACCATAGATTTCACTGTGTAGGCTAGTTCATGAATGGAACACATTGATAAAGGTCCCCCTGCTGTTTCCAATCACTGAGGATGACAGTGTGAAGGCAAACCGCAGCAAATTAGATATATATTTAATATGCAAGAATCCCAATTTCTCCGCCCATGCGCATCGAGTCTACCGAAGTGGGAATGTGAGCTTAGATTTTTCATAGATTTCTTCATGAAATTACTGAAAAAAAATATTTTGTTTTGAATTAAAAAAAAAGTGTGTGTTTTGAAATAATAATAATAATAATTAAAAACCAAATGTGGGAAACAAGAAATAAAGAGACCCATAAGAATGTGTCCACGACCCACAATTTAGGACACAGTGGTGTACACTACAGTACATCCCCAAGCCTTTCTGGATCAGCCCACTGATTGAATACATTATTAGCATGATTATTAACAGTGCAGGTAGTATTGTATAGTCAAAAGTTATGCTACTTGTCTGCAATTCAGGCACTAATTCATTAGTGCCTGTATCTGCTACCCACTGGGGTAGCAGAGTGTTTCCAGTGAGCCAACATGCACAATAGCAGCACCCTGACTCTGTTTGACCAGAATGGAACAGAGCCTTCATTAGTAACATTAACACTGACTCTGTTTGACCAGAATGGAACAGAGCCTTCATTAGTATCATTAACACTGACTCTGTTTGACCAGAATGGAACAGAGCCTTCATTAGTATCATTAACACTGACTCTGTTTGACCAGAATGGAACAGAGCCTTCATTAGTATCACCTGTGAAGGAAGTCAGTAGAGACCCGCAGGTAGTCATTTCCAAAATGCGTATGAGCATAGAGACAGATAATTCCAGTGCTGCTTGTGCAGCGACAGAGAGAGAACTCACCAGAACTGTGGGGTTGAGGAAGTCGGCGATGCCAAAGACGGTGAGGCTGCCCATGCGGGTTCTGATCCGACTGCCGTTCCTCAGCTCACTGAGAGGCAGAACCTGACCTTCTGCCAGGTGGTACTCTACGTCCCTGTTGGACAGAGTCTACGCACGCACGTGCGAGCGCGCGTGCACACACACACACACACACACACACACACGCACATTGAAAGACAAGTAGTGTGGCGCATCTGTGAACACTATTCGCTCAAAGCATGAATTGCATCAAAGGTATTTTTTTTATTTCTTAGTTTGTGTGCTTCTTTTCTTTGTGGCTTTGTTTGTTTCAGTATTGTTTGTTAAATGCAACAAAAATGAGGTTATGTCTGAGCACTGAGCAGAAGTGTTTCCGATATTTGATGTGCAGTGACTTGAACCTAATGAATTGTATTAAAAAAGAAAAAGCATAAATTGACCTCAATGTTTTGTATTGTGTACTGTATGAGTGAGTACGAGAGAGAGAGAGAGAGAGAGAGAGAGAGAGAGAGAGAGAGAGTTTGCAGTTGTATCCAACCTGGTTCTCCCACAGCTCGGTGTTGTCAGGTACAAACAGAGTGGACTGCACATTGAGGTTACCGAGTCGTTTCATAAACTCTCTCCCAGACTCTGACACCTGCGAGTAGTTCAGGACTTGCTGGTGTAGAAAAACAACAAAGAGTGCAATTATCATTATTAGTATACATTTTTGGCATTTGAATTCACTGTGCCTTGTACTTGTACTTATTATCCACATATTATCCACAGGCTCTTGGAGCTAAACCCAGTGCCAATCAACTACGGACTGTTCTCCAAGCCTGATTATACAACTACTCTCAGAATTCCCTTTCTTTGATTATGTCCTTTTTCTATAATTGTATTAATTTTCCTGTGTATGTTTTTCCCACTGGCTGCAACATACAGTAGCCTATGTATATCCTACCTACAGAGAAGCAAATTGTCTGTGTTTTTATTACATTTTTTCCCTGAGAAACATAAGTCAATTTTAGAATTTTAGAATTTCTCTACACTAACACACTGTACACACTTTTCATTTTGTGTTTTTATTCAATTTTTTCCCTGAGCAACATAAGTCAATTTTAGAATTTTAGAATTTCTCTACACTAACACACTGTACACACTTTTCATTTTATTACTATCGCTGCTCAAGTATTGACTTTAACGTTTTATTACATCTATGATCTTGCTTGATCTTTATATCCTCTGTCGGCACTGTTGTTGTTTGCAGGGCGCCATGATCCCAGATCAGCTGCTTTTCCCCTTCACTTTGCAATCGGTCGGGCCGACAACAAAGTTGAACATGAACGAACATGAGCGTCGACGATGAGTTGTAAACCGGATTATAAACTCACAGTGAGGAAGTTGGAGAAGGAGGGCCTGGAGTTGAGGACCTGCAGCAGGTTGCCGGTGCAGGTGGAGCCGTCTCCGATGTAGCCCGCCTTGCACTCACACTGCACCTCTGGAAGGCAACACAGGTGTTAGCAGCACTCACACTGCCCCTCTGGAACGCAACACAGGTGTTAGCAGCACTCACACTGCACCTCTGGAAGGCAACACAGGTGTTAGCAGCACTCACACTGCACCTCTGGAAGGCAACACAGGTGTTAGCAGCACTCACACTGCACCTCTGGAAGGCAACACAGGTGTTAGCAGCACTCACACTGCACCTCTGGAACGCAACACAGGTGTTAGCAGCACTCACACTGCACCTCTGGAAGGCAACACAGGTGTTAGCAGCACTCACACTGCACCTCTGGAAGGCAACACAGGTGTTAGCAGCACTCACACCGTCACACTGCACCTCTGGAATGCAACACAGGTGTTAGCAGCACTCACACTGCACCTCTGGAACGCAACACAGGTGTTAGCAGCACTCACACTGCACCTCTGGAACGCAACACAGGTGTTAGCAGCACTCACACCGTCACACTGCACCTCTGGAATGCAACACAGGTGTTAGCAGCGCTCACACTGCACCTCTGGAACGGAATGGAGCGTCTCACAACGCCACGTCTCACCTTTCACCCTGTGGCAGAAGGCGTCCCATGTCTCGCTGAGGTTCTTGCGGGTGCCGTAGTCCACGATGCCCACGTGGCCGAAGCCACAGTTGGGGTTGGCGTAGGTGGTGGGGTAGCTGACCCGGCCCTCGTCCAGCCAGCTGGCTGCACACAGATTCAGGCCGACCTGCACAAAAAAAACAACCACAATATATATAGTCTCAACAGCATGCAGGTACTGTTGATTATTTTGACAGCTAATTTAGTTTTTGCCTCTTGGATTTAGTCATGATTTTGTGTCATCTGAAATGTTTTTGTTTTACTCTAGTTTTAGTTTAATTTCAATTAAATCTACAGTATGTATTTTTGGCAGAACCTTGATGGTGCCGTAATGAGTGGAGGAAAAAAAAAGGTGGAATAATCTTTACATTTTTAAGACAAATGTTATATTTGGTCAGCATTTATTGAAAGGATAGCCCCTTGAGATGCAGCATCTCATTTTAGAGGGGGTCCCGTACACAGGGAAAAACATTACATACAGTACAGTGCAGTTACACCCACTCCCCCATCCCCCCCCCCCCCCAACTCTTTCCGGACAAGCATATTGAGACTAAGTACAGTACAGTGACTTGAAACAGGGGTCGGAAGTAAACAGCAGTACGGGCAGTGTTATAGTAGCATGAACAGGTTGTTTTGAGGTGTAAATACAGGGAAGTCCTGAAGCAGCCAGGAGAGGTCACAGATCTGAGAGAAAGGGGAGTTCCCCTGGCACAAAACCTTTTACACGTACATGTTTGAGAACCCTGCATTGGCATACCGCCCTCACCTGCTGTGCATAGACGAGCTGTGTGTTCTTTTACATGTGTAAAAGAACCCTGCATTGGCACACCGTCCTCACCTGCTGTGCATAGACGAGCTGTGTGTATGTCCTCACCTGCTGTGCATAGACGAGCTGTGTGTATGTCCTCACCTGCTGTGCATAGACGAGCTGTGTGTATGTGGCTAGAGTGGCGCCCTCCGCAGTACAAGCCTCCTGCGCCGCAGTGTAGTTGAGCTTGTATTGTCCTGTAGCTGAACGGTAGTGGAACACACCGGCTGTCGCATCTACACACAAGCGCGCACACACACACTGTGAGTGGACGACCCAATTAAACATTACACTTGTTTACAACAGGGTCCACATTGTTCAATTCATCAAAAGGACACCTCCTCCGCCCGCCACACAGACAAACTGCCTATAACAGCTGAAACAGAACAGTATTTGGCAAGTGGTTTGGCTTTGCTTTTTGTCATGCCAGCTATTCTTCATGGTCAGTTTATGCACATGGCCCAGGCTTCCGAATATCAGTATGGCAAATCTACAGCAAAGTATAGTGTAAATGGACAAAGTAAAAATGGACAACGTATAAATGGGGTTTTAGGTTTTGTTACAGTTTAACCCTCTAACACCCGCATTAATTTCTACTTGCAAAAAATAGATTTCAACCTTACTACTACTTTGTACTACTAGGACTGACACTAAAACATATGTTAAAAAAAATGAAAAAATAAAGTTTGATGGAAAATTTATAATAATTATATAATAATTATATAATAATATAAAAAAATCATAATTTACATTTGGGGGATATCTTTCACAATAATGAATAAAACATGTTCTAGACATTCTAATGATCACAAAAAAACATATATTACAATTATTTTACCTACTTTTATTAGGGTAAAGGTCAAAAGTCTTAGGTTAAAAAATGTTCAAAATCGCACAGAGTCCAGACATTTTTAATTTGTGTGAATTTCAGCCTCTGTGGGGGGTATTTATATGCAGATATCATGACCAATGTCATTGAAATGGCATTGCAATGAACATCACTGATGACATTTAGGTGAAAAAAGAACAGAAAAAAATTATAATAATTTAGTAATTAAATAAAATAAAATTGTTGCTAAAAAGCAACGCTGGGTGTTAGAGGGTTAAAACAACAATGTAAAAGTCAGTAGAGTTGATATTGATGTTATTATATATATTATATTATATATAATAATATATATATATATATATATATGCGTGTATATATATATATATACACAAATTATATATATATATATCGTACGTACAAGATAATATCTTGTACGCCATTTTCGAAATATTTTGTATACATTTTGAAAACTTGAAATGGGACATTCTGCATAATGAGTACTTTACCATTTGGTAATACAATTGTATGCCAATACTTTTTTTTACTTTTACTCAAGTACATTTTGAATTCCGGACTTTTACTCGTAACAGGAGTAGACTGTAATTATGCATATTACAGAATTGATGCTTTTACTTAAGAGAAACATTTTAGTACTACTTCGTTCCACCACTGACGCTGTGTTCATGCAGTACCTTCAAAGTGGAGGTCAGAGCACTTGGCGTCTTGGTGACACAAGCCGTTGTTTTGGAGACATCGATCGACGGGCAGCTCCTTCACCTGGCAGGTCACGCCGTCGCCCACGTAGTTGTCCTTGCACGCACACTTCTTTTTCCCCTGGTGGTGACGACCGGAGGACACACGCAATCAATTAGGACACCAATCATGCTGTCACACTGTAAAATCCTCATAGGTCTTTCATCCGTTTGTAACTCAGACAGTCCCAAATGAAAATTAAAAAACAGTGGACCGCTTTTTTCATGGTCTTTTTCCTTCTAGAACTTTATTTAGTTATTTATTTATACAAATTGTCAATAATCTACAAGCTCCATAAAGCGTTGCAATGCAACGCATTGCGAACTTGTAGATTGGCGGCTACTTTCGCTATTCGCCGTATGACAAAGTATCCAGTGCGTGAACAACTCCAAAACGTGCGTGGTTCTTCTCACATACCGGCCCCGTCATGGTGCAGGTGGCATGCTCGTGGCAGCCTCCGTTCTCCTCCGAGGCGCAGGGGTCCACGGGCTGACAGGAGAAGCCGTCCCCCGAGTGTCCCTTGGGACACGTGCAGCTCACCTTCTCCCCCTTCTGGCTGCACTTGGCCACCTTAGCGCAGCCTCCGTTCCAGATGCTACATATGTCTGCCACTAGAGGCAGGAGAGAGAGAGATGCACACTTATGGAGTGTAATTGGTATAATAATAATAATAATAATAAACTTTATTTGTATAGCACCTTTCATACATAAAGTGCTTCACAGGGCAGGACACAAAAATATAATACAATAAAGTAGTTAAAATGATAGAACAATGGCAAAGAACAAAAAAATATAAGAACATAAAATAAATAAAAACAAATAAAAAAACCACATGCAGCAATCAGTCAGGGCAGGGTAGGAATGTGCATAGTAAAACTCAACTAAAAGCAAAAGTGAAGAGGTGAGTCTTGAGTTGAGATTTAAAAATGTCTACAGAGGGTGCGTGTCTGAGCTCGAATGGAAGTTTATTCCAGGCTGTTGGGCCGTAGAAGCAAAAAGCTGCCTCGCCATATTTTGTTATTTTATTTTAATTTTTTTGGAGTGAACATTCTCCCCCATTTTGTTGTGTGCGTGTGTGCGTGCGTGCGTTCGAACCTTTATTTATTCTTGAAAGACATTGAGGTTTCCCTCATTTGCAATGTTATCGAGGCTCGAGATACATCACAGCACAATCTCATTTTCACATAAATACATCAATGGCATGGTAAGACAAAACAAAACGGAAACGTTCTCATATCGTGTGTGACACAAGATACGTTTGAAAGCAGTTGCAGACACAACAGATCTTTGATTGAAGCTGTAGCTCATTCCAAGTGTTTGGGGCACTAAAACAAAAGTCTGCTTTTCCCAGTGTTTACGGCGTGTGAGCCAGTCACTGGAGCGTGTCCTAGAGTATGTTACAGGATTCCAATCCAGCAGTGATTTAATTAGGCAATAATATTACACGAGAGGGTGTGCTTTACTGTGACTGGTCAGGAACGAGACAAAGTCGAGTTCCGCAAGCATCACTGAAGCTTGCAGATCTGCTACTTTCAAAATACTGTACAATTGAAAACTTGAAATGGGACATTCTGCATAGTGAGTAATTTCTACTTTTGGTACTTTAAGTAAATTTTGACGCCAATACTTTTGTAGGCTACTTTTAACTCAAGTGCATTTTGAATTTCTGACTTTTACTTTGTAACGGAGTATACAGAGTACTGTAGTTCTATATTGCAGTACTGATACTTTTACTTAAGTGATGAATGGTGCAGTTGCAGTACCTGTGCAGGTGAAGCCGTCTCCAACGTAGAAAGGCCTACACACACACGTGTTGTTCTCCTTACACACACCCTTTGGAGAGCACACCGGGGAGCACTGGGGGACGTCAGCTATCGGGAAACAGGACACGCATTGAAAGTCACACAATGGGCTCTGTGCACACATGCCATTTTGGAAAGAACGTGGGCCCCCTTCCCTAGCTACTTCCTTCACAGGTGTTACAGATCATACTAATGAAGGCTCTGTTGGAAATGAATCCCAATGCATTTTTCCCATAGGCATTTCAAAACGTATTTATTTAAAGTCCTTTTAAGCGTCGTACGAAGCCAACTCTTGTCGGGACAAATCATGACAACACACACAAAAAGTGTTGTAACCTGCCGTTTTTTCTACTTTCTAATTCTTTGTTTGGCCCGAAAAATTGTGTTTGTTGTCATGAGTTGGCTTTGTCCTCGGCGTAATCGTCTTTAAATAAATACTTTCTGAAAAGTCTATGAGGAAAATGAACGGGGATTTCTTTTTCCGGGTCTCTCGAGGGGGCGGGACTGCGACGCTCTATAGGGTAGGCGTCTCTTCCGGGTTTTTAAACAGTTGGTGGATGGAAATGACGATTGCGCACGGCTTCAACTTGTAGCGTCGGCAAGGCTGTTTGCTGATACAAGTTGAAGCCGTGCGCAAGAAAATTTAGAAATTAGAACATTCTCCCGGGACCCAAACTAGTGAAAATAGCATGATTCACAAGCTCACAACACGTCGCTTTGCGCCAAGTAGTGAGCTTGTAAATCGGCTATTTTCACTACTATGTCCTAATTTCATTTGTGTTTGGTGAATGCCGTCTCACATACCTAGTTGGGTCTCGCAGCTCTTCCCCGTCCAGCCTTCCTGACAGAAACAGACACCCGTCCTTTCACAGTAGCCGTGCTCCGTGCAGTTACAGGCTGGGGATGGGATGGTACAGTACAGCTCAGGATGCAGATATTGACCCATTTTGACCGGAGATCAGATTCTAAAAATGTCTTCTACATCCTGACAGTTTTCTGAAAAACTTGTAGATCTCTTGGACCTCTTCCTTATTTCCTGCACAGGTCTTACCAATATCATAATAGTGTTTCCAGTGGGCCAGCACGCACACTATGAGCACCCTGACTCTGTTTGACCATTATGAAACAGAGACTTAATTAGCATCCTTGGTGAGACCTGTCCAGTATTTCCAACATGGTTGCATGTGCATAGAGCCTATTCAACAAAGTTAGTATTTTTTTCCAACGTGCCTGTGCCTAAGCTGTAAACCTGGTGCTCTACTCTCCCTCTGCCGACCTGGGGAGAGCCCCGAACTGAGCTCATGCAGACATGCATGAGGAGTGTGAGCCCGGGACCCTCTAGCTGTGAGGTGACTACCGACTGCGCCCCCTTGTTAGTAGAGTAAGTGGCTACTAATGGCTGCTCCCCGGCTTAAAACATGAAATCTCGACATGCGGTAATGTACCTGCACAGTCTGGTCCGAAGTGATCGTCATTACAGCGCTCACAGGCCACGCCCTGGAAACCCGCGTCACACTTACAGGTGCCGTTACCTAGGTGACCGTCATCGCACTTTCCGTGGTCACTGCAAACAGACCCTGCACCGCCAGGACAAGCTGGGGAAAACATGTGAAATAATGTCAATGTGTCCTGTGTGTTTCAGGTTTATATACTCTGATACTTAGATCAAACATTTTCATGTCAGAAACATGATGAGCGGACGCCCATCTAAAAACTATTTTGTGCCAGGGACGTTTCGGTCACTCTGACCTTCATCAGCTGTAATAAGCTACTGTACTGTATACAGTAGCTGCGACCAAAACATTGTACCTGCAGAAAACCCTTTTTGCTCTAAGCGAAGACATTGTGTGGGATTCTGTTTTGCTTCTCAAACTTTGCCTACTCCTATGCACCTGTCCTTTGACTGTAAGTGTAAAATGACTTCTTTTTTTTTTACACCAAACTTATGTTTCAAAAATATTTTTCAAGAGCATTATAGCATTATATATGCTGTCATCAAGGACCCCACTTTGAGAACTCCTGACTTACATCATTATGAGCCAGTCACTCCATGATGAATGCATTATTGTAACTTGACCCTAGTCAAGTCCAATTTCAAGCACCATAGTCAGTTCTTTATCGTTACGTCTTGTGCACAGGTACAAAAGAGTACAAATGTATTTTGATCAGCTCATCGGACATTGTAAACAACAATAATGTGATAAGAAAATAGAAAAGCAAACAATCTATAAAATATTGAGCTCAATATCAAAAGACATTGAGCTTTTTGTGTGAATCTTACCGAGACAGTCGCGTCCGTAGTAGCCGGCACAACACTTTGACTGCCAGAAGTTGACCGTGCATATGGCCTGGCAGCCCGTGTTTTTACTGATGTACATCATGGGCAAATCACACTTTTTAACCTCCTGAAGACAGCATACAAAAACATTATACAGTCATACAGTACTGACACAAAAACAGCATACAGACATACAGTACTGACACAAAAACAACATACAGTATTGATACCAGTAAGACGCCTGAGGGCCAGAAGCGACCTCGCCCTAAAGGGCGACGTCACGCGCACGCATCCGCCTTTATTTAGTCGACACAATCAACTAGATTTAGGCGACTAAAATCTCCTGATAGTCGACTAAAACTAGACTAAAACTAAAACCCTTCAGATGACTAAAATATGACCTAAATGGAATTCCATTCAAAAAGACTAATCTGAATCTGCTATAATTAATACACAACGTTTCGGCCGTGAACGGCCTTCATCAGGTGATAATCGGCAGTATATGTGACAACTCCCTTTTAAACCCAGTCGTCACATCACGTGACTGATAACGACTGCATGGGCACGTATTAGTGAACATAGATCCAACATCAGAAACACCAATCCCAAAAGCCCAGTAGCCCAACACTTTAATAAAATGGGCCATGCCGTGGCATCGCTCCGATATGTCGGCATAGAGAGGGTGCAGCTACCCCGGAGAGGTGGAGATATCCATAACCTCCTCCTGAGAAGGGAAGCATATTGGACCTACACCCTCCGCACACTACAACCCCATGGACTAAATGAGGACTATGAGTTATCTGCTTTCCTGTAAATAGTGAGCAAGGACTAAACTATCAGATTCCCCTGTGTGAACTGAACTACATGCAGATTCTTTTTGATATTTATATTTATGATTATTCTTTTTGATATTTATATTTATTTTGGTCTTGTGAAGCATACTTCTCGATATTTGTCTTTTATCTGGGTTCGTTCACTTTAGAGTAAATTAAATTAAATTAAATTAATCTTGATGGCTTTACTGGCCTATGTCCAGAGAACCATTGATCTTGAATGCTAGCCTTCATGTGTCTCTTACCTGTTCCTTTTTGATATTGTTCTGACTGACTAATACTATTTTGGAGCAGATTGCCCAAATTGTAAACTACTTTTGGTACCAAAAGCTTTTTAAATCTTAAAATCTTAAAAACAAACAAAAAAAATTTAAATCTCAAATATATAAAATATTTAAAAAATGTATTTAAAAAATACTAAAACAGTCTGTAACAAGCAAAAATACCAGCAAGTTTTATTGAAACTGTTGTCTTATTGTAATCCTACTTGCTGTGGTGGTCATTCATATATTGTTATAATTTTTGTCATGTCACTTATTGGTGTTAGTGAACCACCTGCCCATGCAGTCGTTATCAGTCACGTGATGTGACGACTGGGTTTAAAAGGGAGTTGTCACATATACTGCCGATTATCACCTGATGAAGGCCGTTCACGGCCGAAACGTTGTGTATTAATTATGGTGTTTTGAATAAAAAGCAAACACCTTGGAGCAAATCTGTGTGCGGACTCTCCTCTCTTCATTGTATTTACTTTAGTCCAGCACCAGACAAGAACTGGATGTGCGCTAGCCACCTACCTTTTATACTAGTAATCTGAATCTGCTGCCAAAATCAACACTAGAACAAAGGAAGGAAGGATGGATCAAGCGAGGGATATGTACCTTTACTTTTGAGCCGCTGGGACAGCGAGTCGCCGAGGATGTGCAAGACCCACAATTCATCTGTCACGCCAGAGAAAAGTAAGACAAGAAAGGCTCAGTTTCCAAAATACTTCATTCAGGATTCCCCACACACTTTCACCAATGCATTGCCAGAATATTCAACCCAATTTCCAGGCCTAAATAACAATCATTCAGCACAATAATGCGTCTCGTACTCCTATGTAAATGAATCCGCCAGAAATCCTGGGTGTCCTCTTTGATAACCGCATGAACCTAGAATCCCATGTCAACAAGGTCACCCAGTCCTGTTTCTTTCACCTCCGTAATATCTCTAAAATTGATTGAAATATTTATTAACAGTTTGTAGAATTTACAGTACATTTTAAGCACAAACTCAATACAAAGACTGTCAACTGTGAGTGGACGACCCAATTAAGCATTACACTTGTTTACAACAGGGTCCACATTGTTCAATTCATCAACTAGTACAGAATACAGCTGCCAGGATCCTAACAAACACACCCCGCAGATCTCATATTACTCCCGTGCTTGCTGCACTCCATTGGTTGCCCATCAAATCCAGGATCAATTTCAAAATTCTCTTAATAACATACAAAGCATTACATGGACTGGCTCCAATCTACATCTCTGAACTACTGCATGCTAAACCCAACACACGTTCTCTCAGGTCCTCCGATAAAGGTCTTCTGTCTATCCCTACAACCAGACTCAAAACTAAGGGTGACCGCGCATTTGAAGTGGTTGCCCCCACGTTGTGGAATGCCCTGCCCCTTGAACTGAAGAATGCAGAGTCTGTCGACGGTTTTAAGAGATTGTTATTTCGTCAGCACTTTATTTTATGATATATTTTAGCTTCATTTGTTGCATTTTAATGTTTTACCTTCTATTGTTTGTGTCATGGCCTTGTTTTAATATGATTGTTTTGCCTTGTTGTACAGCACTTTGTAACATTGTTTCGAAAGGTGCTCTATAAATAAAATGTACTTACTTACTTACTATGTGCCATGCCCAAAGACAGGCAGCGTAGCAAAAAAGAAGGCATAGAATGGTAATATAATGCCATTCCAAAGTTTTCGTGCCAAATGCTTGCTACACCACCTATATCGTAGCGCACAGGATCACGTTGCAGCAGGTTGTGAGCTTGTAGATCTGTTATTTTTGTCACGTACCGCCCGGTACACATTAGCCTGCAATCACGCTGCCCGTTCGGCGAAAAACGTCTTATGTTACATATTTTGTGTAATGTTATACATGTTTTGGAAAAAAAGTTTTTCTATTAATTCACTAGGCAAAAACAATGCATAATCCAAATATTTTTTTCCAGGAGCTTTGATAAATTCCAAACCTTTTTCAGGACTGGAATAATTTTTTTAATTGTTTGTATTTCAAAATATTTCCAGGAATTCCGTGACCGTGGGAAATCCGTTCATTTCCCATGAACCCATATTTCTCTGTGCATTCTGTGCCAAATCGCTTCACCTGGAGCTCGAAACTCCTCCGATCGTCGCAGCGACCTCCGAGGCTGGGCGGAGTCAGAAGGCAGTCGATCCCATAGGCCACGCCCCCACTGAAGAGGAGGTGGCGCTGGATGAGCCGGCACTTTCCGCCATTTATATAAACTTCTCCCTGTCAATAGAGTATAAAATTATAATAATAATCCCTCGGAGACACAAATGGATAGGTCAGTGATAAATGATGCATACTGGACTTACGATGTTGTCCATTCCCCCACAGCTGAACGTGAGCTGCGAGCCCTGCAGCGTCCTCGCCAAGTCCAGGTGGATCAGCTCTCCACTGAACACCTGGAGACCAAACGGGGAGTTATTCCGTTATTCTGATGAATTGAATATGAAGGACCCCAATAGAAACAAGCCAATAAGGGCCTTTCTCAAGCCATGCAGACTACTAGCACAGCCTCCATTAAGGCGTGAGGCAAGTTTAGTGCTTCTCAAACCTTTTGGTGCAGCTCCAAATTGATATATATTTGGCCACGACGGAGCCTCATCTGAAAATAATTTGTGCCAGGGACTCTTAGATGAGAAGATTTGAGTCAAAAATGTTCGCTCTGAAAGAATATATATTCAAAGATTTGCACTACATTTTCACGATTATTTCTAAAATAGCAGACCTACAAGCACCAAGTGCCGCACAATAAGCTTGTAGGTCTGCTATTTTTTCATTTTTTTAATGCTTTCGCCTTTTATTTTATATTTTTTATGGAGGGACTATAGCCTCAGCTAACGCTAGACCTTTTTGGCGTAGATGGGAGGCTCAGATTTGCGCACACCCCGATTGGTTCACCGATCTGTCCGTCAGCCCCGGTCTCTCCTCCCC
Source organism: Protomyctophum parallelum (assembly GCF_964188405.1). Lineage (NCBI taxonomy): Eukaryota > Metazoa > Chordata > Actinopteri > Myctophiformes > Myctophidae > Protomyctophum > Protomyctophum parallelum. Next base: position 28,979,162 of record NC_139714.1, on the reverse strand, counting down.
CCCCCCGTGCAGCACTGTTATTGTGTCGACCAGAAGCAGAAACCACTGGTTGCTGGAGTATACAACCGCTTTTTATAGTTATTTCCACAGAGTCGGCACACGTTGGTTTTTTTCTTAGACGGTGTGGTGGGTTCTTCAGACATTCTCCTCATTTTCCTCGCATAGGATCGTTTGACGTTCCACTGTTAATGATTTCCTCACGGTGTTATTTTGAGGGTTGCACACCGCTCAGAGCCCTGACGTCACATCATTTGTAGCGACACCTACGCGGAAGGGTTGACTCCCACTTTTAGGCCAGTGCAGCCCATGCGTAAATCCAGGCTTTCATTTTTCGCGCAGACGAAATGAAAGCCTGGGTATCGAGGCTATGGAGAGACAGACAGTAAGCGGACATGAAATGGGGAGAGAGATGGAGGGACAGACAGTAAGCGGACATGAAATGGGGAGAGAGATGGGGGGAAGACATGCAGTAAAGGCCGTCAGGATTGGGAGTCGAACTCGCGGCACACTGCCAGACTGGATTACCAGCCAAGGTGCCTGGACCACTGAGCCACGGCCCAGGTCTGCCTGCTATTTTCCAATAGCTAAAGTATAACATAATGCTATAAACACCAAAAGGGGTTCCTGTCTAGAATGGGTTAGAGAGACAGAGACAGGCAGACTGGCTGGTCTGGGACTACAAAGCCATTGACGGTAACATTATTATTGCGTCATCAATATTGGTCACAATCTGGATTATTTTGAGACCTATTCGATACCGATATGGCATTTTTATGTCCGATTTTGAGACGCTACCGACTATATCGTGCACCTCTAGTCATTACCGCTTGGCCGTAAAGAATGTGATACTTGAGGTATTCCACTAGCTGTGGTTTGTTGTCAGGGCTGAAGAGGAAGTCTTTCTGTTGCTGGGACAGGGCAGCCATGACAGCGTCCGAGGGCAGGAACACCGTCACTGGCTGGTATGCAGGATCGTTCACCAGCTCCATCACACCCGTGTCCTGGCAGAAAGAAAACAAAATCACACCCGTGGGAAGTAAGTGGTGCAACTCCGTGTGGGGGACGGGGTCCCCTGGGCGCGTTCCACAGGCCAGGGGCCCGGCCCGGTCCCCTGGGCGCGTTCCACAGGCCAGGGTGCCGGCCCGGTTCCAGCGAGCTGCCCTGCGTCCGAAACGGTCGAGAAATGACAGAGTTACCATGTGGGGGTCCCTCTACTCAGTCTACTGTACTGTACTGTACTGTACTGTACTGTACTGTACTGTACTGTACTGTACTGTACTGTACTGTACTGTACTGTACTGTACTGTACTGTACTGTACTGTACTGTACGAAATCATCATATATACAGTTAATATGTATGTGTGTGTTAGGCTGTGACAGTGATACTTGGTTTTTAAAACCAACCAAATGCAATTTCCGTGCTCAGACACAGTAGCCAGCCAGCCAGCCAAACAGGCAGCCAGACAGGCAGGCAGGCAGCCAGACAGGCAGGCAGGCAGGCACACACAAAGCTGTATGTTTGTGTTTGAGTGAAATCAAGTGCACTTCTTTGACATACCAGTGCACGCATCCACCTGGGTCACGGCAGACTTCTGGGCGAGCGCTGGCTCTTTGGCATGGGGGGTCAGATCAACATATAGAATGAATGCTAAACTGGCCATATATGGAGTGTCTTGAGTGTACAGGGTTTGATGAGGTCAGATTAAGGAATGTCAGAACAGGTCAGCCAGCTCCTAAGGGTGGCAGCGGGGGCAGTGTCTTGAGTGTACAGGGTTTGATGAGGTCAGATCAACATACAGTATGTTATGTCAGAACAGGTCAGCTCCATATATGGAGATCATAAGGGTGGCAGAGGGGACAGTGTCTTGAGTGTACAGGGTTTGATGAGGGCCCACGTAGGGCCGGGCCTTAAGTTTCGGGCCTGTTGAGAACTGTTGGACAGGTATCAGTCAAAAGGGAGACATCGAAGAAGAAGGACGGGTGGGGAGGGATCAACATATGGAATGTCAGGACAGGAGATGGAGGCGTGATGTCACGAGGAGTGACCATATATGGAGGCGTGATGTCACAAGGCGCGACCATAATGGAGGTGTGATGTGACACACGGAAATGCAGGATTTCATAGTAAATGCGACCTACAGTCGCATCGCAATCAAGGTATTAATTTAGTCACGTAATGTGTGCTGACTGTTGTATGGCACATTATGTTGAATAAAGTTCATAAAGAGACAGGCACAGACCATTATGTGGGTACTGAGTCAAATAACATACACAGTGACATAGGAAGTCAATAAAGATTTTAACCTAAGTGAGTGAATTTCAAGTTGGTGTATACTGCCACCTATTGACGTTATGGTGAAAAACATCCTATGCTAAACAGGCCTACAGGTTAATTAATTAACCAACCATTCTAAATTAAGCCCTTTGTCTGCATTTTGTCTTATTCACTTACAATTGACAATCTTACATCCTTATGAACGTAACCTGTATATTAGCTTTTTGCTGAGGACTGGCCAAGCGAGAAGTACTGCTGTAACTATGCTGAGCTTCTTCCATAAAACTTACATTGGGTGCTGTGCTCATAACTATTATACAGTTAGATGGGAAAGCACTGCACATATATTATAACAAAATAAGTAGTGAAAATAGCAGATCTACAAGCTCACAACGTGGCGCGAAGCGATGCGTTGTGAGCTTGTAGATCTGCTATTCTCACCACTTGTAGATCGGCTATTTTCACTACTTATTTTGTTCCAATTTATGGAATTTCTTAGATTTTTCTGGAGGTGTATTCATAATGTAGGATACATATGGGCAGCGGCGTAACTAGACGCTAGTAGGCCCCCCGACAACTTCTCAGAGTCTCTTTCGCGCAACTGAACCTCTCACACTATCTCTAAGGGAGATGCAACCACCCGTCGGAGAAAACTCATTTTATGTCGGTCATGGCCCACACTTCATGACCATAGGTGAGAGTATAATAGGAATGAAGATTGCTCGGTAGACAGAGAGCTTTGCCTTCTGGCTCCGCTCTCTTTTCGTCAGAACAGTCATAGTGAGGTACCTTATTGTCAGAGGAACATTAGGCAAAAAAAAAAGCAGGCTCACAACACGTGAATGATTTGACGTCATTGCGGTTCTTTAATGACCACCTACCTCCAGCAGCTTGTAGAATGTCTTGTAACCGTGGCGATCAACGACGTTTGTCAAGTTGAGCTAAATTAGATTCAATCAAGACAAAGAGAGGGAATGGATATATTTCTGATTCATTTATCAATGAGAAAATACACAGCTCCGTTAATTATAGGTAATTGAAGGGTGTAATTGTGTAATTAAATTGAAGGATAACTTTAGCTTTTTTTACTCTCAGCCAAGGCTAAGAAGGTTATTTTGAAATTCCAATCCATAATGCCCCCCCCACACACACACAAGCCCTTATTTGCCCCCCACATAAGGGCTTATGTGTGGAGGCAAATAAGGGATTATTTGCCCCCCACACAAGCCCTAATTGGGCCCCCACACAAGCCCTTATTGGCCCCCACACAAGCCCTTATTGGCCCCCCACACAAGCCCTTATTTGCCCCCCACACAAGCCCTTATTGGCCCCCACACAAGCCCTTATTGGTCCCCCACACAAGCCCTTATTTGCCCCCCAAATAAGCCCTTGTTTGCCCCCCACACAAGCCCTTATTGGTCCCCCACATAAGCCATTATTGGCCCCCGAAAAGCTCTTATTGGCCCACACATAAGCTCGTATTGGCCCCCCACATCACCCCCCCCCCACATGCCCTTATGTGGCAAAGAAAAGAAAATAAATAAAAATAAAAACTTTTTTTTTTTTTTTTTTTGGGAAAGGGCACGTTCCGCAAAAGGGCAGGTGCTCAAGCCCCCCTAGCCCCCCCTAAATGTGTCATGGTGACAGCCGTGTGTGTACCTTTAGCAGTGCTGGCTCATAGTCTTTATTAAATGTGTCATGGTGACAGCCGTGTGTGTACCTTTAGCAGTTCTGGCTCATAGTCTTTATTAAATGTGTCATGGTGACAGCCGTGTGTGTACCTTCAGCAGTGCTGGCTCATAGTCTTTATTAAATGTGTCATGGTGACAGCCGTGTGTGTACCTTTAGCAGTTCTGGCTCATAGTCTTTATTAAATGTGTCATGGTGACAGCCGTGTGTGTACCTTTAGCAGTTCTGGCTCATAGTCTTTCTCCACACTGGAGGGGAACAGAAGCGTGTCCACCTCGTGGAGAATCCCGTTGGCACTCACATCGTCGCTGTATGTCACGTTGGCCTCGTTGATGAAGAGACTGCCCTGGAAACATCCAACATGACACACCATAATAATATATCCATCTGCAAATAGGAACTCATGACAACATCTAGCTGTGTGTGTGTGTGCGTGCGTGCATGCATATCATTTGTGTGTTTGCGTATCATGTGTGTGTGTGTGTGTGTGTGTGTGTGTGTGTGTGTGTGTGTGTGTGTGTGTGTGTGTGTGTGTTTGCCTTGAAGTTGTGGTCAGATGGGTGGGCCGCATGCATTTTCAGAGCACGTTTATTTTAATTATCATCATTCAATCGATTGGGTTGCATCAATGGACCCACCCCCCCACCACTATGAAAACATAATTTCCAAGGTTTGAAAGAAAAAAATATATGTAAATGTTTTTACAACACAATTATTTTAATATTAATGTATCATAAATGGTAAGTGGTACATTTATATAGTGCCTTAATTTATCCAAGGCGCTTTACAATGATTGTGCATTACATTCACCCATTCGCATATACATGCATACTGCATAGACACATTCCCAGACAACATCACACTGATAAGAAACTGTATGCCCGTGCAGTTCGGGGGCAAAATAAACCGTTCACTCATTAGAAAAACAAACAACAGGCGTGGGCCAGGAATCTGTTGGCAATTGATTACATGAAAACAACTTGCTAATCGGGAGCAATTAGGGGTTCAGCGTCTTGCTCAAGGACACTTCGACACTGGCTCTGGGGCGACACCCTGCCGGGATCGAACCTTCTGGTTCCCGTGCGGCTGCTCTACCCCTGAGCCACACTAGTAGGAAGTAGCCTTGTCGAGCCATATAGCAGGAGCCTATCTCCTGTTTCTGTAGCGTGAGGCAGGCAGCTTGATGTACAAGTACACCCCCTGGACATGACGCTAGTATGTCGCAGGGACTTACCCCCAATCCAACCCTTGATGCTGAGTGTCAAGCAGGGAGGCACTGGGTCCCATTTTTAGAGTCTAGAGCCACACTGCCACCCAATATCATCATTACAAGTATTAAGAGCATCCTCATATCCCACCGATGTGCCCTGACCCACAGGTTGGGAATCAAATCACTGTCATCAACATCAAGCATCTGGAGACAAAGGGTGGGATAATATAATATGAAATGTTGGTTACCTCAGATAGCCTGGTGGTGACGACCTCCCCTGTCATAGTGGTGATGTTTCTGGGAGTGCTCAGGTCACTGGGCAGCAGAACGTGACACATCACGATGTGGTTGCGAAGGACTTCGGCATATTTGTCCCTGTGCTTGCCCACCAGAAATGCCTTCATCTAAGACAGCAAAATAAAGTTTCTCTACTTTGACTCAGACTCCAATATACAGGGAACGGAAATATTCAACATGAACATGAACAATATTCGATATCAGAAGAAGCAAGTCATGTAATAATTTCCAGTTTCTTCCAAGACAGCCAGGTACAATAATAATTATTAATTCAGCGATGGTTCTGAAATGGAAAAGACTACGTAACAGACACCGCCCAAGTGTTGTTGCATGCGTGTTGCACATCTGAGGCCAAATTATTTAGATTACTTCAATTTGAATAATTTAATTTGGTATTAATTTATGAAAACCTTTTTTTTTTTTTTACTTTTATGAATAAAAACTAAATGTAGGAAACAAAAAATGAAGGGAGTAGACGGAGAGATTCCACACCCTGTTGGAGCCATTGCGGTCCTTCAGGAAGGCGTCAGCGGTGGGAGCAAAGACGGTGAACGGCCCGCGGCCTTTCAGGGAGATCTCAGATATCTGAAAACAGCAGTAGTTTTACTTAAAACCCATTCTGACCTGAGATCAGATTCATACGAGGTTTCCGCCGGACACACACTGGTCTGATGAACCCATTCTGACCTGAGATCAGATTCTAAAAATGTCAGTCGTTCTTCGATTTTTCAAAAAATAGCAGACCTACAAGCTCGTATCGCGCCACTCGGTGGCGCGATATGAGCTTGTAGATCTGCTATTTTTAAATAGATAAAGCATAACATGATGCTAACACCAAAATGGGTGCCCGGTCAGTTAAGTTAAAGTATCAATACTGCTATGTGGAAACACGCCATTACAAGTAAAAGCCCGTAATTCAAAATGTAAAAACGTAAAAGTTTGTGAAAGTACAAAAGTATTGGCATCAATATACTTAAAGTACCAAAAGTAGAAAGTACTAATTTTGCAGAATGTCCCATTTCAAGTTTTCAAATGTATACAACAATCTTTTGAAAATAGCTGAACTACAAGCTCACAATGTGTCGTCGCAACATGACACATTTTGAGCTTGTAGATCTGCCATTTTCAAAAGGCCGAAATGTATACTGTAGGGCTGATGTGGTTAATGTATGTTTTGTATCAAAATCTACAAAGTAACTACGTAATTTCCGGACTATAAGCCGCACCTGAATATAAGCCGCACCAGCCAAATTTAGGGAAAATCCCATATACAAGCCGCACCGGACTATAAGCCGCACCAGACTATAAGCCGCAGCTACGTTAGCTCAGAGCCTGAGATGGCTCTGCGTTAGCTGTAAAAATCCATAGATTAGCCGCACCGTTGTATAAGCCGCAGGGTTCAAATCATGGGTAAAAAGCCGCGGCTTATAGTCCGGAAATTATGGTAGTAACTGAAGTTTTCAAATAAAAGTAGTGGCGTAAAATACAATATTTGCCTCTGAAATGTATAGTGAAGTAGAAGTACCGAACATTGGAAATAATCCTACACTTTTACTTAAGTACAGTACAGTAGTTAAGTTACTTTCCACCACTGGAAACCAGAGGTCCTTGCGACGACGGCTGCACATATCCAGTGGGGATTTCAACAATAGCTACAGTATAATGTTCTTCACAAGCATTGCATGATTATGGCCAGTATTCAAGTGCAGTATTCACTTACCATCAACCCAAGGTAGAAGTCCCTCAACTTCCTGGCGATCATTTCCTGTAGGGTTAGTGGAAAAAGACTGTGGGCTATATCTTGCCATTTTTTTACCATTTTAAATGGCAATAATGACTAAAAATGGCAAAATAAGTTTGGGGATAAGGGTCAAGGGTGGCGCAAGATCGGGCCCCTTGTGTGTTTTCTGGCGTACTGCATAATGTTTATATTTTAATGATCAATTGATTGTGTTCCAGTCCAGATTGGATTGGATGACATACGTGGATAGTGTACTTTAAGTAGGAAACATGTTTTGAATATAAATGTTATGTTATCATTAAGATCTTTTTGTGTTCCGGCAGTTATTTTGGGGCCCAATTGCAAAATCCATGGGTGGTTCCCGGCCCACAGGGCGGGAACCCCTTTTGGTGTTTTAAACATTATGTTATAATTTAGCTATTGAAAAATAGCAGATCTACAAGCTCATAGCGCGCCACCGAGTGGCGCGCTACGAGCTTGTAGGTCTGCTATTTCTTTTAAATCGTGAAAATATTTATTCCACCCCAGAAGCAAAGATATGAATTAAAAACATTCGCTGTGAAATAAATTACCGGTATATTCAAAGATTGCTTCACATTTCTTTCAAAAATAGCAGATCTACAAGCTCGTAGCGCTGCACTCGGTGCCACGAGCTTGTACATCTGCTTTTTGTTTTAAAAAGGTGGCTCAGATGCGCTCCAGGTCAATGGGTTAAATCTATCTGAATGTGTACTATTAGCTGAAGGCAGCTGCCCTCACCTTCCCTATGGTGCCTTTACAGACGATGCCGTCTCCTATGAAGTTGCTGGGACACGTGCAGGTGCGCACGCCGGGACCAGTCATGTTGCACCTGGCGTACCTGTGACAGTCTCCGTTTTTCTGTTCATTTACATAATCAGATGTTTTCTGGTCAACGTCATGATACACAACAGACCAGTACAGTTCTTTGCTCCTCATACAGTATACAGTACATGCCGTTTTCTGCTTTTGCTCTGTTGGTTTTGTTATGTGTCCTTCTTCCGATCACTGTGTACTTGAAAATTGAGTTCAATACGATCACTATAATCAGATCAGAATGTTTGTGAACAAACGCTTAGAGCTGTGTTTCCGGGTATACAATATTGTTAAAAGTGTCCAGAACATTTGCATGTCTAGTTTGTCCACCTGTATGTTTAGATCAAAATTATATATTTCCAATAGTGAAAAATAACAATATCATGACATGAGTGTCCGGTTCTTCCAGAATGATACTAGTATGAACAATACTAGTATGAATAATTCTAGTAGGAATAAAGCTAGTATAGGAATAATACTGAACCAATGCTGTGCTGCCCTCACTTTCCACTCGGAAACTGTGAATAAAACAGGCGATATCTGGCAGATTTACTGTATTAACTGTACCTTTCGACAGAAGTCAATCATCCTGCAGCTTTTCCCGTCGCCTTCGTAGCCATTGATGCAAAAACAAGATGTCTGTGTAGAGAATGCACATGTATTCTTCTTACTAGAAGCAAATCATATAAGCAAACTATATCAAAATGTACTTAAAGTACCATAAGTAGAAAAGTTCTCACTATGTGCAGAATGTCCCATTTCAAGTTTTCAAATGTATACAGATATTTTGAAAATAGCAGATCTACAAGCTGACAATGCGTCACAAGCTTGTAGATTGGCTGTTTTACCAAAAATGTACCAAAATTGATCTGAAGTCTGAAGTGTTTAATGTATATTTTGTAATAATAATCAAAGTCTACAAAGTAACAAGCAACTAAAGTTTTCAAATAAATGTAGTGGAGTAAAAGTACAATAACTGGATCCGAGATGTAGAACTAAAAGTATTGGGAATTGGAAATACTCAAGTAAAGTACAAATATCTCAACATTATACTGTATATATATATCACTCATTCTTGAGATGAGGGACAAAAGTGGAAAAAACATGTCCCACACATAAGAGCCTTATTATTGTTAAAAATAAATTAATTTAATAAAAATAAAAGCACTTGCAAAGTTACATGTAATACAGTTGTGCATTATTATGCCATTCATTTCATTATAATTGTTTTCATATGCCATCTGAATTAGTTAAAAGCAGGCACTGTACCCAAAAACGCCTGTATTTAGCCTGTCCCCAGCAAGTGGTCATAATTTCAAACTGCTAAGAAAGTGTCTAATACTGTCACAATCACATAAATATACATACTAAATTAAAGTAGATTGTCAACAACATAGCAAACAATATACACAATAATTTTAATTTATTTTTTCCATTAGTTATCTCATATCAAATGTGTGTCCCACGTCTCCCGTCAACTCCGTCAGGTTTTTTAAAAGTCTTAAATTAATCAGAAAATATTGTCGACAGATTTAGCCTGAAGACTCCTTTTCCAAGTCCCGTTTGTATTTGTTGCAACAGTGGAGCACCTGGTCTGACAAGCATTCATTTGTTTGATATTTTAAACAAACAATGTTGATATCAGGGTGGTCACAGCTTTTACATGTCAACTCCGTCAGGACATTATTATGATCTTTGTTAAGAATTCCAAAATAATGTTTATTATTTTAGTTTAGGGTTAGGTTTAGCTAACAAATGAAGCAAAAACAAAATGGCTACATTGTACTACAGAGGGTTAAGATGAAAACAAATGACATTTTGTCAACTCCGTCAGACGTCAACTCCGTCAGGTTTTGTGTCTGACGGAGTTGACATGTATCTGACGGAGTTGACAAAAGTGTTCCTAAAACAATAAAGTTATAGTTTTTGAATAATGGGACGTATTCTAATTTGGCACACAGTTAGAGCATGCCTTAAGGAACATTTTTGGCTATAGGGCCATCACAGATTTGTCTCGTGGTGACCATGGCAGCCATTTTCCAAAATTGCCGCCACCTGATGTTATTTTACAATAACTCAAGTTCTACACCACCTAGGATCTTGATTCTGGTGACTAAGACTACATTTTCAAGGATGAGGGATACAGTGGTACAATTTAGATTTTCCCTGTGACCATGGCAGCCATTTTTCAAAATGGCTGCCACCTGCTGTTATTTTACAATAACTCAAGTTCTACACCATCTAGGATCTTGATTCTGGTGACTAATCATAAATTTTCAAGGATGTGGGATACATTGGTACTATTTAGATTTGTCCTGTGACCATGGCAGCCATTGTTTTTCAAAATGGCCGCCACCTGCTGTTATTTTACAATAACTCAAGTTTTAGACCACCTAGGATGTTGATTCTGGCGACTAATAATACATTTTTAAAAGATGAGGAATACAGTGGTACTATTTAGATTTGTCCTGTGACCATGGAGGCCATTGTTTTTCAAAATGACCACCAACCTGCTGTTATTTTACCAATAACTCAAGTTTTAGACCACCAAGGATCTTGATTCTGGTGACTAATCATTACATTTTCAAGGATGAACTTTCTCTGGGAGGGGTCAGGGCTTATTTCAGCTGCAGGTTGAGTTGCTACTGACAGGACATTAAAAGGAGGTGGGCTTTCTGGCCTTTGACTTGTCCCTTTCAGGTACACAAGACGCACAGTTTGACTTCACTGGCCACTGCAGTGTGGCGTTGTATCTTGGTGGCCTCCTGCCAGTGTTTCTCCATCCTTCTCATGAGCTCTGTGTTCTGGGGCTCTGTTATAGTCAACTTACATTGTCTTGGCTGGAGATTGCTTTCCTGCAGGGTCCAGCCCAGTCTTGTGCAGATGGCTGCTGGCCCACCTGGAGGCCCCAACCTCACTTGTTCGGTTGGTGTGATTAGGTGGGGTGGTCTTCCCCAATCAGGATGAAGGGTTTGACCCTTTCAAACGGCAGTCTGGCCAAGTGTCTGTATTTAGTTGTGAGGCTAGATACAGGATACGATTGCTCACCCAGCCCCAGGTGACTTGAGGTGAAGGCTCCTTTGATTTGGTAACATTGCTTTGGTTGACATGCTGGGGACACAGAACGACACTGATGCCTTCAGTGTCTGCACATCCTGCCTGATAGTCCTGAAGGCAGATCTTCTGTCTTCAGTCTTTCGCTCACTGTTCACTGCTCACTGTTCACCTCAAGCAGGTCTTCAAGGTGTTTGCCTTTGCACAAGCTATATGGCTAGGACTCGTGCTTCAACCACTCAGAGAACTCCAACATGGTGTTGGTTGCTCCTGGGCCGCAGAGCATTGTGCGGCAGAATTCAGCTCTCATCTCTGGTGGCAGCTTTTTGAGGAGTCGTGCAACATTTGAGCCGCATCAAAGTTCTGTGTCTCCCTCTGGGCCTAGGGTAGACACTTGCTATTTTCCGTAACACTAATTGGTGGGGCTGTCCAAACTTGTTGTTTAGGTGTCAATCGGGTCTCTGTTGGTGAAGTCGGATCTAGGTGGTCTAGAAGATGAGTTAGTCAGGGGATTATTAATACAATCTGGTAATAAATTCCTTATCAAGAATTTTCTTCACCAATGTGTTTGGAAGGGTGTCTACTAACATATCCGCTGAAAGTTGGGGTACCATCAACAACCTATATAAGGCAAAATGTTCATTATGCTTTAAGTAGCATGTGACATGTCAAACTAGGGAGTTTGCATGATTCTGAATGCATTCCAAGCATTAGCTATGCACGAAGAACACTCCTTGGGCTGAAAACGGCCATAGCCGTCATCACAAAATGAGGTCAGCACATTTGGGCCAGTGGATATATGGCCGAATTTAGCCGAAGGGGTTTGACCCCTAGTTTGGCCATAGACTCCCTAGTTTGGCCATAGCCACTTGGTATGGTACCCAACTTTCAGCAGCTGTCAAAAATGCCCCTAGGGTGGTTCAATAGAAACCAATGTGGGATATGTTAGTAGACACCTTTACAAACACATTGGTGAAAAAATTCTTGGTAAGAAATGTAATCACAGATTTGACATTATTCTGATAATATTCCCTGACTAAATTGGTAAAATAATAGCAGGTCCACCATTTTTGAAAATGGCTGCAATTGTCACAGGATAAATCTAAATAGTACAACTGTATTCCTCCTCCTTGAAAATGTAGCATTAGTCACCAGAATCAAGATCCTAGGTGGTGTAGAACTTGAGTTATTGGGAAATAACAAAAAGTTGGCGGCCATTTTTAAAAATGTCTACCATGGTCACAGGACAAATCTAAATAGTACCAATGTATCCCACATCCTTGAAAATGTATGATTAGTCACCAGCATCAAGATCCTAGGTGGTGTAGAACTTGAGTTATTGTAAAATAACAGCAGGTGGCGGCCATTTTGAAAATGGCTGCCATGGTCACAGGGCCAATATAAATAGTACCACTGTATTCCTCATCCTTGAAAATGTGGGATTAGTCACCAGAATCAAGATCCTAGGTGGTCTAGAACCTAAATCAGTTAAACTTGTCAACTCCGTCAGATGTTCGTCAACTCCGTCAGACGTTCGTCCCGTGATGTTTTTGTTAATTTCCAAAGAAATAGAAAATTCGATGTTAAATATTTTGTGCATATGTATTGAAACACCAACTGAAATGATACGTAATGATGATTTTTTTTTTTTTTACATGGTTTTCATGTTATAATATTGAAAATAGAGGTTGAAATGACGGATTTGAGAAATTGGATATTTCATAATAGTGTGATATTGGAAAAAAACAATATTAAAATAATTGTATTACTTAACTTGATTACTGAAAGCCAGTATAAGATAACTGAGGACTTTATATTATTGTTGAAATTATCAAATTCAATTAAAAAATATTTTAGTGTGTCTGACGGAGTTGACATGAATCAGGTATTAAGTGCATAAATGTCCCATTTTAGAAAGAAATGTTATGCGAAAAACCTGTTCCTTCTCAATATTGGTAGTTGAGACCTGTGTCTACAAATACATCCATTTGATTTGAATGTATCTTAAAAAAAAAAAAAATCCAGTTTGAAAAAAGTTTTGTCCCTTATCTCAAGAATGGGTGATATATAAAAAAGCAATAGGATTTACTTTGTTGGGTCCACTGTGCATACAGTGTGAATTTACATCACAGCCTCCATTACTTTCCAAGCAGGGATTTATCTCTGAGGAGGAAAAAAACAAAACAAAACAATAACTGTACTGTATATACACTTTTTCTCAGCAGATGGTTTTGTTTTACTTAGAGTGTGTCATGAATCCTGACACACTGATATGAAATGATCCCGATTCCTCAAGGTCAACTTGAAATATCCCCACATAGCCCACAGGTTGAGAGTCGCTGCAGAGAAGTCCTTTGCACGAAATATTTTGTGCCTAGAAATTGAACTCGAAGCTGGGCTGAATAGATGAGGAAACACAGCTGGAGCGCCGAAATGACGTCACTATAGTCTGGACAGGGCCGAACGGAGATTCTGCTTTAAAAGAGGAGTATGAATCAACCCTTGAGCGAGTATTTAAATTAAAAGCAACTATGGGTTGGGAGTGGACAATCTAATATGGAGGGATAGGCTATTCCAGAGCCTGTATAGCCATGTATTATATTATAAATGTCTTGCCTAGATCTCAGTATGACCAATAGTATCTGGTCAGCCTATCTCAGCGATCTAGTTGGAGTTTGGCCATGTACAAGACTGGCAATTTTGTAGCCAGTCCTTGAAGAGCTTTAAAAACAAATAACACATGTTTAAAATCAATTCTATGACGTGTGCGACAATGAAACGGGGTCCACTGATGCACTAAATGGTCTGACCTACCCACACAAACCAGTCCGTCCCCAGTATACCCCGGGTTACACACACAGTCCCTGCGTCCGGGTTGGGTCCTCTTGCACACAGCATAGACACTGCAGCCTCCGTTGTCCTGTGCACAGGCATCTTTGGCTATTAAGACGCACACACACGCACGCACACACACATGCACGCACACATGCAAGCACACAGCTCAATCAATTAAGTATTCACACCTATAACATATTCACCAGGCATCATCAGACATCTGTAAACCGTAACGTTGTTATTACTTTCATTATAATTATTATTAGTAGTAGTAGTGGTACTATTTTATTCTTTGCACTTACCTTGGCAATAAGTGCCGTTGCCTTCAAATCCTGCTGCACAGATACACTGCATGACTGACGGCTTAGTGACGCAACTGTGGCAGAGGATGGTAAAAAAAAAAAACTAAATGAGTTGGGGAATAATTTTACTCTTATGTACAGTACCTGTACACAAGATGAAATAATAAAGTACAACCTTGAACCTTGATCATCTCGTTCTAGACTGAGTGGCAGAAGATTAACCCATTTTGGTGTTAGCATCATGTCGTGCTTTAGCTATTGAAAAATAGCAGATCTACAAGCTCGTATCGCGCCACCGAGTGGCGCGATACGAGCTTGTAGGTCTGCTATTTTTTTTTAATCGAAGAGCGACTGACATTTTTAGAATCTGATCTCAGGTCAGACCAGTGTGTGTCCGGCGGAAACCTCGTATGAATCTGATCTCAGGTCAGAATGGGTTAAGCAGCAAGGAGCGCTTGTTGTAAATCACTCAACACCACCGGTTTCTAAATGTTGCATAATGCAGGAGACATGCAGCAGGACGGACGTTGTGTTATTGAAAATGAGCGCTTCCAAACTCTGACACTGAAGAGAAATAATCGCCTGCACAGAATCTATTGACATAAAGTAGCTCATAACATGTCTACGGTGGACTCTTATGAAGCAATGACTTGCAGAACTTGCAGATAGGAAGCGGATATTTCAGGCTTTCCGTACAGCTGCAAAGTTGGTGAGTTTAACGTTGTTTAATACAATCTGTCAAGGTGAGAAAGTATTCCCCCCCCCCCCCCCCCCCACTCAGTACTAGGCCTTCCCGTATAACTTCCGGGTACGATGATGTCACGCGCACATTAGCCTCTATATACTGTATGTCATTTTATGATGAATTCCTGTTTTGTTCTTTAAGAAGTGTCTATTTGTACGTCTCTAAATGTTTTGATGAATTGAACATGGTGGACCCTCTTGTAAACAAGTGTAATGCTTAATTGGGTCGTCCACTCACAGTTAATAAATATTTCAATCAATCAATCAATGTGTCAGCATCCACTCACTTTGCACTGGTATGACACTTCACCGAGCCACACAGCTCGTCGGCTTTGGATTCAATCTCTGCAAAAGTGAAAGACCAGACGAAAACTCTGTCTGACGTTGTAATATCCTGAACACTCATGGGTCCATTTAGCTCCATGCTGTACTCTCTGAGAGTTACAGTAAATGAACACTGACGACTTGCTTTCCACTGCTTTAACTGAAGCTAAATGTCTAGGCTATCTTATGGTTACCGTATGGTTAAAGGTAGTTGTTCACCCAAACAATGACTTTATCTTCAAATTTCTATCAATTACACACCCCGCGGAGCCTTGAATGTATGGAGAATGTGACAAAAACTAAAATAATCTCCATGAATAGCAGAATAAGTAATTGTGTGGGTGAACTGTACTGTACTTATGAGGCAATCAGATCAAATGTCACACATTGGGCTAGTCATCATTTTGTACAGTGAATGTCACTTTCATACTTTCATCGCAGAAGACGCCTCTCCACCCCACGCTGCAGTCGCATGTCCCATCGCCCTTCAGTCCGTCTTTACATCGGCCATTCTTGCAAGCACACTCTGCAGAGAGACATTTTTGTTACATATCGTTTTCACCTATGTGTTCACCTATGTATGTATGTGTTAACCCATTTTGGCCGGGAACCCATTTTGGTGTTGGCATCGTGTCGTGCTTTAGCTATTGAAAAATAGCAGATCTACAAGCTCGTATCGCGCCACCGAGTGGCGCGATACGAGCTTGTAGGTCTGCCATTTTTGAAAAATCCGAAGACACTTTTAGAATCTGATCTCAGGTCAGAATGGATTAATAATGAAACTGTCAGGATGTAATAGACATTTCTAGAATCTGATCTCAGGTCAGAATGGGTTAATGAGCACCAGTATGAGTACCAGTAGGGGCGCTGTTGTGCCATGCAGAAACAGAGAGAGAGAGACAGTGCTGACAGACTGTTGCCTGCTAGAGAGAGAGAGAGAGAGAGAGAGAGGAGGAGGGGGGGGGGGGGGAGAGAGAGAGGGGAGTTGCACCACTCGGTTTACACGGGTGTGATTTTTTATTATTGCGTGACACTCGGATGGTATCCTACCAATACCATAAAATCCTATCCTACAATAAGATCATATCCTTTAAAATGCTGGACCTGGGTTTGGGGTACACACCATAGACTGTAAAAAATATGGACAAAGTGTTCCCCGGGTCTAACATGAACGTAAAATGAAGCCTGTAATAATATGCTAATTCCTGATGTAAGTCGCCATCTTTGGTACCAGCTGGCCATTGGCTGGCTCCGTTTTGTATACCAGCTGGTCATTGGCTGCCCAGACAACGAGGCGGGACTTCCCCCCTTCTTCTCCGTTGGTTTTTATTTTGACTCGAGTGGGAGGGGAATCCCGATCATAGACTGTAATGGTAGCCACGCCCCTCAGAACATACGCGATGTTTTTTTTTCTTTATGGTCATTTTTTTAATTAATGGGACCATAATTTTCCAAAAAGAATATTATGACATTAGAAATGAGACTTTAAACTAGTGACTGGAAGAAGAAAGTATTCATGACCATGTTTATTAAGGTAATACAGTCTAGGTGAAGTTGGGCCAAAATACATGGGCCTCTATGGAGCTATGGGGCTTTTTGGGTCCAGTCCAGCGCCACAACAGGCCATTATATGAACTACCGATTTCAAATGAGGCTTCACGAAATATCTGGCTGACTGCCCCCCTGGTACACACACCGCTGTTATAAACCCATGACAAGCAACAGATACAGCAAGGCCGGCCTATATAAACCCCACATAATTGTGTGTTGATGTTCATGTATGTATTTAGTCCAGGGCTTCTCAAAGTGGGTGCCGTGGCACCCTAGGGCGCCTCGACGCAAGTCCAGGGTGCCTACAGAATATTTGGAATTCATCACTGCCACATCAGTTTTCTTAGAGTAGATCCTCGTTGGGAAACAGACCTGAGTTGCACTGAACTTGGTGTGATATTCTTCAGTACAGTACACCGAGTCGCTTCACCAAAATAGCAGATCTACAAGCTCTTGTGATACGTTGTGAGCTTTTAGATGGACTATTTTTGGTGAATGTTCCCCCCAGAATAGTGATGCTGGGGGTTTAAAGTGGTTAAAGTTATTTTCAATCTCTCCCAATTTAAACAGATATTCTCTCAAGTTTACCTCGTGCCATTGTATCTTAGGGGTGAAGATTTACAAATTTGACATAAATGTAAGGTGCTGTTAAAGCAAATGTAATTCAGGGGTGCTGTCGATGAAAAAGGTTATTTACTGTACAGGCGTGCCCTGAGCCAAGACTGTTTGAGAACCTCTGATGTAGTCAATAAAGTGCAGAAACCTTAATTACACAACAGTGTCGGCAAGAACCCACAGTCAGCGTGCTATAACGACGAGACATAACCACCAATGACGGTAGATCGTAAATGCATGTCCAACGTATAGTCATCATTCTCATGCATTTTTATCCTTAGTTGATTGGTCTGAAATTGCACATGGGCACTGACCACTGGCATACTATGCAGGGGCTGAAAAGGCAGATGTTTTAACCATTTTTGCTACAGGTTGTAAAATGTGTAGTGTCACAGTCCCTGCACGTAGTTTGAGTGCACGCATCCCCAAGTGGATTTAGTTATTAGTCTTTGTGTTTTTCTGTCATTTAGCTTCACTGTTACTCTCTCTTTATTTGGCAATCCTGACATTCTTTCGACCGATTGTATTATCATTTTGCACGTGAAATAAATGGGTCAGTATTAAGATACATGTCATATACCTTGATCACAGTGGATGCCATATTTGCCCGTCTGGCAAGTCTCACACGCCGTCCCATTGAAGCCTGAACCGCACTGGCACACGCCGGTTCCATTCGTCCCGTCGGTGCACACGCCGTTACCAAAACAGGCCTGGCCCTTGGGCCCGGGGCACGGTTCACAGTGCTCCCCGAAAAAGCCAGAACAGCACTGCCGCATCTGCAGAGAGTGACAATGTTTGTAAGCTCCTCATCACCGCTGAGAACATACAGTAGGCCAGGCTGAAATGTCCAAAACGCAAAGAATGGTTTTCTAGTTCACATCATGCCTACAGGTGTCAGGAATCATCCATGATTATACGACTTCCCAGACTTTTCAGCAAACCCTTACATACTGTATGCCATTAAAGCTGCAATCTGGAAGTTATTTGAATGAATAAGACATTATTCTAATGCAATATAACTAGCATATCTGCAGTGGTTGGAAGTGGTCTGCAATTCCATTGACACGTTTAGACCCTGGTGTTGGGTAGGTATAGGGCACAGGTGTTTTAGACCCTGGTGTTGGGAAGGACACAGGCGGTTGACGAAAAGCTAAAAAGAAAAAAAAGGGCATTATCTCCACTCTGGCCAAGCAGGTACAAATCTCCTGCCGCCAATCCGGGGTTGAGCATGGCAGCTTTAAATGTTTTTTTTGTGTGGCTTTCGCCTGGGTGACATGCAGTAAAGGCCGTCGGGATCGGGAGTCGAACCCGCGGCACACTGCCAGACTGGATTACCAGCCACGATGCCTGGACCACTGAGCCATATGGCCCAGGCCGGGCAGGCCAGGCAGCTTTAAGCACTATATAGGCCTACTTCTGATTCCACAATGATACTCACAATGGTGGTCTTTACGCAGACAGTCTTACAGCCCATGGTGAGCAGTCGTTCGCCGTCGTACATGCGGCTAAACATGCACTTCCTCCGCATTGTGACCTGCTGGGGAGCACAAAAGAATCGCAGCCAACATACAGTAGCAGTAGCGTATAGAACATACAGCCAACATACAGCCAACATACAGTAGCAGTAGCGTATAGAACACACAGCACAACACACAGCAAGGTAAGTATTTTGGTCAGAGTCTCTGAAGAATTGGAAATGGAGGACCCTGATGTCAACAAGCCTTAGTGCTTTTTATAGTTTTATCCTCGTAGCAGACTTTGTATTGACCTGTACTTTTCATTCATTACATTCACCGTTGATACAATTCTCAATCAAACATTCAGCTCAACATCACATAGAGAGAAATCCTTACCAATGGGATGGATCCGTTTGTGCAAGCCTGCTCCTTTGGGGTGAAGCAATCCTGACAGCTTCCCTAAAGAACAAAGACATTTCCGGGTAATCAGCAGGAGTTTGATTTCAGTTGAGAAGGTGGTTCCCGCTGGTTCCCAGACACTGGGTCGAGACCCGTTTGTGGGTCGTGCAGACACATATATATGGGTTGCGGTAAATATCCCTTCGTTTATTTGGTTTCCTACATTTTCTTTTAATTATTATATATTTTTAAGAAAACGAAAAAAAAGAGAGAGAGAGAGAAAATCTTCACGAATTAAGAACAAATACAAAGATTTTTCTAAATAATGCAATAAATACATTAAAAAAAAATCAAGGAAATTCCATTAATTAGAAAACAAATGTTTAACAAGTAATGAAAATAGCTGATCTACGAGCTCTCGAAAGCGACACGTTGTGTCGTAGATCTGCAATTTTCACTAGTTTGGGTCCCAGGGGAGACATCCAAATCTTTCCTCTGGGTCTCGAGCTAGAATGCGTGGGAAACACGGCCAACACTGACTGAAGACTGTAGGGATGATTTAACCCATTTTGGGGCGGAAACCACTTTTGGTGGTATAGCATTATGTTATGCTTTAGCTATTGAAAAATAGCAGATCTACAGGCTCGTGGCGCGCCACCATGAAAAATACCATGATGTGTCTGAGTTGTGCCGTGTCACAGCGATTCCTGTTGATCTCCAGCACTGACGTCAGGCCGTGGATCACCCCTTTGCCGGTCATTATGTTGGACGCGTTCACCTGCGCCTCGTTCACAAACACCTGGAGGACAGAGGAGAGAGAGAGAGAGAGCAGGGCTGGGGATGAAACCCATGGCAAGACGATAGGGAGAACCACATTGTCATCTCTCATCTGCAATATTATACAAGCATACTGTACAAGCATTATACTATACCTTTCCATCCCTGGAGAAGATGGCCAGCTGGTAGGAGAAGCCCAGCATGGTCTCCTTGTAGCCCAGCAGCTCCGTCTTCAACAGCCGCTCTGACAGCACCACGTGGTAGCGTGTCGTGTTGGCGTCCTGCCATCGCCACACACACACACACACACACACACATGGGGGTTCAAGATCATTTTGCAACATTTCAAATAACCTCCACATTTGTTTTACTGTTGGATGAGGTTAAACCAATATTGTCGTCGTCTTACGGTTTTTTCCTCGCCTTCTTTGTTTGCACTATAGTGCGTTTTGAATATTATTCGTGCTGAATTTGTCAAAACAACCATACACACATTATACTTCTGGTATATCCCGTGATCCAAAAGAGAAATTTGATGTCTCCCCGGGACCCAAACTAGAGAAAACAGCAGTTCTACAAGCTCACAAGCGCAGTTGTGAGCTTGTACTGTAGATGATATATTTTCACTTAAACATTTGTTTTCTGATTTATGGAATTTCTTAAATTACATAAGCTTTCTTATGGAATGTTTTTTGAAAATGTTTTGAAATAAAATGAATGAAAATTGTGTCTATAGTTTCATGGTTACTGTAGTGTGCTGCGTGCCCTTTTCTTTTCGTTTTGTTTTTTGTATTGTGCCTTTAATCTAACCTTTCTCGTTTGTCCAACTTTATTTGAATACATTCATGTTACGCCATGTGTAATATATAAATAATGTGAATAATAAATAATTCAATACAGTCAAAAATAAATAAAGGGACCCATAAAAATGGGTTCGTGTTTGGGAAACAGTACGTGCATATGGCATACAGTACCATGGCTGTTGCGGAGGTCTTTTTGAGATAGTCGTTGACAGCGGCGTCGGTCGGAGCAAAGACGGTGTACTCATCTGCCTGCTCCACCTCGTCAGTCAGGTTATGTTGCTGAAAGAGAACACACATCACCAGTCAACACATCATGGCCAATGTTCAGCATGGAAAGGTGTGCTCAAAGACAGCACTTCAATTAAGCAATATTACACGAGAGGGTGTGGGTTAACGTGATTATTGCCACGACAGGGATGCGGTCAGGAACGAGACGGAGTCGAGTTCCGCAAGCATCACTGAAGTATGTATGTGAGACTGGTGTACAAAACAAACAGCACATACTGGTTTGTCCCCTCACACAAGATATCAGAGTGAACTAGATAAAGTGCCAATCGGCACAGGTCTCCACCAGGATTCTTCCTCAGCCTAGTGGGAATATGTGTGCACAGTTTCATCGCAATGGGACGCTGCCGAGTTGTGGCCATTTGCTACTCCTGAAAACTGTAGGAGCCAATCGTGGCCAATCAGGATGGAATATGAGAAATCAAACAAACCTGTGTTGATCACATGACTATGGAGATCATGTGTACCGATTTGCGTGAAATTTGGATAAAATCTGAAGGAGTAATAATAGAAAATGTGTTTTACATATGTGGGCCTCCTGGTGGCGCTATAAAGAGCAGATGTGAAAAATTCCAGACAAAGGTTTTTCCTTGGCCTCTAGGGAGTTGGCATACAAAGTGATCTACAGATTCGTGCAGTTAGAGGTAAAAACACTTTTCTGCCAGTTATAGCGCCACCTTGAGGCTGAGTTGAAATTGTTCATGTGGCATTTCGTCCTCGGCCTAGTGGGAATGTGGGTGCACAATTTCAAGGAAATCACGCGATGTGTTCATGATTTGCAGCATTTTGTTTGAAACTGAGCACTCCTGTGAACTTTGGAAGCCAATCTTAACCAATCAGGATGGAGTCTGAGAAATCTGAAAGACCGGTTTCGTTGAATGGCTGTAGAGAGACTGTGTACCAATTTGCGTGATGTTTGGACAAAATCTGTAGGTGTACTGTGCAAAAAGTTGTTTTGCACAAAGCGGCCTCCTGGTGGCGCTATAACAGGCCGTTCTGGAAAGTTTGGGGCAGAGGTTCATCGTTGGCATCCAGGGAGTGTGTGTGCAAAATTTGGCATCGACCGGGTTAACGGTGGCCGAGATTAGCTACTAACGGACGGACACACACACACACACACGGACAGACACACGAACGGACGGAGTGCAAAACATACTCTCCCCACATGCCTTCGGCCTGGTGGAGACAAATATGGACATGAGGGTATTGATTTGAGCTCACTCTTTGTGGGCACTAACAGAGAGACTTTGCATAATATGCTACATGCCTGCCTGCCACTTGTGGAGCAATAGAAAGCTCCTGTGGGATTCTGTATTGTGTATTGTATATTTTAATGTATTGTACATTTTTTAAGTTTTTGACTCATGGGTTTTTTATTATTGTTTGGACCCAATGTTTTATACATTTGTGTCAATAAAGTAACTAACTAACTAGGATCTGAACTTTGTTTCCACATACAATGAGGTAGGATCTGGATCTGAACTTTGTTTCTACATACAATGAGGTAGGATCTGAACTTTGTTTCTACATACAATGAGGTAGGATCTGAACTTTGTTTCTACATACAATGAGGTAGGATCTGGATCTGAACTTTGTTTCCACATACAATGAGGTAGGATCTGAACTTTGTTTCTACATACAATGAGGTAGGATCTGAACTTTGTTTCTACATACAATGAGGTAGGATCTGAACTTTGTTTCTACATACAATGAGGTAGGATCTGAACTTTGTTTCTACATACAATGAGGTAGGATCTGAACTTTGTTTCTACATACAATGAGGTAGGATCTGAACTTTGTTTCTACATACAATGAGGTAGGATCTGAACTTAGTTTCTACATACAATGAGGTAGGATCTGAACTTTGTTTCTACATACAATGAGGTAGGATCTGAACTTTGTTTCTACATACAATGAGGTAGGATCTGAACTTTGTTTCTACATACAATGAGGTAGGATCTGAACTTTGTTTCTACATACAATGAGGTAGGATCTGAACTTTGTTTCTACATACAATGAGGTAGGATCTGAACTTTGTTTCTACATACAATGAGGTAGGATCTGAACTTTGTTTCCACATACAATGAGGTAGGATCTGAACTTTGTTTCTACATACAATGAGGTAGGATCTGAACTTTGTTTCTACATACAATGAGGTAGGATCTGAACTTTGTTTCTACATACAATGAGGTAGGATCTGAACAGGGAGAACTCTGGCCGCAGGGTGAGCAGCTCCAGCAGGCCTTCACTCATCTTCCTCTCGGGAATCAAAACCTGCAGGTATGAGCGGAGGAGAGTACAGAAGACAAAGAAATAATCACTCATCGACAAGAACTACAGTATAATGGCCTGGGCCGTGGCTCAGCGGTCCAGGCACCTTGGCCAGCTTCACAGCCTGTCGCGGCCCTCGCAGGTTTGAGTCCCGATCCCAACGAACTGCTGTGTGTCCTCCCCCCCCCCCCATTTCTTTCCCCCCATTCCTGTTTACTTACCGTCACCTGTCAAATAAAGGCAAAAAAGCCCCCAAAAATATCTTTAAAAAACTACTGTATACTAGCTGTACGGAGAACTGCGTATTAATGGTCCAAGAAGGCACCTTACCTTATCGATGATATGGATCAATCCATTGGTCGCGGCAACGTTTCCCGTGACGATGGTCGCTCCCCCAATCACTGTGGACTGACCAGATGATGGGAGTTATATGCAACTAACTATACTGTGCTGTGAATGTCTGCTGTTTACACGGCAGGTCAAAAACGTACACAGACTGTTACAAAGTCACGCGGGAAGCAGAAAAGTCCAGCGTGGAGGCAACAGGATCTGCTATAATGAGCACTGAACTGTAGTCAGGATAAAACACCCCTGCTTGGGCTCAGTTAGCCCCTTTCGGGACCCTACGTAAATCTTTTCTGATATTTTGTTGAGTTTTACGTTGGGTCCCTGCTCACTACTGTATTTTCGTATGGAAATTCCTATATGCGGAAGTGGAGATTCTCTCTAAAATAGGACCCGCGGCATGTGACGCCATTATTTTCCTTGAGTTATTCTGAATTCGGTAACTTTAAGTAGCTATACATCCAGCTGCGAATATCTCCTGTGGCGCGGAAGCCGTTAAGTATTTTTAATCTTTGTTTGACCGATTTGGTCGCTTTATTTCTTCTTGTTTGTTTACCGTTTATTGTACCGCCTCCCGGTGTGCGGTTGGCTTGTGAGGCTACGTCCCTGCCTCTGATCTGCTGTGTCATAGCTATAGCGCCACTAGCTAGCCAGATAGGCGGTACAATGAGGTGTCAATAAACAAGGAAGGAAAAGAAGAATCCAAGCTTCCAAATCGGGCAAACATATATTAAAAATACTTAACGGCTTCCGCGCCACAGGAGATATTCGCAGCGGCATGTATGGGTACTTATACTTTACATATTCAGAAAGCCTCATACTGAAGAATATCGTCAAAGAGCGCGGAGAGGCGGTAAACATGTAAACATGAGCCAGTAAATGTTTTAATCAGGTGGCATGGACGACGTGGAACAGGACCCAATGCACTGGGTCGAACAAATGTCAGAAACTTCAGTAGCATTTGGGTTCTGCTTGGAGGGCTAGGGCTCAGTATACGTTGATTTCGTCGACTACCTTTTTTTTCCACTGAGGAAAACTAAATAAAAACGAAGCTACGTTGACTAAAACTAAGACAAAATACACTAATAAAAGTCTATAGTCTATAATATTAACTAGACTAAAATGCTAGGGAGAGGGACTGGTGGAGAAGAGATCCAGTAGAACTAAAACACAAGTCATTTTATGTTTGGTTAATGCCAGCCATCAATCAGCACCTCACACACCTTTTCCTAGTTCCACGCTTATAATCTACAAATTATTTATTTGCATAGAACACCCTCTACTGCTCCTTCTCCCCTCCGTGATCGTTCACAATCACAGTACACACACACACACACACACACACACACACACACACACACACACACACACACACACACACACACACACACACACACACACACAGTATGTGTGCATAGTTTATTTTAAACTCAAATATTTGTTTCTGTGGGTCCCCTGGTACAAAATATGTTGAGATGGGGATCTGCAGCCAAATACATAATTGTGGGGTTACTGAAAAAAAGTCAGTAGCAACATACGTCTTTTCAGAAAACTGATTTTAGAAGACAGGTCTTAATGGGTTAAGGTCTAAATGAAAAGAAGGCAAAAAAGGTAAACGTGAGCTACTTCTGCACCTTGAATGTCCCATGGGACCTCACCTGTGTGGACTCACCTCGGCAGAGGTTGAAACAACGAGTGTTGTCTTGAGCAGGGACGGCACAGAGGAAATGTTGCGCAGAGTTGACAGCGGGTAGTTTCCCATGATCATGTGATTTCTGTCAGGAGAGTCAGAATACAGTATCATGAGTCAGAATACAGTATCATGAGAGTCGTTAGAAATAGGCCAGACTCGTTGTTGCTGCCCGAAACAACTGATTCTGAATAGAGGGTTTGCGCATGCTTAAAGTGAATGGCACATTGAGTGGCAAAGCAACATGCAAAGTGAGTTTAACATTGTTTAAAGGTATATTCAGTGATTTCACTTAATTCAAATATCACTTATTTTTTTGTTTTGTTGTGATAATCCTCCCTACTATAGAGTGTGCTGGCCATATAAGGAGTTCCTCCCTGTCCCCAGTTAACCCCTGGGGGTCAAAAAACCTTAGGTTTCGTTTTTGACTCTCTATCCTGATTGGACGAAAGGCTGGGTCCCACAGCCAAAAACGAAACCTAAGGTTTTTTGAGTGAAATCACTGAATATACCTTTAATGTTGTTTAATGCAATCAGATAGGACTTCTGTGTGTGGATGTATGGGCTGTGGAGGCCAGAAAGTAGTTTTTTGCCACTCAGGCGTTCCTGCATAACTTCCTGGTTTGATGATGATGTGACGCGCATACCCTCTATATACTGTAGCCTGTTCCTGTTCATTGAGAGTTGCCCTTGGTTCCATTTGTTCGCTCTTAAGAGTTTAAACTAATGCAATATCTTTGGCTTGAGCTGACAATATCAACCACATTAGGTTCTTACCGGACGATGCTGGGAAGGTTGCCCTTGGCCGTCCAGAAGTCGCGGTCCTCCCTGGATATCTTTGCTATTGCTTCAGAGGACGGCATCAGGAGGGTGATGTTCTGCTCCGACAGAGACTGGGACAGTCCGGTGCTCTGGAGGACGGCACACAGACAACCTTCTATTAGAGACAGAGACATCATATAGGTGGCGGCGGCAAGTGGTTCCCAAACCTTGCCGGATCCACTTGAAAGCGTTCGCAGCCCACCATCTAACCCTAACCCATCTAACCCTAACCCTAACCCTAACCTTAACCTCAGTAAAACTATACCTAAACCTAACCCTAAGTAAAACTATACCTAAACCTAACCCTAACCTTAACCTCAGTAAAACTATACCTAAACCTAACCCTAACCTTAACCTCAGTAAAACTATACCTAAACCTAACCCTAACCTTAACCTCAGTAAAACTATACCTAAACCTAACCCTAACCTTAACCTCAACAAAACTATACCTAAACCTAACCCTAACCTTAACCTCAGTAAAACTATACCTAAACCTAACCCTAACCCTAACCTTAACCTCAGTAAAACTATACCTAAACCTAACCCTAACCTTAACCTCAACAAATACCTACAGTATACCTAAACCTAACCTTAACCTGAAGAAAACTAAGACTAAATCTTAATTGCCCAGACTCGTCTTCAACAAAGATGGCGAAAGCAAACATTCTTTGTTCTGTACTCATACAATAGTATGGTGCAAAACACTGAAGTCTTTAACCAGAAACCTAACCTTAACCTCAGTAAACTTAGCTTGCCCGGGGGCGTGGTTATGAACGGAACCTGTGTAGGAATTAGTATAGCACGTTCTGACATCCCAATGTTGTTCTGACCCCTAGATCTATATAACTGGGTGGGGCATGTATTTCCAACTTGCATC
The DNA here is from genome assembly GCF_964188405.1 of Protomyctophum parallelum. Classification (NCBI taxonomy): domain Eukaryota; kingdom Metazoa; phylum Chordata; class Actinopteri; order Myctophiformes; family Myctophidae; genus Protomyctophum; species Protomyctophum parallelum. The sequence goes on along the minus strand of NC_139714.1, from coordinate 28,951,965 downwards.
GTTCCAAGTAGACCAGTTCCCAACGAGCACCGCTCTAGTTATTAAAATAATAACAACAACAATGATAAAACAGAAACTCCACCCTTTGTAGAAACATGAAATCTCAGGATATACTCACAGTGACCCATTTGATGAACTCTGTGGCTTGAGGAAGCACTACCAGCTCCTGGAACAACAGTGAGTGCTTTGTTAGTTTTTTCCCCCCCTTTTTTTTTTTTTTTTTTTTTTTTTTTTTGCGGCTTACGCCTTTTATTGATTTTTTTTGAAGGGACAGACAGTAGGCTGACAGGAAACGGGAGAGAGATGGGGGGATGACATGCAGTAAAGGCCGTGTCGGGTCCGGGAGTCGAACCCGCGGCACACTGCGACTGGATCACCAGTCCGGTGCCCAGACCGTTACGCTACGGCCTGGGCCTTTTTCCCCCCTTTTTTTTTTTTTTTGACTAGGTTAACCATTTCTAACTCTGGAGTTGCTATTTTGTTATGTTATTATAGGTGAAAAACAACTAAACACGTGGTGAACATGTAGATTTGCCGCATGTAGAGTGCTTATAAATCCATTAAGATCTGTGTCACCTTAGCTTTGACCTACTTTAACCATCATTGTAAACTTTAGCTGTTGAAAAATAGCAGATCTACAAGCTCCTATAGCTGCTATTTCTTGGGGGAAAAAAGTCTTAATGGGTCAAGACAAATATTACCAACCTGTTCTACGGTGCCATAGCACATCTCGCCATCCCCGGCATACCCTTCTTCACACACACACTTCCACTGGCCGGAGAGCATTCTGCAGCTGGCCTGCAGAAACCGGGCACAATTTGGGATTTGGTGATCAGTGGTGGAAAGTAACTTTTATGCCCGACGTCGAAATAAAAAAACTGTTCGCTCTGAAATAATATATGTGACTAGATTTGACTGAGGGACTGCCATTGGATTTTATTTTATTTTTCGTTTTTTCATATCATATAAAAGCAGGGAATCATAACTTCAAATTGATATTGGTTGTTCAGTTTGACCCACCAGTTTTGGAGATATGGCTTATAGAGTAATGTCTTACAGAACACAGCGAGTTGAGAAAACAGGCTTGAAAGTTTCACTTCTGTGGTCTCTAACATTACACCTAGCTACATGTTTAAGCATGTAGCTACTGTAGGTGTTCAAGCATGTTTATGTTTATTTCATATTTACATTTTGATTTCAGCTCCGACACTTATTTCAGAATTCAGACATGCTCTAGTATGTGAAGAGTCTGCCTGTGCTATTAGGTTTTTCTCCTCTGGTGAAAAGCTGGATTTGCGCGATGGCAGGCTCTCAGTCAAATCTGGTCACATATATTCAAAGATTTGTGCCGCATTTTTAAGACTTTTCAAAATCAAAAAGGTTGTACTACAGCCTAGGGTCCATTTCAACTCCCAAGCAGAGTGAATAGTCTTGCTCCATGATGCAGGTTCATTACAATATACTGTATAGGCTTATACTGCTACCCAAGCTACCCACCATGGTAATGGAGGGTAGTGATTGGTCATTGGGACGACATGACATACTGCTACCCATAGATATTTAAAAAAAAATAGGCCTCATTGGCCGTTGCAGTTCATTGGAGCGACATGTCTCCAATGAAGGCAGGAAGTCGTTGCGTCGCTGCCAAGCCCCCAGAAAGGCTTGCCAATGTTGAAGCTGCGAGACGTAGTGGTGAAAGCTGGAACTGCAGGCGGGCCCCTGAATTAGAGCGTTCTCACGGGTGCTTACGCACGTGGAAGCTTGACAAGCTTCGCATATAGGAATCTCCGGAGAATTGTGCCTTCAATTTTGATACGCGCCCCAGAGCCGGAAGAGGCCTTTTGATGTCTATGCTGCTACCCACCAGCTAATGGTGGGAATTAAGCGGTTGGGAGTCGGGGACATGACATACTGCTAGTACCCACCAGGTAATGGTGGGAATTAAGCGGTTGGGAGTCGGGGACATGACATACTGCTAATACCCACCAGGTAATGGCAGCCTCCACTCGGAGTCACACAGCGGTTGAGGGCTTCACAGTCCCTTCCGTTGCCTCGGTAGCCGGCCTTACACATGCAGTCACTCTGTTGGTTTAAAAAAAAATAAAACACATTGACTCCTTTTAAAGCAGAAATAACATGCATTTTAAAACAGTTTTTAACATTCAATATCATATTGTCTATGTCCCTCAAACTTATTTCTAATGGTTTGAGCCTCAATCACCACTCTGATATAATCAGTCCTTGTCATTTCTTTCTGGACTTTGAAAGCAGTTTTAGCTGCAATACGACAATGTCCTGAGGTGGTGGGGGTTAATATTTGAGTCATTATAATACTGATGCTAGATAAAACTAGGCTTGTTTCTATTCAGGTATCACAGAAGAAGAAGAACACCCTCTCGTATAATATCGCTTAAATATAAGTTTGAGCATCGGCTTCACGGTTTTCAGCAACAATAGTACTGCATGCTGTCGGCTGAAATGGCTTAATTCCACCTTTCTTTTCATCTTAATGGGGTACACAATAATACACATTAATCTTCCTACGTCCAGGGCCCTTCCCTACTTCCTTCACAGGTGTTACCGATGACACTAATGAACGCTCTGTTACATTCTGGTCAAACAGAATCAGGGTAGGAAGTAGGGAAGCGGCCTGGAAGTAGGAAGAGTTATTTCCAAAATGACTGCTGTGCATACTACCCTAATAATCGTATTTTCTCAGTCATTTCATACTAGTCATGAAGTAAGTAATTTGGAATTGCAACAGCTGAAATCAATAGTATATCAGTATTCTGATATTAACCTGTGGGCCGCATTAAGTGAAGGCGGGGGCCGCATGTGGCCCCCGGGCCGCCAGTTGCCCACCCCTGCTGTACATGCAGGTGGCATTGGGGTGGCAGCCGCCTCTCGTTACATTACCTGGCCAGGTCCTACATAGATGCAGGTGGCATTGGGGTGGCAGCCGCCTCTCGTTACATTACCTGGCCAGGTCCTACATAGATGCAGGTGGCATTGGGGTGGCAGCCCCCTCTAGTTACATTACCTGGCCAGGTCCTACATAGATGCAGGTGGCATTGGGGTGGCAGCCCCCTCTAGTTACATTACCTGGCCAGGTCCTACATAGATGCAGGTGGCATTGGGGTGGCAGCCCCCTCTAGTTACATTACCTGGCCAGGTCCTACATAGATGCAGGTGGCATTGGGGTGGCAGCCCCCTCTAGTTACATTACCTGGCCAGGTCCTACATAGATGCAGGTGGCATTGGGGTGGCAGCCCCCTCTAGTTACATTACCTGGCCAGGTCCTACATAGATGCAGGTGGCATTGGGGTGGCAGCCCCCTCTAGTTACATTACCTGGCCAGGTCCTACATAGATGCAGGTGGCATTGGGGTGGCAGCCCCCTCTAGTTACATTACCTGGCCAGGTCCTACATAGATGCAGGTGGCATTGGGGTGGCAGCCCCCTCTAGTTACATTACCTGGCCAGGTCCTACATAGATGCATGTGGCATTGGGGTGGCAGCCCCCTCTAGTTACATTACCTGGCCAGGTCCTACATAGATGCAGGTGGCATTGGGGTGGCAGCCCCGCCTCGTTACATTACCTGGCCAGGTCCTACATAGATGCATGTGGCATTGGGGTGGCAGCCCCCTCTAGTTACATTACCTGGCCAGGTCCTACATAGATGCAGGTGGCATTGGGGTGGCAGCCCCCTCTAGTTACATTACCTGGCCAGGTCCTACATAGATGCAGGTGGCATTGGGGTGGCAGCCCCCTCTCGTTACATTACCTGGCCAGGTCCTACATAGATGCAGGTGGCATTGGGGTGGCAGCCGCCTCTCGTTACATTACCTGACCAGGTCCTACATAGATGCAGGTGGCATTGGGGTGGCAGCCCCCTCTCGTTACATTACCTGACCAGGTCCTACATAGATGCAGGTGGCATTGGGGTGGCAGCCGCCTCTCGTTACATTACCTGGCCAGGTCCTACATAGATGCAGGTGGCATTGGGGTGGCAGCCGCCTCGTTCTGCACTGTCACAGTTGTTGCTGGGCTGGCACTCATCGCCGTCCTCCTTCCACCCGGCCAGACACTGGCATGAGTGCGTCCCTGGTCCCGTCTTTATACATTTAGCCTGCAGGGGCCAGCATGGAACATATAGTTACCAATAACTATACGTCCCTGGTTGGACGTATAGCGCGTGGAAGGAACACGTTATTCCAACCAGTTCCTTTCCCCTCCATTAGGTGGCCATTTTGAGCTTCCTGCGCTGCCTCAGTGCCCGCTCTAACAAGCCTCAGCCTGGAGCTAGAAGTCACCGACACTCTGTTTCACTATGAATATTGCAAAACCGGTCTGGTCAATTATATATACTAGTCCTTACCCGTTGTGAGATATTTGCCCCCCCTTGTGGCCGTGAAGGGTACTGCGCCCGGGTGCGTTTGTAATTGACTAATACATTAATTAATAATCATTAATGTGTCAAATCGAAAAAAGGGCCTGTGTGAAACTGGTGGGACTGATTGGTGCAGGCAGTAAGGATTTACGGCACTGTTTCTGACAGACACACACACACGGACACACACACATTGTTAGAATTATAGTATGACAAAAAAAATCACACGCTTGTGAAGTGAGGGGCGCTCTTATCGTCGTACATCATCATGACGTAACGTCGATTTGCTCTGACACACATGACGGAAATTCTCAATTCATTGTCAATGGGAATTTAAACAAAAATATCGATTTGCTCGTCTAAATTCTCCATTCATTGTCAATGTTTGTATTAGGACAAAAATCGACACTATAGCTGAATATAAGAGGGGTGTGATAGCCTAAATGTCGCTGGTCAAGGTCGTTAACAAAGTTATGTATTTACTCCCTTAGTAGAGTGTTTAATATCGTAATTCCAAAGTGCATCCCAGGCTAATTCAATGGGTGCTCGAGCAAAAAGAACAAACTGCAAAAAGAAATAAGAAGTCTGCACACCGTTTTAAAAGCTCTCCAAAACTTTAAAATGGTGTTCAGACTTCTTCTTTCTTTTGCAGTAATATCGTAATTCCCACATCCAATTTTCAATGCATTTCTACGGGGGGGGGGCGCCTAGAGATTCGCCATTATGACTCATGTGATTTTCCGAGGTGGATGGGTGGTGATTCGGGAGTTGGGACCTCCTTCTTCTGACAGCACTCAAGCTAGACAGTATACAGAGTATAGTATTTGCATTGGCAAATGTTTTCAAAATTATTACACGATGAAATTGGGAGAAGGTACGTAGTGCCATTTTTGTTACCCTGCCTTTAATTAAGCCATTCTGAACGGGCACCCATTTTGGTGTCGGCATCATGTTATGCTTTAGCTATTGAAAAATAGCAGATCTACAAGCTCATATCGCGCCACCGAGTGGCGCGATACGAGCTTGTAGGTCTGCTATTTTTGAAAAATCGAAGAACGACTGACATTTTTTAGAATCTGATCTCAGGTCAGAATGGGTCAATCAGACCAGTGTGTGTCCAGTGGAAAACTTGTATGAATCTGATCTCAGGTCAGAATGGGTTAATTAACAGTAAGTGACTCACGTACATTTACACTGCAGCCCCCTCTTAGTGGTGTATCACATGGGTCCGCTTCCACGCACGTGATGCCATCACCCTGGTAGCCATCTTTACAGACACACCTACCACACACACACACACACACACACACACACACACACACACACACACACACACACACACACACACACACACACACACACACACACACACACACACACACACACACACACACACACACACACACACACACACACACACACACACACAAAAACAAACAAACAAACAAGTCATTACACACACTTTTCACGTCGACGCAAATCACTGTTGATTTCGCAGACTGAAACTATGACGAGAAATGTTCATCAACTACCTTTCTTCGTCGACAAGTAAAAACTAGACTAAAATGTTATAGGGATAGCGACTAGTGGAGATCCAGTAGAATTAAAAGACAGGTGATTTTATGTTTGGTTGTGCTCTGAAAATAGCCCATCTAGAGAGCGGTAGGTGAATTGATTTATCCGCTTTAAAATGCATTTTTCTTTCCTGAGCTATATGTTCCACATTATCTCAACAACAACTAAACACCAAAACACTAAAACAACAACTAAAATATGACTAAAACTAAATGAAACTCCGTTCAAAAGACTATGACTAAACACAAAATCAAAAAACATTTGCTGTCAAAATTAACCCCGGACAGCCAGCAATGCTAGAGACGTGGCTGGTGAACAAAGCCCACTGAAGTGACTGCACGGTGCACACACTTGGTGGCGCCCTCGTTGAAGTCGCAGTCGGCGTGGGCGTGGCAGTACTGGACCTTGGCGCCACAGGCCTGGGTGCGGCGCTCGCAGTACGGCCCTGTGAAGCCCTTCAGGCAGGAGCCCGGCTTGCAGCGGCCGCTGGCCTCCGGACGGTTGTCGCACTGGCCGTGGATGCAGTCGCAGGCTGTGGAGAGAGACGCAAGCCCACATAAGTGTATAGCCTACTCACTTTTTTATTTTACTTAACCCATTCTGACCTGAGATCAGATTCATACGAGGTTTCCGCCGGACACACACTGGTCTGATGAACCCATTCTGGCCTGAGATCAGATTCTAAAAATGTCAGTCGTTCTTCGATTTTTCAAAAAATAGCAGACCTACAAGCTCGTATCGCGCCACTCGGTGGCGCGATATGAGCTTGTAGATCTGCTATTTTTAAATAGCTAAAGCATAACGTAATGCTAACACCAAAATGGGTTCCCGTATAGAATGGGTTAAATAAAAAATAGTCAATACCGCAATGTGGGAAATACAAGTAAAAGTTTGTCATTCAAAATGTGCTTGAGTAAAAGTTTCTGTATGGGTGTACTTTTTCCACACTCAGTTGATATGGTACTGTAAGTAAAAACAAGAATGAATCCAAGTCATAACCGCCAGGTGCAACACGCTGCTCATTTCCAAGCTGCTCATTTCCAACTCTCATTTGTTGGTTCACTCACTGTGTTTTGTTAAATGGTTGTCCTCTAGCTCCAGTTAGCTCATAACATTAGATTCTGTTGGCACTCGCCACTCTGTGTTGCGGCGTTCAGAGTATGGGTTTTTATGCCGTTCATTGGCTTAGGAGGCAGCCAAAAATGACTAGGTCGCTATAGTAAGGTCACTAGGGAGAAGTCAATCATGACTAGGTCGTCACTAAAGTCGCAACTAAAGACTTCTTTACGGTCGTCAGTAGTGGTGAGTGTAAATGTATAGTCATATAGACTATAGTCAAAAAGACTACAGTATATACAAGCTGCCTTGCCATTGTGAAATAAGAATTGAGGACGTGTGCCAGACATACTCTTGTCACAGTTGGGTCCATAGCGGTTTGGACTGGCACAGTAGTGGCATTTGGAGCCTCTGAAATTGGCCTCACAGATGCAGGTTCCGTTCCCCTCGATTCCCTCCATACACTGACAAGACAAAAGAAAAACATGTGAATGATAGCCTATACTAAATCCATTTGCCTGATTAACCACTTACAGATGGGGTATTCTTTTGTTAAAATAAGTATTTATTAAGTAGCTCTATATTCTGATAGTACTCGTTGACGGTGTTTGTTCTGTAGTGGGAGTCCCCTGGTCTCTCCAGCTCTTTAGTAAACAAACTGTAAATTGCATTTTCAGGTCAGGATATCCAATTAGGATTTTAACCCAAACTTTTAACTTGCACTCGGATACAGATCAAACTAGTACTAGCATATGGCCCAGGCCGTAGCGTAACGGTCTGGGCACCGGACTGGTGATCCAGTCGCGGTGTGCCGCGGGTTCGACTCCCGGACCCGACACAGCCTTTACCGCATGTCATCCCCCCATCTCTCTCCCGTTTCCTGTCAGCCTACTTTCTATCCCTTAAAAAATCAATAAAGGCGTAAGCCGCAAAAAAAATATCTTAAAAAAAAAAAAACTAGTACTAGCATATTACAGAATGTCCCATTCAAAATGTATTAAAAAAATCTTTAGAAAATAGCAGATCTACAAGCCCAAATGGGTCGGAACGCGGCACAATGTGACACATTGTGACACATTGCCGAAATGGAAATGGGTGGAAGTGGTTAATGTACATTTTGTAATAATAATCAAAATCTACAAAAACTAACGTTTTCAAATGAATGTAGTGGAGTAAAAGTAGAAGTAAAATAATTTGAGATTGGAAATACTCAAGAAAGCACAAACACCTCAAAATTGTACTTAAGTGCAGTACTTACTGTAAGTAAATGTACCTAGTTACATTCCACCACCGCCTGTATAATTCAGTGGAATAGGTGATCTACAAGAGTCATGGGGCCATATTTCGCCAGTGCTATATCCCCTTAACAGTTTGACTGCGGAAAACGATTTACCAGACTTTTAATCAACCCCCCTTCACTGCCGAGATTGTTGTATTACCTTTAGAGCATACGCTGAATTATTTGGGCTTTTAATCCGCGAAAATCCAGCAAAAAAAGCTCCCCTGGTTTGTTATGATCCGAGTGTAGCATCCACCATCTTGGTGCACCCGGAAGACGCACACAAGACTGGTCTCAATGAGGCGTTGCACCCCATTCGTTTACATTGGCCTCAATTTCCCAGAAGCCCTAGCAGCCCTAGCATGTGACGATTTCCGGTTTCTTTATCACAACAGATGCACCTACTCTCTTTCTCCGCGGCGAAGAAGCATTTTCTTTTTTTTGTTTACATTACGGCGGATTAAACACATAAAACAAAAGTCGCGTATCTCCGATATGGCAGCGACATTAACCTGGAGTAATCCATTCAAAGCACGGAAACTGTTAAACCTAAACTTCTTTGCCTTTTTTACTATTTTGAAAAACATTTTTAAATAGTTCAAATAGCCAATCTACAAGCTCACAGAATGTCGATGAAGATAAACTAGTTGATTTTGATTTGTAATGTTTTCAAAATAGTAAAAAAAAAAAAAAAAAGGCAAAGACTTTTAGGGATAAGGGGTGTAGCAGGGTGAAAATAGGGCCCATGGGGCTCCATTTTCGTCACCGCTAAACCCCTCATCCCTAAACTTCTTTGCCTTTTTTACTATTTTGAAAAACATTTTTGAATAGTTCAACTAGCCAATCTACACGTTGTGAGCTTGTAGACTGGCCATTTTAGCTATTCAAAAATAGTAAAAAAAAAAAATGGCAAAGAAGTTTAGGGATTTAGGGTTTAGCGGTGACGAAAATGGAGGCCATGGTGTCTGACCTGGCCGTGGTTGGAGCAGGGGGTCTGGAAGCCTCCGGGGCAGGGGCTGCAGTCTGGACCGTAGAACCCCACGCAGCACAGCGCGTTCTGATGACGGAGACAAGGCAAACACACCCGCCGTTTACTGGGCATCATCGCTCACTTTATGTCCTGCTTTATGTCCGCCGACACATATGGATCAGGTGTGCTTCAAACGATCCATCGATCAATCAATCAATCAAGCATTCAATCAATCAATCAATCAATCATGCATTCAAGCATTCAATCAATCGATAGATCAGTCAGTCATTTTAAACTAAATGACTGTAATATGTTATCTACGGGTCAATAACCTGCCATAATGCCATTGCATAATTCCATTGTTGTACTATTCATTCTGTTGGTTTTGTGTTTGCACTCCAGTGAGACAATGTGGATGGACAATACAGTGAGAAAAGTAACAGAATGAGCAGTGTAGTGGCATTCCAAAAACATGTGAGTACTGATCGTTGTGATTGTGTGTGTGTGTGTGTGTGTGTGTGTGTGTGTGTGTGTGTGTGCGTGCGTGCGTGCGTGCGTGCGTGCGTGCGTGCGTGCGTGCGTGCGTGCGTGCGTGCGTGCGTGCGTGCGTGCGTGCGTGCGTGCGTGGGTACAGTATGTGTGTCTGTGCTTTTACCGTGACAGTTGCGTTGCAGAGGAGAGAGCAGCCGGTTGCTGCCAGAGTTAAGGGGGGAGTTGAGCTGAGGGTAATTGGGTAAGCACAACCAAAGTGTACGGATTCCTGTCAAACACACAGCTGTGGTGTTATTAGAAATAAACATGGGTTGAGGAAAATACTAAACCATGTTGCTTGTTCATGTATGTGTACGAGGAGTACACCTGTATGTGTACGCCCTCGTCACATCAAGAGAAACATAGAGAGAGAGGTGAGGTCTTACTGAGGGAACTCCATTCGGGCATTTGGTTGATTTGATCTTGGCACAGCTTACACATCCACCCTGGGAGGGAGGGAAGGAAGGAAGGAAGGGAAAGAAAGAAAGAAAGAAAGGGCCCCCAAATAATTGGAAAATAGCGTTAGCAATAAATAAGAACTTAAAGTTAGTTTCATTGATCCAAGCCGGAACGCACTGGACAGATTGATCATACAAATAAATATACTCTGAAAACATCTGGCCACTACACAAAATCATCTAAATCATGACAGTTTTCCGAAAAACCTATGTTTCTATGTCAGTGGTGCTCAGACAATTTCATGTCAAGGACCCCAATCTGAAAATATGTTGTTAACTTGTTCCAGGGACCCCCCCCCTGCAGAAGCTAATATCCGTTAGCTCCGAGAGAATATAAATTCAAAGATTTGCGCCACATTTTCACGATTCTTCTAAAATAGCAGACCTACAAGCTCGTAGCGAGCTTGTAGATCTGCTATTTTTCAATAGCTAAAGTATAACACTATATACTGCAATGCTTAACCCATTCTGACCGGGCACCCATTTTGGTGTCGGCATCATGTTATGCTTTAGCTATTTAAAAATAGCAGATCTACAAGCTCATATCGCGCCACCGAGTGGCGCGATACGAGCTTGTAGGTCTGCTATTTTTGAAAAAAATCGAAGAACGACTGACATTTTTAGAATCTGATCTCAGGTCAGAATGGGTTCATCAGACCAGTGTGTTGTCCAGAGGAAACCTGGTATGAATCTGATCTCAGGTCAGAATGGGTTAAAACACCAAAATGGGTTAACATGACGGCCGAAAGCTCACCTTGATGAGTTTGTTCTCCGTGATGTCACACCTCTGCGGAAGCACCGGCTCGATGGAGGACGGAGTCAACACGCCGTCCAGGGAGTAGAGACGTCCGTTCATGGCCTCCACGTCCGCTTCCAACACGGACATTCCGTTGATTTGAATCTGACCCTGTGTTTCGTGTGTGTGTGTGTGTGTGTGTGTGTGTGTGTGTGTGTGTGTGTGTGTGTGTGTAAAGGATAGAACATGTTAAAGACCATCCAACTTCGGTATTTTTTATTTCTTATTTCCAAACAGTTTTGAAATGTGCACTCACATTTTTGGTGACGTTAAACGCCAGGACCTGGTTGGCCATGGTGACGACTCTGGGGCTCGATGCGATATTGTACACCTCCAGCTTCAAACACACAACAGGACATACAGTACTCTTTTGATGATTAAAGCAAAATAAAATCTCACGACTGAAAAATGTTGCTGTTGTTTTCTGGAAGACTGAAATAACTAATAACCGAAAATAGGCTATCTACAAGCTTACAAGCTACTAAAACTATGACTAAAACAATGACAAAAAATATTTGTAGACAAAAAAAAAAAACTAAGCTATGATGTCTAAAACTAAAACTAAATATATTGACAATTTTGTCAACAAATAAAAACCAGTAGAACTAGAAGACAAGTAATTGTATGTCTGGTTGCACTCGGGTGCGTTCTGAAAATAGACGATCTACAAGCTGTGAGTAGATCGGCTACTAAATAGTAGTACACTAAATAGTGTAAAATCAAGGCCTGCCAAAATAAATGTTTGCCTACAAAGTTAACTGTATATTTTAGTCAACTAAAACTAGACTAAAACTTTCCAGATGACTAGAATGTGAGTAAAACTAAACAAATTTGTATTAAAAAGACGATGACTAAAATAAAATAAAAACGAAATGGCTGTCCAAATCAACAGTGCTAGAGGGTTTAGGTGGTTTTAATACTCACTGCGGTGGAGGGCACTATATGGTTCCTAAGGAGTTCCACCAGTTTTCTGGAGCCCTGAAGTCAGGTGTCAGAGATGAGCACGTCAATACAACTGAGTGTGCAGGATGGTGCGTGCGTGTGTGCGTGCTAAGGCTGTCCCCAAACATTCAAGGTTCGAATGTTCGCTCGTTAGGGTTGGCACTCGAATCTTAATTAATGGGCTTGAACCATTAGTTTTTTTAATATAAGTTTTATTTAAAAAAAATATATTTTTTATTATTATTATTATTTTTTTTTTTTTATTAACTTGAAAATATATCTCGGCGAGAATGCGATATGAACATGTAAAGAAAGTAAGTTTCTAGTGCATTCCTGTCAGAAGTTATGATTTTTTAAAGAAATCTCCCCTTATTGTTCTGCTGTGCACATTCATTTGGTGATTGGAGACTGACGCGTCTCTCTCTCTCTCGTTCTCTCTCACACACACACACACACACACACACACACACACGCCAGCATGATCACTTTTCTTACTAGCAGCCATAATATATTAGCATATGCTAATATTTTTTTAATTAATTAGAAACAAATGGTCCGAATGTTCACTCGAAAATTCCTGCCGAAGTTCGAGTCCTAAAATAAGGGCTAGGGTACAGCCTTAGTGCGTGCGTGCGTGCGTGTGTGCGTGCGTGCGTGCATGGGTGCGGCTCACCTCAGCAGAGGTTAGGTACTGCATATGTCCATCTTTCATAGCTTCAAAGGCGTCATTAGTTGGGGCGAAGACAGTGTATGGACCTGGCAAATCCATGACTGATGCCAGGTTGGCTTTCTGCAAAGCAAGGGAGTTTCAGTATTGTATACAGAATGTATACAAATTGTTTCATAGTGTATACGTACGGCATGCCATACACTTACGGTACTTAATATTTACAGTTACTGTACTACGTACAGTAACGTAGCATATACTGTACTACGTACAGTATATGCTATGTTTGAATAGCCAAATAAATCTAAAATGACACACAGATGCTTATTGCTTTCCCGGTTATAATGGGTTAACCCATTTAGGCCTGACGTCGAAATTTTAAAAATGTCTTTTGTCATTTTTTCTGAAGAAATGTTTCTATGTCAGTGGTTCTCAATATTTCATGTCAAGGACCCCAACATTTTTATGAAATTGGCCGCCGACCCCCAACTGCACATTTTCACGATTTTTTCAAAGATAGCAGACCTACAAGTTCATAGTGCGCCACTCGGTGCCGCAATATGAGCTTGTAGATCTGCTATTCTTCAACAGCTGAAGTATAACATAATGAAACACCAAAAGGGGTTCCCGCCCCAAAATGGGTTAAGCAGACGCGAGGATAGGAGTAATTTGAGCATCAGTTATGTTTTATTCATTTAATAAAACATACAAAAAGACTAAACCTGCATACCTCTAAAAGAATCTTGAACTGGGAAAACTTTCCATTGTCAGACAAAATCTTCATGAGATTTTCCTGCAACAAAAAAAGACAGACACAATCCTACGTCATGAACGATTGACTTATTCAGTATCATGGCTTACATGTATATGTGTTATGTACAGTATGACTTATTCAGTATCATGGCTTACATGTATATGTGTTATGTACAGTATGAAACATCAGTATCATGGCTTACATGTATATGTGTTATGTACAGTATGAAACATTTGGCAAAGAGACTAAAACTAATGACACTAGTTTATAGTTTTATTTCAGTTTATTTTTTCGCCTATTCTAGTTTTTGTAATTTTCAGCCATTTTTAACCTAACAGTATCTTCATATAATTGGTCCTCACTAATGCTCATTGTAATAGAGCACCGAAGTCTGACGTCAATATCGGTAGAGGGCGCAAATCCACAGGTTCGTGTACTTTTTATTTGCATTATAATCCCCATAGGGGGGATTTTAGATCGCCTCATAATAAGAACTGTGTTTGAAAAATAAACATGTCACCCCGGCCGTTTCACTCATATGGATATGAAGAATCAACTGACTGAGAGAAAACGCTAATGTTACTGCTACTAAATCAGTTACATTTTCGCTAGAAACAGATTGTATCAGTGACTGACTGTTGCAAACGATACAGAGATACCTCCATGACAATAACGCAGAGACAGCTTGTTTATTTTACGTATATGAAACGATTTTAAGATGACCCCATGTTATTCTCCATAGAGAAATTACTTCCGCGAACCAGGGGAATCGAAGGGATGAGCGAGTTACGTCAGGACTTCGGTGCTCTATATGGTACCATTTATGTCTACTCGGTGTCTCAGAGGAGGGCTGTGGACAGTTCAGAAACCTGCCTACCAGTGACATCATCAATAGGGGAATCCGAGCTAATAGAAACCGCTGGCTTTCACTTACTGGAAAGTTAGCATGCAAACAGTATATAAACACTTCAACCTTCAGGGACGTGCACACATACAGTAGACATCAAAGGGGGCTTCAGCCACTGCCCTTTTACCCGTCGGTAAAACAACTGCCCTCTCCAGACCACGAATGCAGCGTTTACTAATGGTGAATGAAATGCAAATGCCACTCCTTTCCATGCCATGCCGAAAGGCAGCATTCAGGAGAATTGCATTTTTTCCGAAGTCTCCTGAACTTGGACACAGCATTTTGCGTTGAACAAATTAGTTTAGAAATCCATGTCGCACACCGCATCTCCCATAGCTAAAGAGTACTGTGTTGCGCCCCCGAAAATAGCTGATCTACAAGTTCAACATCTGCTGAGCTTGTACATCTGCTGAGCTTGTACATCTGCTATTTTTGTCCAAAAGTGCTCTCCTAGGGGATTTCAGCCCCTGCCTCTCTAACACTCTCTGCACGTCCCTGTGAACCTGTATAATAATAATAACCTTGATAATAATAACCTTGATAATAATAATAACCTTGCTCCTGTACCTCTTTGTTGCTCTCCACCGTGGGTGAGACACTGTCCATCAGCCTGCCGATGATGTGGATCATCCCGTTTGACGCAATGACATCGGACTGGACGATCACACCCCTCCTCCGGCTGCCGTGGATGCGAATCTTCGTGGACGTCTCCTGTAAAAGAGAGCTAAATCACTCACTTTATACTATAACTGTGCCACGTCTCTGCGTGCGTACGTGTGTGTGTGTGTGTACGGTTGTAATGCACGTAACTCGAGAACCGTTTGACCCACCGACTTCACATTCGACACACGCGTTCCACACCCCCACAGGTAGTGCATTGCCCGGTATCGAGTCGGTCGGTCCCACGGTTCTCCAGAACCACCACAAAAGGCTCTGGTCAGGCTCTGCCAGTGGGCCTAATGAGGCCAACTCCTTTCACCTGGGCCAGGCTCTGCCAGCGGGCCTAATGAGGCCAACTCCTTTCACCTGGGCCAGGCTCTGCCAGTGGGCTTAATGAGGCCAACTCCTTTCACCTGGGCCAGGCTCTGCCAGTGGGCTTAATGAGGCCAACTCCTTTCACCTGGGCCAGGCTCTGCCAGTGGGCTTAATGAGGCCAACTCCTTTCACCTGTGCAATTTCCAGGCTCTGCCTCCAATCAGGCTCCGCCAGTGGGCCGAATTGATTGCCAAGTACACTTTTCAGTTTGCAGTCTTCACATACAGGCACATACACAGATCTCCATGTGGGACACAGGCTGACAGTTAAAACGGGTGCTATGACAACGTATATCATTAGGTTCCCAAGTTGCATCGTTCCCAAGTAGGCCGGTGGCCGACTGCAACGGGCACGTACAGGTCTAGTCCCAATACATTTACAACCCCATTTTTTTACCCAGTGTCAATTATCCAATGTTTAATCTTGGGCTCTACACTCCCTCTGCCAACCTGGGGAGAGCAATGGACTGACCTCATGCTTCCTTCACTGCATGAGGAAACCAAATTGTCCAAATAGTCTTTTCACCTGACATGGCAGAGTTTCCCTGGTTGGACGTATAGCGTGTTTAAGGAACACGTCATTCCAAGCAGTTCCTTTCACCTCGATCAGTTTCTTTTGTGAGGGAGAACATGCAAACTCCGCCCTTTCGCCAACCCCACCAAGGGTCTGGGCACCGATGAGGAGGAGGAGAGAGCTAAATGCCTCGTGTCCTGTGGGGACGTGTGCAAAGGCCTATTCATATAGTCTGTGGTGACCACCATTTCAGTGTAGTCAACTCATCACCTAAAAATGGAGTATGAATTGAATAGGCCTTTAAACCAATGCAGTGGTAAATGGTAAATTTATATAGCGCCTTTATCCAAGGCGCTTTACATAGATTGTGCATTACATTCACCCATTCACACACACATTCATACACCGATTGCGGCGGAAGCAATGCAAGGTACCAACCAGCACATCGGGAGCAATTTGGGGTTCAGTGTCTTGCCCAAGGACACTTCGACATGTAGACAGGAGGAGCCGGGATTCGAACCACCGACCCACGGATCATTGGTCATGGATCAGTGGTGGAAAGTAACTCGGTACATTTACTCAAGTACTGTACTTAATAGAGGTGCTCCGATCATGTTTTTGGTACCGATCCCGATTGTTTTTCCTTAGGATCGGCCGACACTAATCTTGAGTGTAAGGGGAAAATGTATTATTATAAGTCGAAACCCACATCAAAACTGTCCTTGTGTGTGTGGGTAGGAAGGGGAGAATGTTTTTCCAATTTTCCAATTTTAGTATTTCCAATTTTCAATAATTTTACTTCCATTCACCCCTATATACATTTCGGCCATTTAAAAAAATAAGCTGATCTACTTCCATTGTGGTCCTATGACCTATGTATTCATCAATTCATCAACACATAATAAAATAAACACAGTAATAATGTAGGCATGTAGATGTGCCAATGTGCGAGCATTGACGGTACTGTTGACTGCTGTCTATGCTTGCACATTGGCTCTCTGGGGACATGTTGAACAAACGGCATGCCCCAAAAACAGGGTCCCGGGCAGTCAGTGGTATGTGTGTGTGTGCTACCAATCCAGAGGCAACAGATGCCTGCACGTTTTAAGTCAGCCAGCTTGCCTTTCAGAAAAGGGAAGAGGGCTGTAAAGGGCCATCAATTCAAACATCCCCAGAGATAATCATGTCGACTCGCGTTCCCCTCATAGGAAGTACAGGAGGTCAGCGGAGAGGAAGAGAGTGACAGAAAGGAAACCGAGGCTATCTTAGGACACGCACGCACGCACGCTAGACACAAACACACACACACACACACACACACACACACACACACACACACACACACACACACACAGACACACACTCAGCAGTACTTGAAGTAAAGCAGGGCCTCATTAGAGGAGACATTTTGGTAACAACACAATGGACGCTGACAGTGCTCCGGGGAAGGGGAGCGCTGACATGACGGAGGTGTGAAGACCTTAACGGAGGTGTGAAGACCAGGCCTCGTGTCAACTCATGTCACCGACTGAACCTACAGCAGGGCCACAGTGACTCCTATCTGTGTTGTGTCAGACGTATACACTGAAGCTATACAGCAGGGCCACAGTGACTCCTATCTGTGTTGTGTCAGACGTATACACTGAAGCTACAGCAGGGCCACAGTGACTCCTATCTGTGTTGTGTCAGACGTATACACTGAAGCTATACAGCAGGGCCACAGTGACTCCTATCTGTGTTGTGTCAGACGTATATACTGAAGCTACAGCAGGGCCACAGTGACTCCTATCTGTGTTGTGTCAGACGTATACACTGAAGCTATACAGCAGGGCCACAGTGACTCCTATCTGTGTTGTGTCAGACGTATACACTGAAGCTACAGCAGGGCCACAGTGACTCCTATCTGTGTTGTGTCAGACGTATACACTGAAGCTACAGCAGGGCCACAGTGACTCCTATCTGTGTTGTGTCAGACGTACACACTGAAGCTACAGCAGGGCCACAGTGACTCCTATCTGTGTTGTGTCAGACGTATACACTGAAGCTACAGCAGGGCCACAGTGACTCCTATCTGTGTTGTGTCAGACGTATACACTGAAGCTACAGCAGGGCCACAGTGACTCCTATCTGTGTTGTGTCAGACGTACACACTGAAGCTACAGCAGGGCCACAGTGACTCCTATCTGTGTTGTGTCAGACGTATACACTGAAGCTACAGCAGGGCCACAGTGACTCCTATCTGTGTTGTGTCAGACGTAGACACTGAAGCTACAGCAGGGCCACAGTGACTCCTATCTGTGTTGTGTCAGACGTATACACTGAACCTATACAGCAGGGCCACAGTGACTCCTATCTGTGTTGTGTCAGACGTATACACTGAAGCTACAGCAGGGCCACAGTGACTCCTATCTGTGTTGTGTCAGACGTATACACTGAAGCTACAGCAGGGCCTCAGTGACTCCTATCTGTGTTGTGTCAGACGTACACACTGAACCTATACAGCAGGGCCACAGTGACTCCTATCTGTGTTGTGTCAGACGTAATCAGATTCTAAAAATGTCAGTCGCTCTTCGATTTTTCAAAAAATAGCAGACCTACAAGCTCGTATCGCGCCACTCGGTGGCGCGATATGAGCTTGTAGATCTGCTATTTTTAAATAGCTAAAGCACAACATGATGCTGACACCAAAATGGGTGCCCGGTCAGAATGGGATAAGGCTGCAACGATTAACCGATTAATCGCAATCCAATCGATTATTCAATTAGTTGCCAACTCATTTAGCAATCGATTGCTGAATTAGTAATCGATTGCTAAATTAGTTGGGAACTAATTGAATAATCGTTTCGATTACGTCCTTTGTCCTTTGTGTTGCACGCAGCCCTACTTGATTATCATTCATTCCGGCAATTAATTCCTCCCGCCGCATGCACGCACGCACGCGATTCGAACCCCCAGCCTCCGCAAGCTACCCCCCCCCCCCCCCCCCCCCCCCCCCCCCGAGCGCTGTGGTCCACCCATCCGACTGCTTAAAACTTATAAGTGCTCAGTTGGGTGGGCCATGTGCATTTTCAGAACCCGTTTACTCTAATGAGCAATCGATTGTGTCCCGGCTTGGATCAATGGAAGCAACATAATATACTTTGACCATTTGAACCCCAGCATCCATGCTCTGGGAGGAACATTAGCCAAAAATAGCTAATCTACAAGCTCTTAAGCCAAAACCACATCAGTTGCAACTCCTGGCAACAATTTTAAGGCATATGTCACATCAATGCAACTCCTTGCAACTGCCATTGGGGATAATGGCTGCGAGTAGTGGCATCATGTAGTTGCATGTTGCAAGTAATTAAGTTCACATTGAATACGCATTTTTCAAGGACTTAAAGGACTTATCATTACAAAAATCTATGTGTTTTGCCAATAATTTGGAAAGACCAGTTTAAACAGCTACTCAAAAACACCAGGATCCCTGTGGACAGCTGGGAGGCCCTGGCAGCGGACCGCTCAGCCTTCAGAAACTTGAAGCTTGAGGCTCTTCCACACACACCCCTTGGACTGCAGTCACCAGCAGGCACACAGACAGAGAGTCCAGCTATAGCTCAGCTAGTCCAGAAGGAGAAGAGATGAAGAATGACTGAGGAGAACGGATCATCGTTTTCGAGGCTGCCATGATGATGATGATGATTTGTGGGCTCACTTGCAATAATCTGATAGGCCCACAGGTTGGGAATGGCTGGGTTAGTAGTTATTGTTATATAGATTGTCATATGTGACTGAGAGACTGCCATTTGACTGAGAGACTGCCATTTGACTGAGAGACTGCCATCGCGCAAATTCCAGCTTTTCACCAGAGGAGAAAAACTTTGTTTTGTTTTCTGTTTTCTGCAAGACATCACTCTATAAGCCATATCTCCAAAACTGGTGGGTCAAACTGAACAACCAATATGTCAATTTGAAGCTATGATTTCTTGCTTTCACATGACATTTAGTCACATATAGTTAGAGTATCAATAGCCTACTGCAATGTAGAAATAGTCTGTTACAAGTAAAAGTCTGACATTAAGAATGTACTTGAGTAAAAGTACAAAAGTATTGGTTTAAAAATGTATACACTCATCATGCAGAATGTCCCTTTTCAAGTATAATAATCTTTTGAAAATAGCACAAGCTCACAGTGCGTCTTTTTTGCATTTCAAATGGACAAAATGTACAGTAGATGGGGCTGAATGGTTACTGTAAATCAAAATAAAGTAACTAAAGTTTTCAAACAATGTACCGGTAGTGTAGTAAAACTACAATATTTGAGTCGGAGATGTAGTGGAGTACAAATACAATTACCGGTACTGGACATACAGTAGGAAATTCTTAAGTAAAAAAAACAGAAAGACCTAAAAAATTTACTTAAACTACTTTCCACCACAGGTGAAGACAGCCCTTTCAGAGTGATGGATTTGACAGTGTGTGTACCGTGCCGTTAGTCTCACCCCATCCGTGGTGTCGGCCTCGCCAGCCTTGCCCGTTAAGGTGTAGTAAACGTCCGTCGTTTTCAGAGTGTCAAAGGACATCTCCCCGGCAACGAGGTGCAGCTTGCACAAGTACTTTGCTCTGGACAAATCGGCCATTAGAGTCTTCAGCTGAAACAGTGAAGATTCAAAGAATGTAATGTTTACAGGAAATACCCTATAGGCCTATAGGGGGTCCTCAGAGCTACAACAGGGGGGCTGCCAAAACATCGCGTGATAGATTTTCTTTTCTCCCCAAATCGAATTAAATTAGTGCACATTAATATGATTCCAATATATTATAATTTAGCAAAGACAATGTGCAAACAAAAATAGCACACATAAAAAAAAACCCAGGAAAGTGTTTCTTGTGTCCTAAAACATCATTAAAATAAGCTCTGGTTGCAAAAGGGGTGACGTGGCCCAAATAAGCTAGCCTCAAATCTGTCAACAGTTATAGAGTTATACTCTATATACAGAGCGTGATAACTCTCTGTGGATTCACTCACCGAGGTTCCACGGAAGCCCTTGTTGATTGGGACGAAAACAGTGAAGGGCCCCAGAGAGGACAACGGCCACGACAGCACATCTGCCAGAGAAAGGGCCAGCAAACATACAAGACATTAAACGGTTGTAATCAGTGATTCTCAGCCTCGTGAATGTCAAGAACCAGAATTTGACGTGCATTAACGCCACCGATCCCCATTTGATAATACATTTATTTTTAAAATCTCTCGGGCCCCAATCTACATTATAGCAGACGTAGAATACGCACATCGAAAGGCTGGGTGCTGGGCTAAAAGAAACTTCAGTAGATTGGATGGAGCCCGCACACCACAGACGTTCTTTAATTAAATACTGACAACGTTTCGATCTATTTAATCGGGATGACCTGATGAAGATCAAATAGATCGAAACGTTGTCAGTATTTAAATAAACAACGTCTTGCTATTACCTGTGGTGTGCGGGCTCCATCCAATCTACCCAATCTACATTATAACATAATTAATTAATTTAGCTCATAGTCCGGCAGCCGAGGTGGAAAGGGTGGGAAATTTTGGTATATAGTATTTTTTATTGGCCTAAAATAATTGCTGACGGTATTGGGCATTTGTTTTTATACGGGTTTCCAAGGGGTTTCACTCCTTGGGCTAAAAACAGCCATAGCCACACTTGCCCAAAAGGGTGCTGACCTCATCACATTTGTCATGACGTCTATGGACGTTTTTAGCCCGTCCACCTCCAACTGTCCACCTCCAACTGAGACAATATTTTAGGCCAATAAAAAAAAAGACTACATTTCCCACTTGAAACAAAAGAAGCCTGTCGGCTGCCGGACTATCAGAGGGGACTGCACAAATGGACCCATCTATTTGGTTCAAGAGCAGCAGTCCACTCAGAGAACTGGTGGGGTCTATGGGCTGGATCCAGGCTATACAAAGTAAGCTATGATGACTTACTAAAACTAAGACTACATACACTGGCAATATTATGTCAACAAATAAAAACTGGACTAAAATGTTAGGGAGGAACTAGTGGAGAAGAGATCCAGTAGAATGAAAGGACCCCCCCCCCCCCTCCCCCCCCGTCAGGTGAAAAGAAGCGGTTTGGTACGGTTGCGCTTGGGTTTGTGCTCTTTCCAGCATGGATGCAACAGAGTCTAAAATCTGCCATTATGACGCCATCAAGGCAGCGATGGCTCCAGAAAATAGTGACTGGGGGGGGTGACATACAGTAGAAGATCCTAATTATAACAGTATAGTCTACGCATGTGTGAGCACGCTCTGTGCCTGCAGGGGAGAGCAAGGCGTTGCCTATAGTAACCGGCTCATATAAAGCCATATAACACGTGTAGGCCTATATATATATATACGCCAATAGCAAACACCGGATGGCTATTGAAATATGTATATATACTGTACATCAATAGCAATCAATCTGTTAAAGGTCCTACTGAAGAGCGTGATGGCGCTGCTGAGCTGAGAGGTCCACTGTCCGCCCGGCTCCGTGTTCAGCTCGTTCAGCCTCTGCATGATGTTACCGTAGCAAACCTTCCCGTTGCCAAGGTAACCCTGGTTACAGGTGCACCTGTAACGAGACCAGACGCACGCATAGTTTCACGCCACCCAGTGGGGGAAAAAAAGCACTCAAATGTTTTACTTTACTAAAGAGATGCCCGCCCCGCCTGACAAAATACATTGGAGTACGGTAAAGTCGACTAACTCAAATGTATATTTAGTCGACTAAAGTCTTATGATTTTCAGTCGACGAAAACTAAACTGAAGGTAAAACATTTCAGTTGACTAAAACTAGGTCTAAAACTGAACACAAACACACAACGCACGCACGCACGCACGCACATGCGCGCGCACACACACACAGAGCTTGTGTACATGAATAGAGGGGCCACTGACTGCACTGTTCCTGGTTCCACGGTGGCACAGCTGGCGTCCTTGTGGCAGGAGTCGGGTCGACAGGCGTCCTTGAGGCTGCACACGCCGTCCCTCATGTTGCCGTAGCCATAAAGACACTCGCAGTGCGCCTGAGGATCAAAACACATGAGCAATACAGTCAGTCGTACCTCTTCAGACTCTTTGCCCTATAGCACTTATACCGCAGCACTTGCCCTATAGCCTCGACGACCGTCATGTGCAAAGACTCAACTTACTGTATGTATCTTAGATAGCATCTCATGTAGACATACCGGTAGTACTCTATAGTGTAGGCTACACGCATAGTTCCATTATAGATATTCCACTGTTAGGTTCTTAGCTTACGTATGATTCCTGATGACTATTTCTATGTATTTGATGTATTACCATGTTTTTTTTGTTCTTTATTACTGTTAGTCGCTCCTGCTTTAGAGCGTCTGCTCTACATTGTAAATAGTAAATTGTACACCCGGTCAGAGCAGACTTACAGGCGGTGGTGGGAAAAGTACTAACATTTTGTAACTTAAAGGTATATTCAGTGATTTCACTCAAAAAACCTTAGGTTTCGTTTTTGGCTGTGGGACCCAGCCTTTCGTCCAATCAGGATAGAGAGTCAAAAACGAAACCTAAGGATTTTTGTCCCCCAGGGGTTAACTGGGGACAGGGAGGAACTTCTTATATGGTCAGCACACTCTATAGTAGGGAGGATTATCACAACAAAACAAAAAAATAAGTGATATTTGAATTAAGTGAAATCACTGAATATACCTTTAAGTAAAAGTATCAATATTGCAATGTAGAAATACTTGAGTAAAACATATAGCCATATAGTACCAAATGTAAAAGTGCTCATTATGCAGAATGTCCAATTTCAGAAGTTTTTAAAAAGAAGAAGAAACAAACTAGAAAGGCGCAGTTATGGGAAATTGCAAGTGTGGTTGCACCGACAATTTCAAGCTTTGAAAATACAATACGACGATGATGTCTGATGTATTGATTGCCCCACATGACGTCACAGAGTTTATACGGAATAAACTAATAATCAATGCTTTGCAGCCCTATTGTCAATGCTTGCTAAACTTTACCACATGAACACTAGTGTCCCCATTCAGGGCAAAATAGCCTAGGCAAACATTGGCTGAAATATAGCAGATCTACAAGCTCACAACGAGTCACATGTTGTGAACCTTTCACGCATGCGCACACGCACGCACGCATGCACGCACGCACGCACGCACTCACTCACTTTCCCAGGGCCGTCGTACAGGCATTGCGTGGTGCCAGTTATGCAGCCACCCATGTTGGTCTGGCATGGGTCGATGGCCATGCACACATGGCCGTCCCCGCTGTAGCCTTCAGCGCAGGTGCACAGGTGCTGGTTGGGGCCAGTGTGGGCACAGGTGGCATCGGGGTGGCACACCCCCTTTAGGCAAGGGTTAATGGCTGAGGAAGACAAAAGGTGCAGGGTTCATTGATGGGTCGACTTTAGATTAGATCATTCGAAAGGAGCACTTCATCCATTTCACTCTTCACTAATGCTCAAAATAATATGGCACCAATTCTGTCTACTCACTCTGGCCCCTTTTCCACAAAAATAACTTTCTAGAACAGGTTCCGTTCTTGATGCTTGGAATACACTGACACGAAACAAACCAAAAACGTCACATCCGGTTTTTTACCCTGGGCAGAATTTTCTATGGCTGCCAATGCAACTTTTTCCAATCCTTAATCACATACGGACAAACATCTATGCCGATAATATCTAACTTGCGGAGGTAACGTGCCTTGTACACAGGCAACAGATCTTTCAACGTATGGCATTGCAAATACGTTTGATAATCGCTACTCTGCGCAATATTGTTTTGGAAATGCCGCAAATTGCATTGCAGTGAACGAGAGCAAATCACAACTTCCCCTGGGGGTGGTGACTCCGCCCTGAATATGCGTTGTCGTGTCAGTGTATTGTTGGTGCTTTCACAGAACCGGTGGCTATTTTTTGGTTCCTGTTCCGATTCCGAACCAACTATTTAGGGTTCTGAGAACCAATTCATTTTCAGTGGAAATGCTCTAGTCTGAACTGGTTCAATGTTATTAGGTGCGAAAAAAGAACCAAATTGGTTCAACCCTGTTAGGAAAAGGAGCCTCTATACTCTGTGTCTTATAGGAGGGGTGTGGACAGTTCAGAAACCTATAATTACCAGTGATATCATTGGTAGCCAGGAGTCAGGACTGGTAATTTCAGACAAGATTGCATACTTATTCATTATAAGTATTTATTTGTTATTAATGCAAGAACACTGGCTTCTATTTCAGCATGCATGCTAACATTCCAGGAAGAGAAAGGCTGTAGTTTGTCATTTTCTTGGATTCCCCATCGATGATGTCACTAGTGGTACGGTTAGGTTTCAGAAACGTCCACCAATGAGAGTAGACGGATTAACGGTGAATGATCATTAGTGAGGGCCAATTACACGAAGACAAGGTTGAAAATGGGTGTGAAGTGCACATTTACAGAGGAAATAACTCACATATGCATTGTTCTCCTGAGCTCTGGTAACCAGGCATACAGCTGCACACCAGCCTTCCTGTCATGGCCTCCTCCATACAGCGAGAGTTGTCCTGGCAGCTCAGAGCAGCACACGCGGGCATCTCTGGAGAGAAAAGAGCGGCAGTGGTGGAAAGTACAGTTTACTTAAGTGCTGTACTTTACTTTAGTACAGTTCTTCGGTATATATTTCCGATTATTGTACTTCTACTCTAGTATTGTTGTATTGCATACACAGGGAATGGTCCCTTTTCTAAACAATGAAGGCTGCTCCACTGCCGACGGTTGTGTCTGGACTTGGACTAGACATGTAACGATATATTGTATATCGATATTATATCCCGACTCAACTCAACTCAACAGTCACTTTCAGTAGTAGAGGCCTGCAGAGGGGAGCTGTATGTGTCTGTGACTGTGCCCTGCAGGTGATGGTCGTTATTGATGCTCATTAATACATCAAGGAAGGCAATTATGTTTCTGCACTGTCAAATAGGTCTACATCTATCCTAAGATGCCGTCAAAGAAAAGAAGAAATGTTAACTCGAGCTAGGTTTAAACATGAAAGCATGTTTACAGTTGTTGCACAGAAATTAAGTAATTTTACATTAAAAGTAATGCTACTTTTGCAATGTAGTAAAATACAATTTGTGAAAAAAGCTTGGGGGGAAATAATTGTGTTGAAAATATCGTGAAGATTAGTATCTTGAACCTCATATCGTGATACGTTTTCGTATCGTGAGTTGAGTGTATCGTTACATGCCTAGTCTGGACCATTCGCCCCGGTTGCTTTTTTGACGCCGTCCAAACGCAACACGACACAACGCATTCAGCGTAGCCCCGTCCTACAGTTTAACCGCATGTCACTACTTTCCACCGCAGAGGAAAGCCTGGCATTCGTTCCAAACACGGTGGTTTGCTGCCACTATATGTTTTGGTTCCCCATAATCCCCATTGAAATGCTGAATCGACTAGAACTACTAGATTAGTCTCGCCAGTCGCTACGAGTTAAAAAACGAAAATGAAAAAATATATACGAAACTAACTATTCCTATGAGCTAAACTATACGCCGTATCGTGGGTTTTATTGGGTAGGCCCTTAAAGTTATGATGCCCTTGATCACATTGATCATTTGGGTGATGCCTGAACTACAACCACGTACCGAGTGCCACGCTACGAGCTTGTAGATCTGCTATTTTTTTTAAACGGAAAACGAGGAAAACGTGTGCAAATCTCTGAATATTATATTCTTTCCCAGCGAGCAACACATTTTGAGATGGGGCTCGGCGGCCAATTACGTATAATTTTGCACACTGATATAGAAACATCGTTTTTTTCAGGAAAAACAATAATACAATAAAATGTCTTAACGGGTTAACTTCTCACCTTGGTCACAGCTGGGGCCTTTGTAGCCAGAGAAACAGGTGCATGTCCCGTCACCTTGCATGCCAGTGCTGCACAAGCCATGCACACAGGTGCACACTAGCACGCCATTATAGGACGGAGGGGTGAAAAGCACATACCGTAAATATACACTATTTTATGTTATGTTTCAGAGTAATGAAGAGAGGTTGTTCGTGCAGTATGTCGTGTACCTGATTTACAGGTGGGTCCATATCTGTTAGCTGCACAGTCCTCACATGCCGTTCCTGTGTAGCCCTCCTGCACGCACACACACACACACACACACACACACACACACACACACACACACACACACACACACACACACACACACACACACACACACACACACACACACACACACACACACACACACACACACACACACACACACACACACACACACACACACACACACTCCATGTTTCCCATCTCATCCCAGCATGGTACCCGAAAGACTACCGGTATATGACTACGACTTGACATAATACTTCCCACAGATTACACACACCCAAAGTGAGGATTATTTATTTTGTTTAGGCCTACTATTTAAATACTTGTTGCTTTTTGTCCCAAAATGACTTGCTGCTATTCGTTTCAAAATGCTTCATACCCTGTAGGCTATACTTATAACATGTATAGAACTATGCAATGTGACATAGCTATGTTTACTCAATGCTGTATACCCCCCCTCCAACTGTAGGCCTATATACTTTCCTCAGTTTCAACTGTTTTATTATATTTTGACACTTGCTTTGGCTACAATATGTTGTGAGAATAACCTCCCTGTACAGTACCTTACAGTTACATGTTCCATTGCCACCCATTCCATCAGAACACACTCCATTGTTGCTGCAGGGGTTGGCTGCGTGCTCTGGACACTCTGGAAAACATCCACACATTGTGCACGTTATAAACTGAAAAGGCTAGGATTTAAACTCAGCTGCAGAAAACCTTTCCTCCATTCTTATGCAGGCTACCTTGAGACAGGCTACTCAAAGCCTCTATAGTCCCTCTATAAGTCAAATTAAATATTATTATTATTAAACCAGAAAGGTTAGCTAGTGATGGGCTATGATGCCGCCAATGCCCGCCATATGAAATGAGATTTATGCCTGGTGATCTTTGGGCATGTTGCTATTGTCAAAACGAGTCAAAATCGTCACAAATAGCAGATCTACGAGCTCAGTTCACAACACATCACAATTGGTCACGAATCCTTGTATGAGGGCTCAAGTGGTTACGATCGAAGGCTCTAGAGACTATAGGAAATGGCAGCTACAAAAACGTCTCCCAGAAGAGATCCTGGTGTGTCTGTCACATGTCAGTCTTGCTCCCCCACTTTCAGTGTGTAGCCTACCCCTGTATCATATCAGAGAGAGAGAGAGAGAGAGAGAGAGAGGAAGCCTGCTCCCCCTATCCCAGACAGCACTTTGGATGTCAGCACATTCCTGGAGGACATGGGGACCACGCTGACAGTAAGGAAGGAAGCGTGCAAGTCCACCGTTTCCCCCTCCCAGCCACCAGGCCAGGCCAGGCCGGGGGCTCTGCATCCGGGAGCCATGGCTGGGCCCAGTGCTGCAGCATGGTGGTGGCTCACTGGTGTGGGTCACCACGCATACATACTCACAGGATGCCCACTGACACACTCGGACACCTTGGATGCACTTTCATCTGCAGCGCTGCTTTAAAGGGGGGTGTAAATGATATGTTTTTGTAAAAAAAAGAAAAAAAGAAAAGAAAAAAAAGCTTAAAAGATAAAAAAAGGTTAAAGCTGCGTATGCCTACCGTATGTTTGTTCAGAAGCAGAGTTCTCCTCCTCGTCTCTCCAGCTCGTTATTATAAAGAAAACACATTTTCAGGTCATGAACATGAGCATTTTCTGTTAACCGCTCTGGTGATTTCGAAAATGCTCAAGATTCCGCCATTGCTCCCGTTTCAACCAAGCTATTTTAGTTTGTTTGCTTTGTAATTTTCCCTGATATTATAATGTATTGTGTTTTGGATTTGATTTGATTTGATTGTATTGTTATTTTTTTGTTTTGTTTTTTTACCCAGGGTAGTAGCTGCTCATTTCACAGATACACATTAAAACCTGGGAGCTGACCAGTACAACCACAGTCTCATACTGTTGGCCACTAAGCAGCTCCACTGGAGCAGTTGGGGGTTCAGTGCCTTGCTCAAGGGCACTTCAGCGGTGTTGGGTGAGTGATGTGATGACCAATCACTTCCCGACCCAGATTGTTCCTGCCCGTCCGGGGAATCGAACCGGCAACCTTTCGGCAACAGGGGGCGCTCCTCTAACCCTTAGGCCACCCACCGCTGCCCCCATTGTGTGATTGCGCTAATTGTACTTCCGAGTATAAATAAATGATGATGATGATGATGAGTAAAAACAATAATAAGTACTTTTTCCACCACTGGACAGAAGGAGTGAACCACTAAGTGCAGTGGCGTCGTTAGGTATGCGCTCACTACGCACTGAGCGTAGGGCAACGCGTTGCTGAGGGCAACACAATGAGCGAGGCAGCAAGCCCCCTTTTTCTTTTTTTCATGCGTTCCTCCTGCAACGCAACTTGCGTGCCTCCGCCACGGTGCTCTAGTTGCATGGCAACCGATTTTATTTTCCTTTGTTTTATTATTTTAACGTTTTTACAATGCCCTAACCCCTAAAAAATTGTTATTTAGGTAGTACATACTGTACATTTAGTACAGCAGCACACACAGTGTCTGTCACCTACTTTGAGTGATTTATGGCGTTATCTTTCTGTTAAAATCAAAATGTTTTGATATTATATTAAGAACTCTGGACATAATAGGACATTGTTTATTAATTGTGCATGTGTAGCCTATGTGTATGTCAGACTGTATGTCTGTAACCCCACAGTCACAGACCCAATTTAGTTATTCTCACACAGTGATAACCATTTTAACTTGCACTTGTGGTTTAATATTGTGGTGGTTTCTAAGTATGTATAAGCCCAGGGAGGTAGACATTGGTGACCTTGCATTATAGAAGGGTCGGTGTGTCAGGGAAGAAAAGGGTCCACGTTTTGAAGGTGTGCGAAGCACACTCCGTGGGGGTGTAGGGGGGGGGGGGGACCAGAATATAGTTGTGAGTATAGGGCAACAAAAACGTCAGCTACAGCCCTGACTAAGTGGAAAGTGAAAGTGTTCCACGTGTTCTGAAATGTTTTCCCTCCCTACAGAGGATATCTCCTCCTCTGGTTGCTGTTCAGGCAGCATGAGTCACATCCGTCAAAGTACAGTAGGACTTCCCATCAAAATATTCCCTCAGTGATTTAGACTGTATTTTAGTAGATCCCCATTAGCCACTAGTACTGCAACGTCAGCTACTCAGGCCTCCGCCAGCATCATGTTTTATCCATGACCACTGATTGTTCATTTGTATTTCCGGACAGTTAACCATTAAACCGTCACTACTTACTTAGTAAGCTTGACCTGGTCTGGCTCTTTTTTTCCCCTCTACACCAAAACATCTTTGCCGAAAACAAAAATCTTTGGCTAAAGTTCTCAGAATATACAGATGATAGGGTTCCAAAAAAAGAAAAAAAAAACTTTCCTATCATGCAAACATTTGGCCGACCCCCTGTAGTAACTCTGAGGAGCCCCCTATAGGGGTCCCGCACCCCCTGTTGAAGACCCCTCTACTATAGAGGGCATGCACATGCATAAAGTGAGTGGCAAAGTGAGTTTAACGTCATTTAATGCAATCACTTTTCTGTTTGGTGGGAGTATGTCAAGGCCACAAAGTAGTTTGTTTTGCCACCCAGTAGGCGTTCCTGCATAACTTCCGGGTGTGATGATGATGTCACGCGCATACCCTCTAGTCCAGTGGCTCCCAAACCTTTTTAGTCCGTGACCCAAAACAGAAATTAGACGTTTGCCCGGGACCAACGTTTGACCCTAGTGAAAATAGCAGGTCTACAAGCTCACAAACGCACCACCAAACCACCTTATGAGCTTGTAGATCGGCTATTTTCACCACTTCTTAACCCATTCTAACCGGGCACCCATTTTGGTGTTGGCATCATGTTATGCTTTAGCTATTGAAAAATAGCAGATACGAGCTTGTAGGTCTGCTATTTTTTGAAAAATCGAAGAACGACTGACATTTTTAGAATCTGATCTCAGGTCAGAATGGGTTCGTCAGACCAGTGTGTGTCCGGCGGAAACCTCGTATGAATCTGATCTCAGGTCAGAATGGGTTAAACATCAGTTTTCTAATTCATGGGATTTCTTGGATTTCTATTTTATTTCTTCCTGAAATTCCTGATTTTTTTTTGTTTTCAATTCATGAAATCTTTAGATTTTTTTTTTTTGAGAATGTTTTAAAATAATAGTACTAAAAACTAAAATAAAAAAATAAAGGAACCCATAAAAATGTGTTTGGGAAACAGTACTCTATAGTCTGTACCGTTGGTATCATGTCTAAAGTGATGAGTGATGAGTACGTACCATTGCAGTCTGGGCCCCAGTACCCCGGACAGCATCGTTTATCTTCCACCTCCTTGTAGCACTCAAAAGAGCATCCACTGATGCCTATCTGGAAGGACCCGGTTTTTATCAGGTACCTACGTGCACACACGCACACACACACACACACACACACACACACACAAGTTAAAGGCCCAAATGTCGGTCACCAGATGTTCTCCCGTTCTCACAAACAACTATAACATGGTAACAATAGCATATTATATTGTGTGATTCAACCAAGGGCTCTATGATAGGCCCCCTCCTGTTTCAGACGTGACGTCGTCTTCATGTGGCAGCCAAGTCTATGGACTTTATATGTTCACTTTAAGCATGCCCCCCCCCCCGTGACGAGACAGACATGAGTGGACAGAAATGGCTACATATTATAATGGGCTAATTATATGAAGATGCGTTGAAAATGGGTCAAGTGGTCCTTTAAGGCAGTGGTTTTCAACCCTTTTCATATAAAGGTCCATTGTTTTTTCGGCATTTGAGCCACGAACCACCATTATTTTTGATGAGATTTAGCCTCTCAGATCCAAAACGTTAGATAAGATTTTGTCCACAATTCCATGCAGTACTGATGTTGGTAGGCCTACTGTAGGAGATAAAAGGGCAAATGTTGATTAAAATAACAATTCTTCTACATTGTCTAATTGTGGAGACTTCTTGTACATAAAGTAATGCCGATAATAATTTAACTCTTGGCGGTGTGAAATGAAACCAAATAAACCTGTAAGGGTCCATTTGGTTTCATTTTGCAGTCTCACGAGTTAAAGATCTATAAGGGTCCATTTGGTTACCAAATACCGTTCTCCATCATTTAGCTAAGGACCACCTGGAACCCCTTCAAGGACCACTGGTTGAGAACCACTGCTTTAACCCATTCTGACCTGAGATCAGATTCATACGAGGTTTCCGCCGGACACACACTGGTCTGATGAACCCATTCTGACCTGAGATCAGATTCTAAAAATGTCAGTCGCTCTTCGATTTTTCAAAAATAGCAGACCTACAAGCTCGTATCGCGCCACTTGGTGGCGCGATATGAGCTTGTAGATCTGCTATTTTTAAATAGCTAAAGCATAATATGATGCTGACACCAAAATGGGTGCCCGGTCAGAATGCTTTAAGGCCCACAGACTTGAGAGCTACTTTCAAAATGACCAGCTCAACAAGATCTACCCAGCGGAAAAATATATATTATGCCACATTGGTGAAAATAGTTTACCCATTCTGACCTGAGATCAGATTCTATAAACGTCTTCTACATCCTGACAGTTTTCTGATAAAGCTATGTTTCTATGTCAGTCGTTCTTCGATTTTTCAAAAATAGCAGACCTACAAGCTCGTAGCGCGCCACTCGGTGGCGCGCTATGAGCTTGTAGATCTGCTATTTTTCAATAGCTAAAGCATAACATGATGCCAACACCAAAATGGGTGCCCGGTCAGAATGGGTTAAATATGTACCTGAGGGGGCTTTTGGAATAAGTATTAAAATAGAACCCTTAACCGTGGGATCTATTTTTATACTTCGACTCAAATACTGAGGTGGAGTACTTTCTGTCAGTGGTGTAAAGTAACTAAGTACATTTACTGTATTTAAGGGCAATTTATGTGTACTTTACTTGAGTATTTTCAATTTCCAATACTTTTACTTCTACTCCACTACATCTCAGAGGCAAATATTGTACTTTTACTCCACTACAATTATTTAAAACTTTAGTTACTTTGTAGATTTTGATTATTATTGCAAAACATACAGTATATTAAGCACTTCAGCCAGACTGACTCTTGTTGTTACATAGTGGCAAGACTTAACCCATTCTGAACGGGAACCCATGTTAGCATCATGTTATGCTTTAGCTATTGAAAAATCGAAGAACGACTGACATTTTTAGAATCTGATCTCAGGTCAGTATGGGTTAATCAGACCAGTGTGTGTCCAGTGGAAACCTCGTATGAATCTGATCTCAGGTCAGAATGGGTTAAGGTGCGTTCAGACTTGAATTTAAATATTCGCCTCATTTCGCCCAGTTTGTGCCGCACCCGTTCGCGGAGAGGAGAGAAACTGCTTTTTTTTTCTTTTATCCAAAAACGAGATAATAGCACAGGCAGACTCTTCACATACTAGAGTAGAGCATGTCTGAAATAAATTAAATCGACACATAAATATGAAATAAATCCTTAAACATGTGTAATCTTAGAGTCTACAGAAGTGAACCTTTCTTTTCTCAACAATAGCAGATCTACAAGCACACAATGCGTCGCGATTGTGAGCATGTAGATCTGCTATTTTCAAAAGCCTTTCATACATTTGAAAACTGGGAAATGGGACATTCTGCATATGAGTGAGTACTTTCTACTTTTGGTACTTTAAGTACATTGTGATGGCAATACTTTTGTACTTCTACTCAAGTAAATTTTGAATTCCAGACTTTTACCCATAATTGAGTACCTCTACATTGCAGTATTGATACCTTTACTTAAGTAAAACATGTGAGTTTACGCTTTCCACACCGCTGCTTTCTGTGCACTCACTTGCAGTCCTTGGCGACGGAGCCCGGGCTCTGCTTGAAGCCAGCGCGGCACGGGATCAGGGCACTGATGCTGCACGAGTGACACTGAGTCCTGGTCCTCACCACTGTCGTGTTGGTGCACACGCTCTGTCAGAGAGAGAGCCACGGAAAAACAATCCATTTGTGGCAATTGATTGTGAAAATAATCTGTCATTTTTATCAAATAATCGATTCAAAATCTCTCCCTAGTTTGGGCATTTCATTCGAGGTGAAGAGCTTCATAAACATCGGCCTACTTAAAACATTATAAAAATAATGAAAATAGCTGATTCACAACTAAACTAAACAAAACAATATTTTTTAGCATGGTGTTATACACATTCTATCTATGTTGGACTATCTATGTTAGACTATCTATGTTAGACGATCTACCGCACAAACAGCACTTGGGTCGGGACATTCCCAACATTCCCAAATTAATTAAAAACAAATTCAATGATAAAAAAAAAAAGAAAATCAAACTAATTTCATTAATAAATAAAAGAAAAATCTAAGACATTCCATAAATCAGAAAACAAACGTTTAAGGAACTTGTAATGAAAATAGCACATACTGTATACAAGCTCACCTGTGAGCTTGTATAGATCTGCGGGCTAAACGTTTGGGAACCACTGAATTCTACCATAAAAAGCTGCACAGATAAAAGTCCACTCTGCGTGGAGAGATCACCACTTCTCATAGTGTAGTGGGGAAGACATCAAAGACCACAGTGTTATTGACTTTGGCAAATGTCGGACTGAAGCAAAAATAAACAGGAAGAGGCTAATTGCTTCTGTTGGGATCTGCCCAGTGAGTCCACATCTATACAGATAGAACATGGACCATGGACTGACCTCAGAACAGCCAAAGCGCTGCCATCAGTGTTGATATTGTCGACTTGAAACTATGAGGAAACATGTTTGTCGACAACATTCTTTTTTTCCCCCACTGACGAACACTAAATGTGGCTCAATTTATACTGACAATTCCATCAACAAATAACTAGATTAAAATGATAGGGAGGGAGTAGGGACTAGTGTAGAAGAGATCGAGTAGATCACTTCTACAGTACATTGCAGTGTTGGTACTTTTACTGTAAAGTTAAACATGCAAGTACTTTTTCAACCACCGGCCATTCCGAGGCTTTTCCTGCTAGATTAGATATCATCGTGGAGAGAAACAGGGTGATGAGATGAGAGCGACGACATCAACATCACTTAGTTATCGCTGACTTTGACAGCTGCTCAACAGGTTGCACAGAGGAATGAAATGAGGGCGACTATATTTAAAGTAATAATGTGAGCTTGCCATTTCCGAAATGAAATTTGACATTTTGATTTTTTTTGCCTTGCATTTTCATCAGAGGGCAATTGTTTTTAGCACTTAGCAGGCGCTGCACCGTTTAACAGACCAGACCATGATAGACGTCTATGTAAGCACTAAAAACAATGAAGTAGGTTATTATTCTAACTGTGGTGAAACAACGGGACAATTTAAGGAAGTGAATATTGAAAACCGGGACAGTACAATTTTGAGATATTAGTACTTCACTTGATTAAAGTGAAGTGTATACTTTTACTCCACTACATTTATTTGAAAACTTTAGCTACTGGTTACTTTGTAGATTTTTGATTATTATTACAAGATTGTATAGAATAGCTGAAGAGATTGCACCATAATATACTTTCAAAAGGTTTATTCTCTACAAATACGTCACAGGACAAATGTGGCTATTTTAAAAATACTTTTATTTGAAAAGTTGAAACAGGACATTCTGCGCAATGAGTAGCCTACTTTTACTTCTTTAACTATACATTTTGAAGCCAGTACTTTAGTACTTTTACTCAAGCAAATTCTGATTACACGACTTTTACTTGTAACGGAGTACTTCTAAATTTCAGTATGGATACTTTTTTTTAAAACAGTACTTTAGTAAAAAAAGAGTACATTTTTCCCACGCACTGCAAATGACCTCACCTGGCCCGAGGCGCCTACAGTGACTCCAGGAGACCGCAGGTCCGTGTCCAGCAGGAGCAGCGCGAGCAGCAACATGAAGCCTAAAGGCGGAAGACCACCGGAGGACCCCATGGTGACTGTATCTATCTTCTCCCTGTCTGTCTGTCTGTCTGTCTCTCTCTCTCTCTCCGCTGTGCTCTTCTTTGTCTCGCCCTCCCTTTCTGTCCTGCAATGCCTATACCGTTATGCACTGTTTCTATGTGCTTCTGTGACGCTCACCATGCGGACTGTGTGACATTCTGTCCCTGTCCGGCCGTCTTTTCACTGCCTTCACCTCATGTCCCCTCCCCTCTTGGACTCGACCCACAGCTCTGGCGGAGCACCTATGTGTGTGTGTGTGTGTGTGTGTGTGTGTGTGTGCATGTGCGTGTGTGCGTGTGTGCGGGGGGTGTTCCTTCCTCTCTTCCTCTCCAAGTTACACAGTGGTTCCCAAACACTGGGTATAGGGAACCATTCTTATACTGTACAGTAGGTCGCAAGTAAATCTGCTATTTTCACTAGTTTGGATCGCGGGGAGACATCATATTAATCCTTTAAAATGATTGGGACCACTGCTGTGACTGACACACACACACACACACACACACACACACACACAGTCACACACACACACACACACACACACACACACACAAGACACTTGCACAGTACAGTGTTATACATGGTACTGTGTGTTTGCATTTATCTTTTACAATCATTGCACATTACACAATTTGAATTTCATAATCACAAAACAACTTGAGCATTCACCATGAGCAAAAAAAACTAAAACTAAAACTACTCTCTGCTTCTCCCTCTCTCTCTACTTGGGCTGGCGAGGGACAGCAGCGCCGTCTCCAGCGTGTGGTGCTGTGGAAACAGCAGCGGTGTTTGTCCATTTCCATTTTCGACAGTCAGCAACTGACTGTTGATTTAGTTTTTTAGTCATTGGTCTTTTGAATGAAATTCCATTTAGCTTCAGTCATATTTGAGTCATCTGAAATGTTTTAGTGTTATATATCTCACACACACACACACACACACACACACACCGAACTTTTCATCCTGAGACCCATCTTGGAGAGTTGGTAACCAAATGGACCCTTATAGAACTTTTGTGAGTGTAAAATGGACCCTTATAGAACTTTTGTTGTGAGTGTAAAATGGACCCTTATAGAACTTTTGTGAGTGTAAAATGGACCCTTATAGAACTTTTGTGAGTGTAAAATGGACCCTTATAGAACTTTTGTGAGTGTAAAATAAAACCAAATGGACCTGTAAGCGTCACTGATCCATTTGGTGATGTTTTGTTAGACATCTGCATTACTTAATTTACAAGAAGGTATTAGAGAACGTAGAAGAATTGTTATTTTGATCAACATTTGCCCGGTATCTCTCCTATATGGTATCAGTACAGCATGGAATTGTGGACAAAATCTTATCCAACGACGATGAAATATCATTCGGTTTTGGGTCTGAGAGGCTTCCCAAACTTTTTAGCCCGTGTCCCAAAAGAGAAATTAGATGTTTGCCCGGGACAGACATAATATCTGGGTGGGGCATGCATTTCCAACTTGCATCGTTCCAAGTAGGCTAGTAGAAGCCCCACGGACACCGTCCATGAAATAACTGGAAGATAAAGAAGACAAAAAAAACATTGAAATGTTTTGAAAAATTCATAATTAAAAACTAAATGTAGAAAAAAATAAAATAAAAAAGGGACCCATAAAAATGTGTCCGCGACCTACAATTGGGTCCCGACCCACTGTTTGGGAACCACTGGCCTAGACTAGGTCAGCAATGAGAGGGAAAGAGAGTAACAGGTTGTATAATCTCAGTCAGGGTGGTGGGGGGTATAGGAGAATAGGAGGATATCCTGGACTGTAAATAAGATTCACCCTCTGCTGTCCACACACACACACACACACACACACACACACACACACACACACACACACACACACACACACACACACACACACACACACACACACACACACACACACACACACACACACACACACACACACACACACACACACACACACACACACACACTCTTCCTGAAACTATGTGCTGTGTCATGTCTTGCAGACACAGCTCTTTCCCAGGACATGATGCCTGATGGTTGTTTCTTTGCTAGATAGAACAATCACTTTTTTTTTCCTGCTGAATACGGACAACATGCATTTCCATTTTCCAGGCATTGGTTGGGGGTTGTGCAAGTGGTTGGGGTTGTGCAAGTGGTTGGTTGGGGGTTGTGCAAGTGCAACTATGATGCCTTAAACCAAGCATAACTTTTGTTGGATCACAAACCGTATTAATTATTCCCTTTCTTCCTATTGTCTGCAATATGTTTGATTTGATTTTGGTAAAAACAACACAATATAACTTAAAAGTAAACACAATATAACTTAAAACCCATATACATATAAAATTTCAATGACACGCAGTTTGATATGCATTAAGAACAGGCCATTGGTATGATGCACTTGAGGTGCAAGTCTAGTTAGCAGGCATAGAATTCAAAAAGAGAAATAAACCTTCCAAGGAATGGACTGCACACTCAAGGAACTAAGACGGACAACTTTGTAGCTGTCGGGGAGAAACCACTTAACTAAATGTAAATGTTTCAAACAATGCAATACTGCCTCAGCAAAGTTGTAATTGGTATTGTGACTTTATACATTGTCAATTGTTTGCATGTGAGGGGGAGAGGTGGTGGAGTTATCCCCAGCCGCTTGCTGGAAAGCGGCCACATCCGCGCATCTGCCCAAAAATAGTGCCTTATGGGCGGGCAGAGGACGCTTGTCTGGCCTGAGTCCCCTGCACGGGGAATTGGCGCCACCTGGTGTCCACGGGGGGGATACTGCACCCCCCCAGATCTGCCCTAGATCTGCTGTCGGGGGAAACCTGTCCTCTGGAACCAAAGCCCCAGGCATGGACCAGGAGCCTCCCTATGGGCCTCCTGCCCGGGCAAGAGCGCCTCCTGGTGGCCACGGGGGGTACTGCGCCCCCCCTAGATCTGCTGTTTTCGGGGGAAACTATTCCCCTGAGACCAAGGCCCCAGGCTTGGACCAGGGGCCTCCCTCTGTGTCCCCTGCCACCTTGTGGCCGCGGGGGGAGCTGCGCCCTGGGGGTGTAAAGGCCCCAGGCACAGACACTCGGGCTGGGACAACAGCCAGGCATTGACCAGGGGCCTCCCCCTGGGTCCCATGCCCGGCCAAGAGCGCCCCTCTCTGGGCAAGGCGCAAGCACCTCCATGTGAAACCCAGACACTGACCCAGGCATGGACGGCCTCATCACAAATGTGATGAGGTGAGCACATTTGGGCACATTTGCCCTAATTTAACATAACCTCTCAGTGATCTGACCAAATCAACTGCATTACACCGGTCCAGATGCACAGCCTGTAGCGCCTCACTTGTTTTATTAGCCCCGCGAGTCAGAACCCAATGGTAGTGAAGTTTCTGACATACCATGGGGTCCTGTTCCATCGCTAACCTGCTACCTGGTACACAAACATAAATAAACATAAATACCTTCGGAAACATCGTTTCTGCGGCGTTTGAGTGATTCTGATCGTTTGAGTGATTCTGAGAGCTATAAAATACAGCGGAAACCGCTGCGAATTTTCCTGTGCAGCGGAAGCCGTTAAGTATTTTTAATCTGTGTTTGACCGATTTGGCTTTGATTCCTCTCTTCCTTCCTTTTTACATCCCATTGTAACGCCTATCTGGCTAGCTAGTGGCTATAGCTATGACAGAGCAGATCAGAGGCAGGAACGTAGGGACGCACAAGCCAACCCCGCAGCAGGAGGAGGTGCAATAGTATGTCAATAAACAAGGAAGGAAGAGAGGAATCAAAGCGACCAAATCGGTCAAACACAGATTAAAAATACTTAACGGCTTCCGCGGCACAGGAAAATTCGCAGCGGTTTCCATTGTATCTTATAGCTCTCAGAATCCGAATCACTCAAACGATCAGAATCACTCAAACGCCGCAGAGACGTTTCCGACGATATTTATGTCTGCGTTCTATCATTTGCATAAGAAAACAAATTTCCGAACAGGGACCCCATGGGTTCGGCACGATAGATTGAGCTGACCCAGGGGGTTCCGAAGGGGGCTATTGTTTTATGAACGCTGGAGAATACAATTCCACATATTGCAAAGAAAAGCAACCTCGATAGTTTGTTCATTTTCTTGTGAAGCGACATTGCTTCATTTCGAACTGCATGGTTTAAGTGGTGAAGCACATACAAATAAAGCTGACTATTGGAATAATGCCACGGTTCCTTCCTGGCCATCATGACACAGACACACACTTATAGCTATAAGTATAGGTGGTAGCTCTGGTCCATAGCTCTAATTTTGCATTAGAACTGTACTGCGCAGGGCAGAATCGTAGAATCAGTAGAAGGCTATGGACCAGAGCTAGTGCGGTGGTAGCCCCTCTCGGAACCCTCCATAAAGCTTTTCTGAAATTTGGATGAGTTTTATGTAGGGTCCCTGTTCATAACTATATTTTCATATGGGAATTTTGGAACGCGGACATAAATATGCTCCGTAACATCGTATCTGCGCCGTTTGACGGCCTGTTTTCCTTTGAGGGCTTCTGAATTCGTGAACTATAAGTACCTATACATTCCGCTGCGAATATCTCCTGTGGCGCGGAAGCCGTTAAGTATTTGTATTTGTTTGTTTGACCGATTTGGTCGCTTTATTTCTTCTTGTTTGTTTACCGTTTATTGTACCGCCTCCCGGTGTGCGGTTGGCTTGTGCCGGCTACGTCCCTGCCTCTGATCTGCTCTGTCATAGCTATAGCACCACTAGCTAGCCAGATAGGCGGTACAATGAGGTGTCAATAAACAAGGAAGGAAGAGAAGAATCAAAGCGACCAAATCGGTCAAACAAAGATTAAAAATACTTAACGGCTTCCGCGCCACAGGAGATATTCGCAGCGGCAGCGGTATTTATAGGTACTTAAAGTTCACACATTCAGAAGCCCTCACACGAAAAAAAGTCCTGAAAGAGCGCAGAAGGACTTATCCGAAGTTGTTTACGTTTATATATGTGTGCGTACCCGGTGGCAGGGTGGAGGTGGAATAGGACCCAATGCTCTGGGTCTAAAAAATGTCAGAAACTTCAGTAGCATTGGGTTCTGCTTGTAGGGATAGTGCGGTGGCAGTGCCCAGTCTTCCCAGTGCCCACTCAAACGGCGTATATGGTAATAAAATAAAACAGTCACTCACCAATTTCACAGAAGAATGCGTCTGTTGTTGTGATTGCCGGCAAAGGCATCGATAATCTGGTCTATCTATAGCGCTTTTGTCGTCCTGACCTGAATAATAACATCCTCCCGGTGTATCAGGCTCTCCCTCTCCGTCAGTCCGTCATTTGCAGACTCTGAATTCTCGTCCTCCACCTCAGTCTGTCCATATCAAGAACAGGACTCACATTGCTATCGTGCTGCATGACTCGAGGCTGCCTGACCACAAACTTATCCATTTTGTATCTCGTTATGATCTGTCTCAGTCTCACTGTGTCTGTCTTGTTCTGTGACTACGGACTGTGCTGCTGAGCAAAACCAAAACGGCCCGCCATGTTCCACCAACTAGTACAACTACACCTGGTTGGTTCAAAGCATGTCAGGTGATGCGCGCCGCTCACGTAACGTTACGTAAATAATGTAAATAATTATGTACGTAATGTACGTTATGTACGTAACGTTACTCGAACGGGGCACTGCGCGTATACAAGTATATTATTTTTACTAATCGATGTTAACAGATAGAAAATAATATTATATGACCACCAAATCATTTCAGAGAAAATAATTTTATTCACTGACAGTGTGGAAAAAAATTACATTTTGGTTGAGAATTTCTTGGGGGTGCTATGGGATTTTTGGAGGTTCTAAAGCCCCCTTCCCCTAGCATCTCGTTGACAAAGCCAGTGAGCCCTTCACCAGTTCAGTGACTGAGTGACCCAAATAAATATACAGAAACAGACTTGCAACACCAAAACGTGGTATTTCTTCACTTCAACATTACAGAGCTGTAATTAATCTCAAACAGGACGATGTTCAATGTTAATATAAACACCCAGAAGATGGTCTATGAATAAATATGGTTTATTTCCACAAAATACACAAACTGCAGCCTACTGCATAGAGCTATAGCTCCTCCTGCTGGACAAGGAGTCGATTATGTTATTATGCAAAACTTTCTTGAAGAAGTCTGATTTAATTTCAGTGAATAAAAGCATGAGATTAATATTGATAAAATATTTAAATTAAATGAAACATGACTGCATGTTTAACCCTCCATCCAATATCTGCTGAAGTTTCTTTAGCCCAGCACCCAGCCTGTCGATGTGCGTTATTCCACGTCCGCTCCATTTCAAATGTTATCACATTAAAACATTGAACATGAAAGCACGTATAGCCTAATGTAGGCCTACCTTGGATGAATGACTCTCAAAAAAAGAGATGCGGCACAGGTATGGTATAGTTATTCCTTTGATCACCACTCTCTGCTGTGTGTGTGTGTGTGTGTGTGTGTGTGTGTGTGTGTGTGTGTGTGTGTGTGTGTGTGTGTGTGTGTGTGTGTGTGTGTGTGTGTGTGTGTGTGTGTGTGTGTACATGTGTGTGTGTGTGTGTGTGTGTGTGTGTGTGCGTGTGCGTGTGCGTGTGCGTGTGCGTGTGCGTGTGCGTGTGCGTGTGCGTGTGCGTGTGTGTGTTGTGTTGTGTGTTTGTGAACTGTTGATTTTGACAGCGAGTTCAGTTTTAGACCTAGTTTTAGTCAACTGAAATGTTTTACCTTCAGTTTAGTTTTCGTCGACTGAAAATCCGTCGGACCGTCGCTGTTCATTCCCTGTGGTGCTGAAGCGTGCATTTTTTTTCTTTGCCCAACATGTAGCCTCAATACACAGGCTTTCCCAACATGTGGTTATTGCAGGTTTATCATTATATCTATTATTGTGTTCTCTGGTTCTCTGGTTCACGGACCTCATTATAACTGACTAGTCAACACGTTTCCCTGAATGCACATAGGATTCGGAGATTAAGTATAGGTTTAATATCCAAACAAGCTTTCACAACCACACACTGGCCTAATTTAATCAAATGCACTGTCAGGGATGGATTGGACACATGCGTTCTCTAATGTAGGCTATAAGGAAACAATTATAGCGCCGATACTTCCTACTAATATGCTGTGGTATTATAATATAATAAGATCTCATATACAGGCACTGTAACGTCATTTGCTGCACTCTAATATAGTTCCAACTGTGAGTAGTTATATTACAACAATGACTGTACACACACTACATTGTACAGTGCAGGCGTGTGATGCGCTCCAGTGCGTAAAAGATAGGCTATAGCGCGCTACACTTCAGATTATAAGCAATCAGTGTAGGCTATACCTCAGTTTGATATCCATGTTGTTTATGCCTATTAGGAAAATTCTAGCTATGCCAACATAGAGTGTATTTTCGGAGCGATGGACCGTCAGAACAAATAATGTGTTCAAATAAAGCATGTCAACCATCCATGTTCGGCATGAGTGGATTGTGGTCCAAATTAAAGATTTCAAACGAAATCTCATTGACACAACATACTGGTCTCATTCACACAGGCTATGAAGTCATAAGAAGAGGCTCCATATAGCACTTATACTATAGTGATTGACCAACCAGAATAAAGCATTCAACCGAGCAGTGTAACATGTGAAGCTTTGCTTGTTGACTGTTGTTATAATGCTTCTGACTGCTGCATACGTCACTGCTACCCAACTTGCCAATTAGCTTACTAGCCAATCAGAGGCCAACATTATTCCTTATGTAAATGTAGTGTTTCATCGTGGGTAAACTATCAATATTTGTTGGAAAAGGAGTTATTAC
The DNA here is from genome assembly GCF_964188405.1 of Protomyctophum parallelum. Taxonomy (NCBI): domain Eukaryota; kingdom Metazoa; phylum Chordata; class Actinopteri; order Myctophiformes; family Myctophidae; genus Protomyctophum; species Protomyctophum parallelum. The sequence goes on along the minus strand of NC_139714.1, from coordinate 28,908,251 downwards.
AATCAATCAAATGGCTTTCCAAGTTCAAGTTTCCTTTATCCAGAAACAACTATTTGCTTAGTGAATTATGATCATTGTTTTTGAGTCACCATGACTCCAAATGGGACCTATATATAAACTGTGGACGGCATGTGCTTTACAGATTGGGAAGTGATGACTTTCCAGTGCCAGTCGTCCTGCCAGTTGTTACAGCCCTGGGTCAACTGGTTGTGAAATTGACTGAGAAACAAATCTGATCCCATCTAATATTTTGTGAAATTAACAGAAAACTAAACTGCCTTTAAAATTTACTTAGGCCTATTGATTTCCTAATCATGTTAGTTCATGAAGTTGTATAGCTGGCTATGTATTGTATTTTATATTTCATATTTTTTTAGCACACGGCCCACTAGGGCGCAAACCAACTCGTTTGCCATGGTTTTTGAAAACCTTATGTCCATACCTAACACCATGCCAAAAATCTAAAACTTATCACCAACTGCACAATTTTAACAAATTCTGTCTCAGCAAATTGAGACACAGGTAGTACCTATTAACAATACATCTACTGATGCACAGACTTGGACACATCATCAGTGTTGTAAACCTGGGATCATAGGGTGTTTCAGGTCTTTCAACAGACACCCTCCTCCAGGCGACCCGACCAAGGCTGATCAGGCCCGGCCTGTGTCCAAGTGGCATGCTACCTCGCCCACTTCTCTCCCCTCTTCAACCAGAGCCACCTGGAAGCTTTTTCTGCAGCCTCCACGTTGTTGTCTATATGGCTCTTCTTTGGTTGGCACCCGTTATGCCCAGTGAACCGTAGGACTATAGTTCTAGTTACTTAAACAGTTGCTGATGAAGTTCATCAGTAACTGTTTAAGTAACTATTTGGTTGACTCGAATTGTAGGCAAATAAAGAGCTTATCAAATGAAGAGCTTAATTCACACTAACAAACCAGACAGTGGCCTTGTGGTTAGAGTGTCCGCCCAGAAACTGGGAGGTCGGGGGTTCGATCCCCGACCGGGTCATACCAAAGACTGTCAAAATGGGACCCAATGCCTTCCCTGCTTGGCACTCAGCATCAAAGGGGTGGATTGGGGGGGTCAAATCTACTATTCAAATGATTCCTGAGCGCGGCACGGCTGCAGCTCACCGCTCCTTGGCTGCGGCTCACCGCTCCAAGAGATGGGTCAAATGAGGAGAACAAATTTCACTGCGGTAATGTGTGTGACAAATCGTATGACTTTGACTTTGAACTTCTAAATGTGACTAAAAGAAAAAGAGGTCTGAGAGTGTCTTCCCGTCTTCAATGTAGAAATCCTAAGGTAGGTCTGGAGAGACAGAGTATTGTATAAATCCTGTACATTCTGTCCTGAGTCTGCTGATAAACACTTGCATTTAATTAATATGAAGACACCTTCCTCCTTAATACGGCCTCGCCCTGCAATTGCAAATCAACATAGCCTACTCTTCTTCACATGACCGTCAGTTGCAGACATACTTTTTCAGTTGTCTCGACGTAGGGCCCCGCGGCTGATTGGGGCGTGGTTGGGCAGACAAAATGTTCAGACAAATGCCTTTTTTCGGAAAAGTGTTGTACAGTGTCACATGTCCAGTGAAAGGTCAAGTTTGAAAATGAGGAAAACAATAAATGGTAAATGGTGCAAATAGCGCCTTTATCCAAGGCACTTTACATAGACTGTGCATTTACATTCACCCATTCACACACACATTCATACACCGATGGCGGAGGAAACCATGCAAGGCAGGCACCAACCCATAGGAGAGGAGCGCACACCAAGGTGGTCAGAGCAGTGTGTTAAGTCACTCTCTGCATGTCCAAAGGTCTTGGCTTCAAGTCCAAAAAATACTATTTCATCATTTTGAAGAATCTTGACATTTTAAACATGCGCGTGCGTGCGTGCGTGTGTGTGTGTGTGTGTGTGTGTGTGAAGCTGTACTAAATCAATAGTTCACTTACATGTTTGAGTGACGCAGAACTCTGCAGTAATCAATTGCCATGACGACCTCGACTGAAGATCAATGAAACCAGTCAGCTCAAGGCTAGCCCCGGTAGAGATCAATGAAACCAGTCAGCTCAAGGCTAGCCCCGGTAGAGAGATCAATGAAACCAGTCAGCTCAAGGCTAGCCCCGGTAGAGAGATATAACTGACCCAACTTCAAATTAAAAGGCATACTTTTTTAATTGGCACATTGAATATCAGCTGCTCATCTTTGATAACTGAGCAATTCCGAATGGTGGATGCTTATCATTTTTCTTTTTGGAAAGCTATTTTCAATACAAAAGTATAACAAAAGGGTTAATGTTTTTTGAGTTTTTACAGTATATTAACATTTTTGCTGGGGACCCCCGTAAACCACTGGCTTAATCAGTACTCGGGACCACTGGGACCACTCAAGATCTGGCGTTGGTTCCGTCATACAGTCTGGGACACGGAAGCTCTGATCATGAGCAAGCATTAATAAAGCGGAAGTGAAGCCTCCTCCCGGCTCCCGTGTAGTCTTTACAGTTGGGCGCATTTATCCTAATATGAATCAAAGACCAAGCATAGCAGAAATGGATATTCAAAAATGTAATATGAAGCTATTTTAAAATGTTTTTTTGATGCCAGCTATACCTTACTCTGATTTCCGGAGGTGTGGTTCCAGACTCTATATAGCATTCGGAGATTGTGGAATTAATTGTTGTCTGGCTACGCGAGACTACACAAGATATGGACGCTTAACGTGACACCTGTATATAGGTTACCCAGTTCAACACTGGCATGTCCTGACCTAGATCAATATGGAAATCAGTTGGAGAAAAAAATAAAGAATACCAGTGTGCAATATCATGGTTGGATTAGCTGTGAGATAAACTCGCCAAAAGTCACGTGACCATGATTTGAGACAGAAAAACGAAAGAAAAACAGCAAGACAAATAATAATTCAAATAATAATTCATTCTTACACATTAAGTCAGAAATTATATTAAAAAACCTTTGCACATGAAAAAAATAACACTAGGGGGGGGGAATACTGTTTATTGAAAGTCATGGAAAGAATCCCTTAAATCTGACCATTTTGAGTTCTATAGTAAACTTTGTGGCGAATATTTTGTTACAGAAAGTAGTACATCTGCAAATGCTATCCCTTTTGCAGCTACAGTAGCACAGCCCCGAGTGCAAGTTTCACTTGAACAAAACAAAAGCAACACCTTACCATAATACATGTAGGATATTGCTTTTACAGTGTGTTTTATTGCTATATTTTCTCAAACAATGAACTGCATTTTCATAATATATGCCAAGTATAAATATCCCACACCGACACCTCTACATCTGTTCCTAGAGATACATGTATGAGGGATTATGTCATTTTGACATGAAAGTGAATAATCTCTTTGGGACAACCTACTGATCATTAATACCATATCAAAGTCTGACCATCGGTTCTTCAGTAACTGTTCTAGATCGGGAGCGATTGTATGCCGCATTCCGGTGTGTTGGTGACAGGCTGACAGCCTACTACTTTCTACTGTCTAGTGAGGTCTAGTGGGGTGTTGGAGACAGGTTGACAGCTAGTGAGAGCCTTCTACTGTCTAGTGAGGTCTAGTGGGGTGCTAATGACATGCAGGCTGACAGCTAGTGATAGCCTACTACTTTCTACTGTCTAGTGAGGTCTAGTGGGGTGCTAATGACATGCAGGCTGACAGCTAGTGATAGCCTACTAATTTATACTGTCTAGTGAGGTCTAGTGGGGTGTTGGTGACAGGTTGACAGCTAGTGATAGCCTTCTACTGTCTAGTGAGGTCTAGACTAGTGGGGTGCTAATGACATGCAGGCTGACAGCTAGTGATAGCCCTTCTACTGTCGGATCCGCAGAACTCAGCAAAAAAGAAAGAAAAAAAAGCACCAGTGTGCAACCACCTTTACAATCTGGACAGGGTAATAACATATTTGATACATTTTATCTCATCACTTATAGTGAGACTTTTACGTCTCCAGACAGCCAAGAAAACTGTATATAGCCTACTGTATACAAATGCAATTACAGTTCACAGTCACAGTTTTACTTCCGTGTACATTCTTTAGGATGGCTGGCATACAAATACAAAATAAAATAAAGCAAAGCAACTTTTAAGTAGGGCTTTAAGCAACTATAGTCGACTATTCAACTAGTCGACCTTGTTGGTACTAGTTGACTAGTTGATAAGAAAAACAAAAGTACAGATATTTATTTAAAAAATATTGTTTACATAGTTAAACAACTAGTCGACTAGTAAACTAGGCAACTAGTCAACTAGTAGGCTACAAATGACTAGAAGTGAAAGCCCTACTTTGAAGTCTGGAAAATGAATTTCATCTAGCCTACTTACAAGTAAAACAAAGATAGCTCAAATATTATCTTATTACTACATTTGTTCTGGTAAGCTGGACCATATGCTTTAGAGAAATACATTTTTCAGTCTTGGACATTTTGGGCCCTATTCTGCATGTCTTCTGTACCTTATGGTCTTATGACTTAACTTAAGACCTGGCGGTATGGCCAATGCTGTTTGGCCACTCAAAACTGACTGGCTAAACAGGGGGGGGGGACATTTCCGATGACGTCCCACTGTTACGCAACATCGAGTATTGTGCAACAGGCGCTCCTGGCTGTGGAGCGATGCGATCGGTTGTGATATCTATAATCTTCGTCTTTTGGATAAAACTTCCTGGGCGCTGGGTGTTACTAAATGAAAGGACGGTGAACTTCGTCCTGGGCGATTGGGGTGTTAAGTTAAGTCACGAGACCTGGTACTTAAGACACGCAAAATAGGGCCCTTTGTATGCTATAACAATTCATCTGAATTGAAGATTTGATCATTCATATAAAAAAAAAGAGTATTACATAAATATGTACATACAGCAATATGTGTTCAATTTAAATAAACAGCTTAATGAGCAGTGGTAGTGGACAGCATAAAAAAATAAAATGAAATAAAATAAAAGGATGGCTCTTTACTTCCCTGTAATCCTTCAGTTATGTGTGTGTGTGCTAGCGCTAGACATAATTATGCTAACACCGTGATCAAACTATACATATACATATACATAGGCTACATTTTATGTATATTTTTATTTCTTATTTATACATTAGGAAAATGTGTTGGTTAATACTCCAGAAATCCAAATCCGAATGTATATCATTTTGTCTCCTATTCATACATAGCCTACTTATTTCTTGTCGTTGTTATATTCTGATCACAAAAGAATGATCAGCCTGGGGGAAACAACACTGGAGGGGCAGGCCCAGCGCAGAGGGGGGGGCATATAGGTCCGACGTACTAACAGTCCGACATGCTGTTGCATCTGACATGCGTGGCCGGTTAAGAGTAAGACTCGACCCATGGCTCCGACATGTGTTGCCGGTTAAGACACATATGTGGCCGGTTACGACACATATGTGGCTGGTTAAGACACATATGTGGCTGGTTAAGACACATACGTTGCTGGTTAAGACACATACAGTATGTGGCTGGTTAAGACACATATATTGCTGGTTAAGACTTATGTGGCTGGTTAAGACACATATATTGCTGGTTAAGACTTATGTGACTGGTTAAGACACATACGTTGCTGGTTAAGACTTATGTGGCTGGTTAAGACACATATATTGCTGGTTAAGACTTATGTGGCTGGTTAAGACACATATATTGCTGGTTAAGACTTATGTGGCTGGTTAAGACACATATATTGCTGGTTAAGACTTATGTGGCTGGTTAAGACACATACGTTGCTGGTTAAGACACATACGTTGCTGGTTAAGACACGTGTGGCCGGTTAAGACTCACCCATGGCTCCCGACATGCCTTGCTGGTTAAGACACATGCGTAGCCGGTTAAGGGTGTCGGACGATTGCGAGTTGGACTGTTAGTACGGCGGACCAAAGCTATGTGCACATTAGCACATTGGCTTGTCTTTTTTGACAAAATAAGAAAGATAATAACACCCATATGGCCTGTGTTGCTACCATTACTTTACAATCAGAGATGTTTTGTTTTCTATAATAGGCCTATAAAAGGTTGCTAGCATTACGTGGTAGCTACTGTAGTTAGCGTCGCTGGCTAACTGGCCCTTATATAGTTTCCTCTTTCTGTGCTGCAGAACGGAACTCCACTGTACTCTAGCGTCCCGTATAGATGAAATCTGTGGAGAGAGAGAGAGAGAGAGAGATAGTGTTTTTGTTTTGTTCAACCCTTTACTTTAAGTTTCAGTTGCCTGCTCGAGCTAAGATAATTGAAGCCATTTGTCAGAGAGTAAATGGAAACAGCGCGCGCGTGTGTGTGTGTGTGTGTGTGTACGTGCGTGCGCGTGTGCATGTGTCCCTACCACGGCAGTATTCGGGGTTGAAGTTCTCATAGATGGGGTAGAGAGGGTTTTCCTGCTCGTTGCGATGCTTCCTGGCTCGGAGTACATCTCTCAGACACTGGTGGAGGTAGGAATACTGGCACTGCAATCACAATACACACACACACACACACACACACACACACACACACACACACACACACAGACAGACAATACTGTAATTACAACACACACTCACATAAAACCACCGGGAAAGTGTTTTTTGTGTCCTAAACATCATTTAAATAAGATCTGGTTGCAAAAGGGGTGAAGTATAAGTGGCCCTAACTGAACCCATGTGCACGTGCACGTGTACACACACACACACACACACACACTGTTCTGTACCTCGGTTTGGACCATGTGTGAGCGGTGGAGGCGCAGGTCGAACACAGAGCCGTACAGGTCGATGGTTCCTCTGGAGTCCAGCTCCTGTAGAGCCCGGTCCAGCACTATGAATGTCCCTGTACGACCCACTCCAGCACTGACGCACGCACACAAACACACACAAAATGAATGTCCCTATGTACAACCCACTCCAGCACAGCAACGCACGCACGCAGAACCTCTCCTATCCCTTATATACCTGCAGTGCACGACCGTGGCTCCGGTCGAGGGCGAGCGGTCAGCGTAGTCTCTGACCGTCCTGACGAACTGGATCAGTGACTGGGTGGTCTCCGGAACGCCATGGTCCGGCCACACCGTGTAGTGGAAGTGACGGACCACCCGCGGGTAAGTGGAGCCGTTCTCCTGTCAGGATAGGATGGGTATGGGTAATGGGTCTCAGACACAGAGCTGCAACGTGGCCACCCGCTGTGTCAACCGATGTCAACCGACAATGACCAGTATGTTCCTATCTGGACCATGCAAATGGAGACAATATGGATTTCCTACATACTGCCCCTACCGCGAGTATAATAGGCGACTAGGAAATGCGGAAGTGAAATGACCGCCACCGAAGCGAAAACATAGTGAAACTGACTTAATTACTTACTTACATTAAGACTGAGGTTAGGGTTAGAATTAGGGTTATGCGGGTTAGTAATAGTCGGACAATGGCTGACATTAAACAACGTCAGTATGTAGGAAATGTCCATACTGGCTCCATTGCATGGGGTTGTTAACGGCTGATGGCGGAGATTAAATAATCTGATAACATCCGAAGCCGCTAACTTGGCATTGAAGGCTCCGCTCTGGGAGATGTTCCCTGAATTTATTCTAAGCAGCATGCTTTAAGCAGAATCAGGATTACATTAGACAATATTGACACTGGGTGAAAAAAATGGGTTACAAAAATCACAGGATAAAAAATATAGAAACAAAAAATACCTTCTATTGGTTGGAGAAAGGCTTAATTTATAATGCACTTCTATTCTGTGGTTGTGGAGAAGAGATCCAGTAGAACTAAATGTTATGGAGGGACTAGTGGAGAAGAGATCCAGTAGAACTAAATGTTAGGGAGGGACTAGTGGAGAAGAGATCCAGTAGAACTAAATGTTATGGAGGGACTAGTGGAGAAGAGATCCAGTAGAACTAAATATTAGGGAGGGACTAGTGGAGAAGAGATCCAGTAGAACTAAATGTTAGGGAGGGACTAGTGGAGAAGAGATCCAGTAGAACTAAATGTTATGGAGGGACTAGTGGAGAAGAGATCCAGTAGAACTAAATGTTAGGGAGGAACTAGTGGAGAAGAGATCCAGTAGAACTAAATGTTAGGGAGGGACTAGTGGAGAAGAGATCCAGTAGAACTAAATGTCAGGGAGGGACTAGTGGAGAAGAGATCCAGTAGAACTAAATGTCAGGGAGGGACTAGTGGAGAAGAGATCCAGTAGAACTAAATGTTAGGGAGGGAGGGACTAGTGGAGAAGAGATCCAGTAGAACTAAATGTCAGGGAGGGACTAGTGGAGAAGAGATCCAGTAGAACTAAATGTCAGGGAGGGACTAGTGGAGAAGAGATCCAGTAGAACTAAATGTTATGGAGGGACTAGTGGAGAAGAGATCCAGTAGAACTAAATGTTAGGGAGGAACTAGTGGAGAAGAGATCCAGTAGAACTAAATGTTAGGGAGGGACTAGTGGAGAAGAGATCCAGTAGAACTAAATGTCAGGGAGGGACTAGTGGAGAAGAGATCCAGTAGAACTAAATGTTAGGGAGGGACTAGTGGAGAAGAGATCCAGTAGAACTAAATGTTAGGGAGGGACTAGTGGAGAAGAGATCCAGTAGAACTAAAAGACAAGTAATTTTGTCTTCCGTTGCACTCGAGTGTTGAGCTCTGAAAATAGCCGATCTACAAGCTCACGTGTCGCATTGCGATGCGTTGTGAGCTTGTAGATCGGCTATTTTCAGCGAGCAACCTAGTGTAAAATCAACTGTAGATCTGGACTCACACAGTGGTCAGTCAGTGAGTCTTACCGAGGTGATCTTGAACTCTCTGATGGTCCATTCTGGCAGAACGGACTCTGACACCATCTGAATGACCAGGTCACCGTAGTACAGAGGCTCTCTGTCCGGTGGCCAGTACTGGTCGCACTTCACCTACACACGCACACGCACGCGCACGCACACACGCACACGCACGCACACACGCACACGCACACGCACACGCACACACACACACAGTCACATCATTTTCAAATGATCGGAATCGGATCGTGAGCACAAAAAAACGTGATCGTATATCCATATCATGATATTAGACTGGATATTGTCTGTGATTTTGGATATTGTACTATTGTGATATGGCATAAGTGTTCTATAAAAATATAAATATCGGATCGGGAAATCAATCGGTATCGGTAGATACTCAAAATCAAATGATCGGAATCGGATCGGGAGCAATAAAACGTGATCGGGACATCCCTAGCCCTAAACATAGTCATATTTGACTATATTCAAAATATGGTGGTAATATGGGATAATTTTAGGATAAATATAGTCATATTTAGGGCTGTAACGTCAACATGGTTGACGATACGATACATGGACGATATTGGTTCATTATGGCGATCCGATACGATCCGATTCAATTATTTGAAATCGACACAGTAACTATTTAAAATACATTGACATTATTTTAAACTAAGTAATTAAACCCTTATTTTTTTCTTCTAAAAATGCTAAAAACCACGCACAAAAATGTAGTATTGGTACAATCGATTATTTGCCAAGCAAAACGATTCGATACCGATTATTTGCATTGCAAAACGATACATAGTCAACGTTGCTGTTTTCATTTCGATATGCTTCGATTCTTGAAATTAAAATCGAAGCAGTTACTATATCGCTACACCCCTAGTCACATTGGCCACTAAGTACTATGATACAACGGCTAAAACAAAACAAGAAGCTCTGTCTCTCAGTTACGGACCACGGTCCTTTTGATTATTTGTTATTTGTTTAAGTATAATTATTATTTATAGTGGCTACTAAATTAGGATAATAATTATAAGTTTGGTATTTGTTATTATGTTCTAGGGTATGTAACAAGTTGCATTTCTTTTGCTGCAGTACTCAAGTGAATTGACAGACATGGCACTGAGTGACAGGTCCCTGATTGGACCTGTCCCCCTCTGGTCCTTATTGGTTCTCCCTGACAACACCAGTTTCCTGTTGGCTGGGCACTCTTCCTGTTTCTGTATAAAGTCTCAGTTGAACTTCTGCTCAGGAGGGGACGACAGCACTTCAGCAGCAGAGAATCGATCCCTCTTGTCCCTTCTTGTGCCTGCCTTATTGTTTTGTTTATTCTTGTTCATTATGCCGTAAGTTCTGTTTTGTTTTGGTTAGCCCAGTCCTAGTTTATATAGTCATTATTATTTGCTCATAAGTTTGTAAATCAATCATGTATTGTTGCTTAAATTAAGAAGCCCGGTTCCTACCTTTCTCCATGTAGGGGTGCCAGGTCTTTTCTTTTTGTTAAACTTATTGTAATTTTGGTTAGTTAGGGTAGTTAGGGATTTAGAATTGTCATTTTGTTTAATGTTCTGTTAGGGCTTTTAGGTAGGGGTAGGGCTGTCGCAATTATCGCATTTATCGCATATCGCGCTATTACAAGTTGAAACCGCAAGGGGGCAGAAAAACCGCACAGGCGCAATAAACCGCAGGATCCCTGACAGTGGGCCGATGGACGCCCTGCAGCGGCCATCGCAGACGCAGTGAACGCAGCGAACGTGGAGCCAACAAAGGACTCTTGGTTAGAGACCTCTGCTGAGATCAATGAGCGATGCTCCTGCACTGATTGTGCCCAATCAGTGCAAGAGCAACAGTGCAAGAGAGTTCGAGCAGAAACCAAACTCACTCGCTATCTACAGAAGGAATTATTTACCAATGATGATCCTCGTCTGGTGGCGTGAAAACCAGGCTAGATTCCTTCAACTTTCTAAAATTGCATGCAACATGTGTAGGGCTGTAGGCTATTTGTGCTATAAGTGCACCATCCGAGAGTTTTCCGTGAAGCGGGGAATATCGTTACTGTTCTGTTTGCTGCTTGTTATTAGGCTGATATAGTTGCTCCGTGAGTTTGGAAGTAAAGAAGAGTTGTGTTAAGCTGTATCATTCATGGTCTGTTGATTCACAAGCTCTTCTTTTCTTCCAAACTCACGGAGCAACTATCATAATAACAAGCAGCAAACAGAACAATTATCAATTTGCGTTCTTCTCTGAAGCCGTTGTGGGTTATATAGGCAGTTGATGGTGTGTTCCATTTTCATTACTGCTTTTACACCATTCATTTAATATATTAAATTAATATATTAAATTAATGAAGACCAGGACTAATTGAAGATTAATTTTAAATAAACATTGTCGTCTCTGCCATTTATAAAGCAACATAGTAAAGTAAAGCTTAGTGTAACTTTCCTTTATTAATAATGCATTTTTATATATATAATTTTAAAGGGGGCTTGAGAACTACAGTATATCGCACAGTATCGCATATCGCGCTTCTGAGCCAATTGATCGCACCGCGGTTTAAATTATGTAACCGCGACAGCCCTAGGTAGGGGT
>NC_139714.1:28884375-28891875 GCF_964188405.1 Protomyctophum parallelum | reverse complement strand
GTCTGTCTTCTTACTCGAGTAAAATCCTTATACTCTATAACTCAGAATTCTCGTGTTGTCTCATTATTCATTATTATGATTTGTCTTTTGAGCATATGTCCCACAGATTCCATTACAGCCAGCATTGGCACAAAGGAGGGTGATCACTGGCACACTGGCATAAGTGTGATATAGAGGATTTATGGTTTAAAATTAACTATTTAAAAAAAACATTGTAGTCAAATAAATGAAGTCCCTCACATTTGTATGTAAATTACGTCCTGCACATAATTCTACATCCATTAAAACTCTGAACTCTGACTGGGGGATATGTGGGTTATTAGAGTCTAATAATGATAATTATATAACAATAATTACACACACACACACACACACACAACGTACCTCCTGACACCCATGTATATTCCGGAGGCTGGCACCTCCTTCCACATGCTCATCCTCATCACTGGGTTCTCCTGTACAGCCCTGCACGCACGCACGCACACACACACACACACACACACACACACACACACACACACACACACACACACACACACACACACACACACACACACACACACACACACACACACACACACACACACACACACACACACACACACACACACACACACACACACAGAGTAAATGTTAAACACAAAGACCATTATTATACTGACTAGACCTGTACGTGCCCGTCGGCCACCGGCCTACTTGGGAACCTATAATAATACCCGTTGTCAACTTGTCATAACACCCGTTTTAACTATCTGTCTGTGTCCCTTTTGTGCCCATACTGTATATGGAGATCTGTCTGTCTTTGCAGGTGTGGGTTTGCCATGGCAATCAATTGGCTGAGGCACAGGCTGGGAATTGCACAGGTGAGGGGACTTCGAATGATTAGGCCCACTGGCAGAGCCTGAGCAGAGCCTTTTGTGGTGAACCGTGGGTCCGACCGACTCGATACCGGGCACTGCACTCCCTGTGGGGGTGTGGAACGCGTGTGTCCAATGTGAAGTCGGTGGGGCGAACGGTTCTCGAGTTACGTACATTACAACCGTACACACACGCACGCAGACAGACAGACAAACACGCAGAGAAGTGGCGCATTTATAGTAGGATATGACAGAGATTCTTACGGGACAACTGTGACTCATAGTTTTCTCACAGTCGTCTGCCCCACGAAGGGAGGGACTTTCACCCGATAGTTTTAGACCGCGACGGAGGGGTGCCGTCTCAAGCGAACTTGAGCCAACGAGAGAGAGAGAGAGAGAGACACCACCGAGCAAAGTTTGATTGAGCCGACTCAGTCCTGACTCTGAGTTTCCACCCGATATGCAGAGAATAGTAAATGTTCCAATATGTAATGTACAAACAATCCCAAAAAAGGACACAGGTTTGAGTTTTGGTCATAGTAAGGTAAAAGTAAACGGTGATAGCTAATGAAACAAAGAAAAGAGAGAAATGAAGCCGTGTGTGCGTGCGTGCGTGCGTGCGTGCGTGCACTCACACTTTCCTCAGCCTCTGCCTATAGACCAGCAGTGAGATGACAGCCACCATCATGCCAATGAGGAACATGCCGGCGCTCAGCCCTTCCACCACGCCCCCTAGGGGCTCTGAAAGGGACAACACACATTTACCAATAATAATAATACTCTTATACAAAATATTCTTTAGATTTGTGAGAGGCTAAATGTCATCAAATCAAATGCTGAATAAAAGGATGGGCCTTGATTGGGCCTAGACTCTTACAAGCTACCAACGATCAGAAATGTATTATATAAGTATCATAAGTGATGGTAAAAATATGAAGGTCTTAGGTTAGATATAACTATAAGCAACCATTTCGTCCTCATAACTAAGTACGTTTACTATAAGTACTGTAGCCTACTTAAGTACAGTAACAAAGGGTTAGGGTCAAAATGTCAGAGTAAAGTATAGGCCAGTTGTGAAATAAAAACTCAACAAAAGAATACCATTTAAAAATATTCAGTTATCTGTTGTCAACGAGGCAAACCAAAAACCAAGTGCACTTTGTCTATAAGTTCAGTTCGTTGTAAGTTCGTTTCATAAACGCAAAATATGTCGGTCACTCACCGGCGTGTGTCCTGAGCGGCACGAACAGATATGCATCTTATCTGTGCATCTATGCGTCTGTATATCTGTAGACCTGTACTGAATATCTGTAGACCTGTACTGTGTATCTATGTATCTGTGTATCTGTGTATCTGTGTATCTGTGTATCTGTGTATCTGTGTATCTGTGTATCTGTAGACCTGTACTGAATATCTGTAGACGTGTATATCTACAGTATGTATCTGTGTATCTGTGTATCAGTGTATCAGTGTATCAGTGTATCTGTGTATCTGTGTATCTGTGTATCTGTGTATCAGTGTATCTGTGTATCTGTGCATCTGTGTATCTGTGTATATGTGTATCTGTGTATCTGTGCATCTGTGTATCTGTGTATATGTGTATCTGTGTATCTATGTATCTGTGTATCTGTGTATCTGTGTATCTGTGTATCTGTATATCTGTGTATCTGTGCATCTGTGTATCTGTGTATCTGTGTATCTGTGTATCTGTGCATCTGTGTATCTGTGTATCAGTGTATCAGTGTATCTGTGTATCTGTGTATCTGTGTATCTGTGTATCTGTGTATCTATGTCACTCACCGGCGTGTGTCCTGAGAGGCACAGACAGATATGTATCTGTGAAGAGAGGCTGAGGATACTCCCCCAGGTTCTCATCCAGCAGCCTGGTGAAGGCACGCACACTCAGCCTGCACAGTACATGCACAGTACACACACACACACACACACACACACACACGCACACACGCACGCACGCACACACAGTGTTCAAAATGTGTGAGCTTGTGCTATTTTTAAATAGCCGAAATATATATATATACACTGGTGAAGTGGTTAATGTATGTTTTGTAATAATAATCAAAATCCACAAAGTAACTAGTAATTCAAGTTTTCAATTGATTGATTGATTGATTGATTAATAGTAGTGGAGTAAAAGTACAATATATGGATCCGAGATGTAGTGTAGTAGAAGTACAAATAACTATAATAAAATTATACTTAAAAGACAGTACTTTAGTAAATCTACTTAGTTACTTTCCACCACTGATTACCTGTATGAGGTTCTGGGTTTCAGCGGGCCGTCACAGAATCTGCCGTAGCCGTCACTCACAAAGTCATCGTCGTGGTAACGATCACAGGCCCCTCCCAGCCGGTCCCCGCCCGCGCCCAAGTTCACCTCCACCACCTGAGTTGCACACACGCACAAGCACACACACACACGCACACGCACATGCACGTGCACGTGCACGCGCACACGCACACGCAATCACAATCACAATCAGGAACTCGAAAATCCTGTGCTTCAATCATCGTCGGCTCTTCTACATAGACGTCTCTCTATTGCCGGAAGAGTATAGCAAAGTGTGGACCGAAAGTTTACAGAATGCATTGGTGTCTATAGGCTTTACAGTGACAAATGCGTTACATGAACCAGGTGACCGGGCTGTTTTCTGCCCCCTCAATGTCATAACTCTGTCTTACTCTATTGGCTCTGCCCTGCCCTAACCCCGACCCAGTAACTGCAGTACCAGTCAGTGTTGATTTCGTCGACTAAAACTAAGATGAACTACTACCTATCGACTACCTTTTTTCACTGACGAAAACTAAATGGAAACTAAATAAAAACTAAGCTATGATGACTAAAACTAATACTATTGACAATTTCGTCAACAAATAAAAACTAGAGTAAAATGTTAGGAAGCGACTAGTGGGCAAGAGATCCAGTATAAGTCATTTTACAATTAGTTGCATGCTGAAAATAGCCGATATACAAGCCCACAGCGCGACGCGTTGTGGGCTTATAGATCTGCAATTTTCAACAAGTCAAATTACGACGACATCAAGGCCCGCCAAAATACATTTTATTCGACTAAATCAACAGTAGATTTAGTCGACTAAAATCTTATGATATTTAGTCGACTAAAACTAGACTTAACACTAAAACATTCCAGGTGACTAAAATGTGACTAGAACTAAAATCAAAATCTGCTGCCAAAACTGCCAACACTGGTACCAGTACGGCAGTACCTGTCCACCAGAGGTGGCGTCAGCGTCCTGGGGACAGCGGCTCTGGAAGTAGGCCGTCTGATAGGCCCTGACGGAGGAGTTGTGGATGTAGTCGCGGTAGGAGGGCAGCGGGTGGCGCTGCTCAGGCTGCAGGATGTCGTTGTCTGATGGCGGGAAGGGAGGGAAAGAAACGCATTGGCTGTTGTTGTTGTTGTTGTTGTTGTTGGGCACGGTGTTGATTTGGTCGACTAAAAACTATGACGGATAAATTCTGACTTTTACTTGTTGTAACAGATCTGTATTCCTTTTTTTGTTGTCAGGTGAAACCTGACTAGTGAAAGCTCATGAAATGTAGAAGACCTAGTCATACTGAGGTCCTAGTCCTGATTGGCTGCCACACACGCTGCTGTCATGTATTGGTTACTCAGGTCACATGACCAGGAAACAGGTAACAGGAAGCTGGTTAACATAAATCTTAAACCACACCAAAGGGTCGAGACGGTTGTAGCGTTGTCCCTGCTGTGTTTTATGTCTTGTTGCACGTTGAGCGTTGACCCACGTTGACCCTAGTGATTCAACGCATGGAATTCAACGACCCAAACCACACCAAAGGGTCAAGACAGTTTTAGCGTTAACTCCTTGCAACCGTTTGGAGCCAAGGAGTTGCATGGTGACCCTTTGGTGTGGTTAGGGCTTTAGAGACACCCACTAGTTTTGTAACGTAATGTTATGATTGAGACCACTTGGCCAGCGGGTGCCCAACAGAGCTTCTATATTGCAGTAATGATACTTAAACTTAAAGAGACCAGTTCACCACTTTTCATCTTATCTTCATATAATTGGTCCTCACTAACGTTCATGATAAAATATCACAATTGTTTTCTACTCGGTCTGTCTCTCATAGCAGGGCTGTGGGCAGTACAGAAACCCGTCCACCAGTGACATCATCGTTAGGCAGATTATTGAGGGGCGCTAGCCCCTCCTATATACAGGTTTAAAGTTTGTCTTGAGTTCAATGTTTGTTTTGTAAACGCCATTGACAATGAAGGGGAAATGTACGTCATAATTATTATGTTATTATGATCATTAGTGAGGACCAATTATATGAAGGAAGGTTGAAAAGTAGTGAAGTGGTCCTTTAAGTAAAACATTGCAATACTTATTCCACAACCAACCGTGTGTGTGTGTATGTGTGTGAGTGTGTGTATGTGTGTGTATGTGTGTGTATGTGTGTGTATGTGTGTGTGTGTGTGTGTGTGTGTGTGTGTGTGTATGTGTGTGCGTACCGTCAGATTCGGCGACGATCACAGCGAAGTATCTCACGGCTCCGTTGCGGTCGCTGAACCACGAGCAGTTGAAGCGAAACAGGATGGAGGACCACGTGACCTTGGACGACCTCTCGCTCACGTGCACGCTGGGAGGCGGGACTGGCGGTCCTGGATACGTCAAGACATTGGCCAGACAGACAGACAGGCTGGCAGTCAATCAATCAATCAGTCAGTCAGTCAGTCAGTCAGTCAGTCTACATTGCATTATTTATACTTTTACTTAATACAACATTTGAGTACTTTTTCCACTACTCACGGTCTATCATGGTGACGGCGGTCACTGTGGCCGGCGTGCTGGTCAGCCCGGCGGAGCTGCTCCGGACCGCCACGGCGTAGCTCCGGTGAGCCTCCAGGCGCTCCAGGACCACCGCCACAGAGTCGCCGCCGGCCGCCACGCGCACGGCCGCCGTCAGCTCGCCGTCGTCGCGCCGGCGACACTCCACCTCGTACGAGTCGAAGTCGGCGAGGGGCGGCGACCACGAGCACGAGAGAGAGGACGAGGAGAGCGGGAAGCAGTGGACGCTCTTTAATGGAGCGGGGTCTGGAGAGGAGAGGGGAGGGGAGGGGAGGAGAGGAGAGGAGAGGAGAGGAGAGGAGAGGAGAGGAGAGGGGAGGGGAGGGGAGGGGAGGAGAGGAGAGGAGAGGAGAGGAGAGGAGAGGAGAGGAGAGGAGAGGAGAGGAGAGGAGAGGAGAGGAGAGGAGAGGAGAGGAGAGGAGAGGAGAGGAGAGGAGAGGAGAGGAGAGGAGAGGAGAGGAGAGGAGAGGATTAGTCCAGCATAAGTCATACTTCGCACCCTGTTCTTTCCTTGCTATAGGCTTTTTCGTTTATCTCACCTTTTCAAGACATGCTGCGTTTGGCGTAAAATCAACCATTACGACACCATCAAGGCAGGCACCGCAAGGTGTGTGCCTTGCAAGTTGCTTGCATCTTTATTCCATTTTGGTCGGTGCCATTTGCGCCAGTTGCGCGCGCTCGTGTGTGTGTGTGTGTTAGGGCCGATTCATACTCCTATTTTACCGCTGTTTAGGCGCTGTAGTGCCGAAATGATTTCGGCTCGTCAGAAATTTGCAGTAGCACCGAAGAGCCGACTTTAGAACGGTACCTGCCCCCCCAAACCTCAAATGACGTCAAATTGTAGGCTTTACAGCGCCGAACCGACTTTTATTCTGCTCTAAAATAGGAGTATGAATCGGCCCTAACTGTCATTATTAATGACAGTAAGAGCAGCTATCTGTACATAGGCCTGTAGTAGTGTCATTGCTGTACTTTGATATCTGGAATATGATGCTATTGCTGCAGGTTGAACTAGTAGCATATAGTATCATGGATGTCTTATAGCCCCGCCACCCAAAATCACTGCCAGTCACAATCACTGACACTGGTTATGTCTTTGCTTTGTGTAAAGCATTATTCTTTTTAGTTTTTATCTATTCTGCTCAGGATGTTACTTTTATATGATTTTGTTGTCCAATTTTCTTTTACTTTATCATTAGTTAGTATTTTATTTTTGTTCTTGGTTTATTATTACATTACATTGTTTTGTCTTCAATATTAATTAATTAACATTGCATGTATGGGTTCTCTATAAGCCCCTCTACAGATTCTAAAACTACTTGCAATACCCTGATGACCCACCAGGGGTCCCCAGCCCACAGGTTGGGACTGCATTAGAGACCAATGGTGGAACAAGTACTATTGTTTGCAGCGCACACACACTCCCTGGATGCACGATGAACGATGAACCTCTGCCCCAAGTTTTCCAGAACGGTCTGTTATAGCGCCACCAGGAGGCTGAATCTTTTTCACGTTACTCCTCCAGATTTTGTCCAAAAATCCTGCACATCGTTACACAGTATCTCTGACTGATCTCATGTCCGATATTTCATATTCCATCCTAATTGGCTAACATTGACCCGTTTTGAACAAAATGTCATACAACATAGCTCACAACGCGTCGCATTGCGATGCATTGTATGTAGATCTGCTATTTTCATGAAGTGGCTGAAGTTTTTTTTGGCTGAAGTGGTTATTTTTTTCAAATAAATGTAGTGGAGTAAAAGTACAATATTTGCCTCTGAGATGTAGGGGA
>NC_139714.1:28849375-28876875 GCF_964188405.1 Protomyctophum parallelum | reverse complement strand
GTGGAGGTAGAGCTCCTACCTCTATGAACTGGGCCCTCTAGTGGAGGTAGAGGTCCTACCTCTATGAACCGGGCCCTCTGGTGGAGGTAGAGCTCCTACATCTATGAACCGGGCCCTCTGGTGGAGGTAGAGCTCCTACATCTATGAACTGGGCCCTCTGGTGGAGGTAGAGCTCCTACATCTATGAACCGGGCCCTCTGGTGGAGGTAGAGTTCCTACCTCTATGAACCGGGCCCCTCTGGTGGAGGTAGAGTTCCTACCTCTATGAACCGGGCCCTCTGGTGAAGGTAGAGCTCCTACCTCTATGAACTGGGCCCTCTAGTGGAGGTAGAGGTCCTACCTCTATGAACCGGGCCCTCTGGTGGAGGTAGAGCTCCTACATCTATGAACCGGGCCCTTTGGTGGAGGTAGAGTTCCTACCTGTGCGTCCCTCGATGAACCGGGCCCTCTGGTGGAGGTAGAGTTCCTACCTCTATGAACCGGGCCCTCTGGTGAAGGTAGAGCTCCTACCTCTATGAACCGGGCCCTCTGGTGGAGGTTCATACCTGTGCGTCCCTCGATGAACCGGGCCCTTTGGTGGAGGTAGAGTTCCTACCTCTATGAACCGGGCCCTCTGGTGAAGGTAGAGCTCCTACCTCTATGAACTGGGCCCTCTGGTGGAGGTAGAGTTCCTACCTCTATGAACCGGGCCCTCTGGTGGAGGTAGAGTTCCTACCTGTGCGTCCCTCGATGAACTGGGCCCTCTGGTACGGTCCGCTGAACGTGGAGACTACGATCTTGTAGAGTCTCCCGGGCGTCAGAGAGGTCAGCCGGTGCTGCCTCACCTCGTTGCCCAGGGTGACCGGAGGAAACACCTGCGTGTCGTTGAACAGGAGCGTGACCTGGAGGGAGAGAAGGACAAAACTGCCTGTTTTCAGAGTGCAACCAAGTGTAAAATCAGGCATAATTACGATGCCATAATGAAGAGCTGGAGAGAGATGGAGAATCCTGTTACTGAACAAACCCCATCTGCAGCAATGAGTGCTATCACAACTAGTCATATATTTAACACGGATTTTAACCAAAGAAACTCACTTACCCTAGTTTTAATACAAACTCTCTTTCTTTTCTTTTTTTTCTAGATATTTTTTTGCGGCTTACGCCTTTTATTGATTTTTTGAAGGGACAGACAGTAGGCTGACAGGAAACGGGAGAGAGATGGGGGGATGACATGCAGTAAAGGCCGTGTCGGGCTCGGGAGTCGAACCCGCGACACACTGCGACTGGATTACCAGTCAGGTGCCCAGACCGTTACGCCACGGCCTGGGCACAAACTCTCTTTCTCACTCACTCACAAAACATGCACACACACACACACACACACACACACACACACACCCTCACACACACACACACACACACACACACACACACACACACACACACACACACACACACACACACACACACACACACACACACACACACACACACACACACACACACACACACACACACACACACACACACACACACAGTCACACACACACACACACACACACAGACCTCGTAGTGGTCCACGTCTCCAGGGGCGGGGCTCCAGTTGACAGTCAGATCGACTGTCGCGGCGTTGCCAATCAACAGGTTGGAGACAGCTGCTGGGACTGCAGTAAGACACAACCAGACAATCATTATTATGATCAACATACACAACCTCAACCACTCAACATAAATACATGAAGACGCAGCAGACGTTCTCAAATTCTGCCCAAACGACGCTCTCAAATTCTGCCCGAACCCGACCCTACCCGACCCGGGGCAGAGTCCACAAATGTATGCTAATTGTTTATTGTTTATTGAATGGATCCCCATTAGCTGAAGCCGTGGCGACAGCTAGTCTTCCTGGGGTCCATATAAAATACATACAAAAAATACATACGGTAATTACAAATACATTCAACGAAGGTAAATTCATGAAAATACATAATAACAATTTATTCTATAAAATTAATTGCAACATAATGAGAATAACATTATGGTCACGTGGTCAGCTGTAGCAAGTGTTCCTTTAAAGCATATTTGAAAGATAATTTATGTTGTGTTATATTAATGTGAGGTGGTAACATGTTCCAAAATGATATTGATCGATACATAACTGTTTTTTTAAGGAGGTTCGTTTTTGGAGCAGGGAGTGATAAATGACCGAGGCTTGCAATTCTGGTGTTATGATTATGTCTGTCACTCGATTTTAATAACTGTTTGAAAAAGTAATCTGGTGTTTGATTAGAAATTGTGTTTCTAACAAAC
This sequence comes from Protomyctophum parallelum, assembly GCF_964188405.1. Classification (NCBI taxonomy): domain Eukaryota; kingdom Metazoa; phylum Chordata; class Actinopteri; order Myctophiformes; family Myctophidae; genus Protomyctophum; species Protomyctophum parallelum. The sequence goes on along the minus strand of NC_139714.1, from coordinate 28,874,589 downwards.
ATGAGGACACTGCAATGGAGTTTGTTTTTGACAGATAACCAGGACAGGCTAATTAGTCGGGCTGGGCCGAGCCTCGGGTTCCGTGAAAAAAAGTGATAAAAATTAATCTACTACCCTCAAAAAATTATATTCTACCCCTAACGCTTACGCCGACGGAAAGTGGATTTTTTTTGGATGCAGCTTAAAAAGGACAACTTTAGTATTAGACCCCAATCAATTACATCTGGCCACAAAAGATCACAGGATCTATTGAATATGAAGGAGGCCTACTGGGGGGAAGCCACACTGTGTGTCATAGGCTCAATATGTCAGTTTGTCACATTCAGTAGATCCCGTGTAGATCTTTTGCGGCCATATGTAATTTATTGGGGTCTAGTAGGACTAAAAAAAATCGCTATAAGATTTTGTAAAAAAATACATATTTAGCCCCATGCTCGAATGACCCCGCCCCCCTGTGAAAAACAGCTAAAATCCCTAAAACAAAAGCAAGCAGCACACGAAAAGAAATGAACACTCATCTTTTACTTTCTCTAATCACAACCTAAAACATTTAAAAAACAATTAAAAAAAAGTTGTCCTTTAAAGTGAACTTTACTCACGTAACTAACTAATCAAAAATCGGCGTTCGGCGTTCCGGACAAAAAGCGTTGGAGACATATTTGTGCTTGCTTACCTCACCATCATTACGATAAAGTCTCAATAATCCCTAGCTTCATATTTTTAACGAGAGGCATGTTGAAGTCAGAAATGAAGAGCTTAGTATATCCATCTGGTCAAAACCAAAGGAGAGGCCAACCCTCTCAAAACACGATGAGACGTGTTTTGAACTTGTAGATCGGCTATTTCTGCTATACGCCACGCATGCAATGTGGCCCCTCTGGAGTGAGCATGGAAATACAATGGCCCTCTCCATCGTCAAAGTTGCCCACCACCCCTGTTCTAATTCGACTCACAGGTCCGTCCGTCGGTGGAGAGGCTGCTGACCAGGTCCCCGCTCCAGGTCTCCACGGTGACGGTGTAGAGGCGCCCGGGGACCAGCGAGGAGAACACACACTCGTTGTTCCCTTTGGAGACCGTGTGGTTCTGGAGGACGCTGTGGTTGTAGCTGATCACGACCACGTAGCGCTGCAGGTCGCCTGGCGCGTGACGCCAGTACACCTGAGACCCGTGGTGGGGGGAAAAAAGAGTACAGCTAGTGCTCACATTGTGTACTAAACCCGTTGAGAAAACTGAGACCAGATTCTACTAAATGTCTTCCAAATCGTGACAGTTTCATGAAAAACCCATGTTTCTATATCAGTGGTCCTCAAACAATTTCATGTCAAGGACGCCATTTCATGCATTTAATTTCGTTTCATGTATTTGGCCGCCGGCCCCCATCTGAAAATATGTTGTTCCAGGGAAATGTATACAATGCAAGGCACCAACCTGCTCATCGGGAGCAAATCAGTGTCTTGCTCAAGGACACTTCGACAATTAACCCATGGGGGAGCCCGGGATCGAACCGGGAACCTTGCAGTTCCCAAGCGGCACCTTCTGACTGTCACTGAGCAACTGCTGCCCCATGCACCCCTGGGACGATATACCACAAGGACATATTCCCCAAAACACCGTCTCCCTCTCAGCTGTCCTGCCGTCTGTCTCTCCTACACTGTCTCCCTCTCAGCTGTCCTGCTGTCTGTCTCTCCTACACTGTCTCCCTCTCAGCTGTCCTGCTGTCTCTCTCCCCTACACTGTCTCCCTCTCAGCTGTCCTGCCGTCTGTCTCTCCCCTACACTGTCTCCCTCTCAGCTGTCCTGCTGTCTCTCTCCCCTACACTGTCTCCCTCTCAGCTGTCCTGCCGTCTGTCTCCCCTACACTGTCTCCCTCTCAGCTGTCCTGCTGTCTCTCTCCCCTACACTGTCTCCCTCTCAGCTGTCCTGCCATCTGTCTCTCCTACACTGTCTCCCTCTCAGCTGTACTGCTGTCTCTCTCCCCTACACTGTCTCCCTCTCAGCTGTCCTGCCGTCTGTCTCTCCCCTACACTGTCTCCCTCTCAGCTGTCCTGCTGTCTCTCTCCCCTACACTGTCTCCCTCTCAGCTGTCCTGTCGTCTGTCTCTCCTACACTGTCTCCCTCTCATACAGATTGTCTCTCCTACACTGTCTCCCTCTCAGCTGTCCTGCTGTCTCTCTCCCCTACACTGTCTCCCTCTCAGCTGTCCTGCTGTCTCTCTCCCCTACACTGTCTCCCTCTCAGCTGTCATGCCGTCTGTCTCTCCTACACTGTCTCCCTCTCATACAGATTGTCTCTCCTACACTGTCTCCCTCTCAGCTGTCCTGCCGTCTGTCTCCCTCTCCTACAGTTTGTCTCTAGTAAAGAAGGGATAAAAAGGAGTGATAGATGGAGTAACAGAACGGTCCCGTCCGTACCTTCAGGAAGTCATCTCTAGCAGAATGCACCGCTGTGGGGTTCTGGACGCTGGCAGGCTCTGGAAGACACGGATCACACAGATTAAAAAACCCATTCTGACCTGAGATCAGATTCATACGAGGTTTCCGCTGGACACACACTGGTCTGATTAACCCATTCTGACCTGAGATCAGATTCTAAAAATGTCAGTCGTTCTTCGAATTTTTCAAAAATAGCAGACCTACAAGCTCGTAGCGCGCCACTCGGTGGCGCGCTATGAGCTTGTAGATCTGCTATTTTTCAATAGCTAAAGCATAACATGATGCTAACACCAAAATGGGTGCCCGGTCAGAATGGGTTAATACAGATAAATGTGACCAAATTTGACTGAGAGACTGCCATTGGGTTTTTTTTTTCTTTGTTTTGTCATGCCATATGAAAGCAGGGCATCATAGCTTCAAATTAACATATTGGTTGTTGAGTTTGACCCACCAGTTTTGGAGATATGGCTTAGATAGAGTAATGTCTTGCAGTAAACAGCGAGTTGAGAAAAGAGGCTTGAAAGGTTCACTTCTGTGGTCTCTAACATTACACCTAGCTACATGTTTAAGCATTTATTCCATATTTAGATGTCGATTTCAGCTCTGACACTTATTTCAGACATGCTCTAGTATGTGAAGAGTCTGCCTGTGCTATTAACTAATTAAAAAAATAAAAATAAAAATAAGTTTTTCTCCTCTGGTGAAAAGCTGGAATTTGCGCGATGGTAGTCTCTCAGTCAAATCTGGTCACAAATAAAGGCATTTGCCGTAGTGTTGATAACACTAAAGTAATAACGAATAACATATCTCTGCAAAAGATACTTTATTTATTTTTGTAGGAAAATAAAATTAGATTTTTACTCTAGTCTAGGCCTGCCCCTCTAGTCTACTCTACTCTAGTCTACTCTAGTCTAGGCCTGCCCCTCTAGTCTACTCTACTCTAGTCTACTCTAAAAATTGGTCCGTGACCCACAAATGGTGGCAGGTTAAAACTAACTAAAAAACTAAAAATCGAAGACACTTTTAGAATCTGATCTCAGGTCAGAATGAGTTAATAATTAAACTGTCAGGATGTAATAGACATTTTTAGAATCTGATCTCAGGTCAGAATGGGTTAAGTAAATGTATAGTTTTCCGCCACTATATATGTAAAAAAAAAAAAAGAAAAACCCTATCTCACGTGTTCTGGCGTGCACGGCGGTGGAGTTCTCCAGGCCTCCGCTGCGCGTCACTATGACCACGGCGTACAGGCGCCCGGCCACCAGCGAGCTGAAGGAGCACTCCGGCGAGGAGGAGCGGGACACGGCCAGCGCGTGCACGGTCCGAGTCCCGTCCACCAGGCGCACCAGGTAGCCGTCCGCCGAGCCGCGGGCCGGCCGCCACGAGGCGTGCAGCGCGTCCGACCGGCCGCCGTTGGCCACCGTCACGTCGGAGACCGCCGCCGGGACTGGAAGGGGGGGGGGGGAGGCAGTGGGCCCATCGACAGCAGAGAGATGGAGAGAGAGAGAGAGAGAGAGAGAGAGAGGGAGAGAGAGAGGGAGAGGGGGGAGAAAGGGGAACGAGAGAGCATTCGGAAAGACGTGAATGAGAAAAGTATACAATTTCGGCGTTGAGCAGACGCTCTTAAACCAGAGCGACTTACAGTAAGCGAGAACAACACATGATTACACATACGTAAACCAAGAACCTGTCATGTCACCTGTCTAACAGTATAGGGACAAGGAAGTATAGAGGATAAGACATACATAGGGCATTTGGTTTGTTTTGATGTTGTCATGATCTCAATCGAATGAAGATGGAAAAGTGGAAAATACACGCCAAAACCTGATATGTGATATTATTGCAACACGACCTCTGAATAAGTCAATAGCAGCTTGTGTGTGTGTGTGTGTGTGTGTGTGTCTGTACACACACTCTCGTGGACCGTTCTAACCTCAATTGGTCCTGAAAATAGCCAGAACATTCTGTGGGAACATCGCGACTTCTTCCGGACAGGAAGTCGCACGCGCGCGCGCTTGTGTGTGTGTGTGTGTGTGTGTGTGTGTGTGTGTGTGTGTGTGTGTGTGTGTGTGAGTGCGTGCGTGCGTGCGTGCACAAAGAGGAAGTCTTTGAAGGAAGCTTTGGGAGGTTCTTTTGTTTGGTGGGACATTCCAAAGCCTGGCGTTGGCATTCAGAACACAGAGCTCCGTGTTATTGTTCTACATCTATCAGATAAACATGGACCTCGGGAACACACAGCGGACCAACACCTCTCCGTCGCCCCGCCCTTCCCTCCTCCTTACATTGCCTCGCACACACGTGTCAATCAAACGTGCTTCTATACACAATTAAGGCGACAACATACATACTGTACCGAAGCATGCATTCACGTGCCCATACGTACATCACGTGGCAGGACTCAGGACACGGAACACACGTGTGAGAGAGAGCGTGCTTTAAGGGAGCTGGCCTGCTGATCATATTTGGGACTATTAGACGTAAACCTGAACGGCTAAAAGGCTATTTAAACCACCAGTTTATAACTAGGGATGGAGCTCGTCAATTTGGATTGATAACGAGCGCCTTATGGAGCCGGGTTCTCATTTGAGCCCACCCTCGAGCTGTTTCTATTATTTTGTGGAAAGACGGGAGAACATTCTGAACGGTATCTTTTGCTAGGGCCTTCACATACTGTACGGAACGGAAGGCAATTTAACTTTTTACATTTGGAAAATAATATTGAAGATCCTGGTTAATGTGTGTATATACCGTCACTTAAAAAGCGTAATATTGTTTACGTGAGCGGGTAAGCGGGTACTCTCTCTCTCTCTCATTAGCAGGCAACAGTGCAGCACTATCCCTCTCTCTGTTTCTGGCACAACAGCGCCCCTACTGGTACTCATAGTCATATACTGGTGCTCATTAACCAACACATAGGCACATATTATGTGAACACAGACATTGCTGTTCCTTGGAGTGGTTGCACCACTCAAAAAAAGTGAGAGCGGAAAAGTGAAGACGCCAAAAGTGTTTGGCAGGGAATGACATTTGCGATGCTCTGATTGGCTGAGCACGGAATGTGATTGTATGATACAGATGTATCCATCTATACGTGAGAAATGCAGATCGAACTACTTAGTACTTTTTAGCGCTTATGAAGTGTTACGCGTGTTTTGTTTGGATGATGATGGATGGATGGATGGATAACTGCTATAGCTGATGCTAAGACCCAAAGGTCAGCTGGTCAGATATAGATATACTGCTATAGCTGATGCTAAGACCCAAAGGTCAGCAGGTCAGATATAGATATACTGCTATAGCTGATGCTGTGACCCAAAGGTCAGCTGGTCAGATATAGATATGCTGCTATAGCTGATGCTGTGACCCAAAGGTCAGCTGGTCAGATATAGATATGCTGCTATAGCTGATGCTAAGACCCAAAGGTCAGCTGGTCAGATATAGATATGCTGCTATAGCTGATGCTAAGACCCAAAGGTCAGCTGGTCAGATATAGATATACTGCTATAGCTGATGCTAAGACCCAAAGGTCAGCTGGTCAGATATAGATATACTGCTATAGCTGATGCTGTGACCCAAAGGTCAGCTGGTCAGATATAGATATACTGCTATAGCTGATGCTGTGACCCAAAGGTCAGCTGGTCAGATATAGATATGCTGCTATAGCTGATGCTAAGACCCAAAGGTCAGCTGGTCAGATATAGATATACTGCTATAGCTGATGCTAAGACCCAAAGGTCAGCTGGTCAGATATAGATATACTGCTATAGCTGATGCTGTGACCCAAAGGTCAGCTGGTCAGATATAGATATGCTGCTATAGCTGATGCTAAGACCCAAAGGTCAGCTGGTCAGATATAGATATACTGCTATAGCTGATGCTAAGACCCAAAGGTCAGCTGGTCAGATATAGATATACTGCTATAGCTGATGCTGTGACCCAAAGGTCAGCTGGTCAGATATAGATATGCTGCTATAGCTGATGCTAAGACCCAAAGGTCAGCTGGTCAGATATAGATATACTGCTATAGCTGATGCTAAGACCCAAAGGTCAGCTGGTCAGATATAGATATACTGCTATAGCTGATGCTGTGACCCAAAGGTCAGCTGGTCAGATATAGATATACTGCTATAGCTGATGCTGTGACCAAAAGTTCAGCTGCGGTCAGGTTTTCCCAAGAGACGAACCGGCCGCCTCGTAGTCCGACACGGACAGTTTCCTCTGCTTGTTCACTTGTGTTTGTTCATACAATGTAGGTATACAGTATCTCTGATCTGTACCGTTTCCCCTCCTGGGGATGGGATAGAGTACCTACAGTATGTGTGTGTGTGTGGGCTGTGTGTGTGTGTGTGTGTGTGTGTGTGTGGGGGGGGGGTATTATGGGCAACTGGCGGCCCAAGGACCAACATTTGCGCCACATGTTCCCGGTTCCCGGTTTTTCTAAAATAGCAGACCTACAAGCTCGTAGCGCGCCACCGAGTGGCACGCTATGAGCTTGTAGATCTGCTTTTTTTCAATAGCTAAATTATAACATAATGTTTAAAACACCAAAAGGGGTTCCCGCCCAGAATGGGTTAATGCGGCCAACAGGTTAATTAATATCAGATTCAGAATACTGATATTATGTTACTGATTTCAGCTGTTACAATTCCAAACATGCAAACATGACCCACTTTAATTCATTTACTTCAGTCTAAATAAGTACGTAGCTTAATTAAAATGTTATTGTCTTTCTCATGTCCAACGTATTTCGTATTTAAAATGCATTTGAAATTACTTTTCAGGAATTCTATTCAAATATAGCAAAAAAATAACTGATCTACAAGCTCAAAACGTGCCGCACTGAGACATGTTTTGAGCTTGTAGATCAGCTATCCTTTGCTATGAGTGTACGACAATATAGGCTAATATGCAATGTGGCCCTCTGGAGTGAGTGGCCCTCTCCATAGAATACTTACAGTATGTGTGTGTGTGTGTGTGTGTGTGTGTGTGTGTGTGTGTGTGTGTGTGTGTGTGTGTGTGTGTGTGTGTGTGTGTGTGTGTGTGTGTGTGTGTGTGTGTGTGTGTGTGTGTGTGTGTGTGTGTCTGGGCTGTGGGGAGATTTGTCTGTTGTTTTGCTGAGAATGTATTAGACACAGATCACATATATGCATGTGTGTGATTGCAGCCATTTTGTGTTTTTGCTGGTTGTGAATAAATCTTTTTTCTTTTCTTTTTTTTAGGGGCACAAGCCCCTCCTATGCTCAGCTTTGTGTGTGTGTGTGTGTGTGTGTGTGTAGTTTACCCCATAGCAATGATTTGATTGGCTGATGATAAAAAGTGAGGACAGAAAGTTGAGGACGCCCTATTGTGATTGGCTGGAATGTGATGATGTATGATGATATACTGTAGGAGCGCCCCTCACTTCACACGGGTGTGACCCTTTTCGTTCCTACAATTTCAGAAATGTTCAAATAATTGTCCACACAATTTCAGATTTTGTTTTATTGTATTGTGAACATGAAAATGTGGGACGTCCTCGTGATCGAATTGGCCAATGTTGACACTGACGAAGGCCTGCGCGCCGAAACGCGTTTGTCTGTCTGGTATGTCTGCTGCTGCGGAGCACATTCTGCATGAATAAAGACTCTTACTCGACTGGAAACTGCGGATTTAATTCATTTTCTATAAGCTCCAATTATACGCTGACCATGCTGTTCTACACACTAAACTTAACTGTAATGTAATAATATTCCATAAAAAAAAATATTTCTCATAAAAATCATCATAGTAGTGCAAAATGTGTGCATTATTTTACAATTATTCCTAAAAAATAAATAATGGAGCTAGGAACGTCTCCTTTGGTCCACCCATTCCTGGGACAGTGAAAAAAAAAGACATCAGCAACATTATGAAAATTACAACAATATAATTGTCCGGGGGGGAAAATCACCCGTGTTTATCCCATTCTGACCCGAGATCAGATTCATACGAGGTTTCCACTGGACACACACTGGTCTGATTAACCCAGTCTGACCTGAGATCAGATTCTAAAAAATGTCAGTTCGATTTTTCAAAAAATAGCAGACCTACAAGCTCGTATCGCGCCACTCGGTGGCGCGATACGAGCTTGTAGATCTGCTATTTTTCAATAGCTAAAGCATAACATGATGCTAACACCAAAATGGGTGCCCGTACAGAATGGGTTATATATAGTGTTCTAGGGTTACGATCTCCGTTTGAGTTGTACAGTGTACAAAAGGGAACCAAATGGATAATTTGCACACTCTCAGAGTTACGGTAACTTACAGTAAATGAAGGTGCATTGAGTATATAAGGCTTTCCTGTGGAACATGCAGCAGCAGTAGTAGTGATCGGGTCAAGCTGCCACTCATTGTGCTCACGTTACAATAGATGTGAGGGAATGTGTGCTGAGGTCACATCCCTCACAGGGTGTGGGCATGAAGCCTAACCCTTTGTGATAACAAGCTTTGTGCATGAATAAATAGGAAGCCTAATGGGGGGGGGGGGGGTCTAGGATATTTTACACGTGGTGTTCCACTATGAAACATTACATTATCTACAGAGGGTATGCGCGTGACATCATCACCATACCCGGAGTGGCAATAAACTAATTTCTGGCCATGCATCCATACAGGAAAGTCCTATTTGATTGAATTAACCCATTCTGACCTGAGATCAGATTCATACGAGGTTTCCGCTGGACACACACTGGATCTGATTATAACCCATTCTGACCTGAGATCAGATTCTAAAAATGTCAGTCGCTCTTCGATTTTTCAAAAATAGCAGACCTACAAGCTCGTAGCGCGCCACTCGGTGACGCGATATGAGCTTGTAGATCTGCTATTTTTCAATAGCTAAAGCATAACATGATGTCGACACCAAAATGGGTGCCCGCCCAGAATGGGTTAAATGACTTTAACCCATTTAGGCCTGACCTCGAAATAAAATAAAAAAATCTTCTAAATCCTCCAGTTTTCTGAAATAAATATTTTCATGATTTTTTTTTTTTAATAACAGACCTACAAGCTCGTAGCGCGCCACTCGGTGGCACGCTATGAGCTTGTAGATCTGTTATTTTTCAATAGCTAAATTATAACATTAATGTTAACACCAAAAGGGGTTCCCGTACCCAAAATGGGTTAAACAACATTACATTCACTTTGTCACTCACTTTGCCACTCGATTTGCCACTCACTTTATGCATGCGCATACCCTCTATACTGAATGAAAGGAAAAACATTGCCTGATATTTATTGATCAATTAAGGCCACGCCTGATCACATCCCTAGTAGGGGTGGGCAAAAAAAATCAATTCAATTCAATAATTAAAATATCGTGATTTGTAAATGCCACGATATTTAAAATCGATTTTAAAGTTCAGATTTTTTATTTTTTATTTTTTATTCCAGAAAGACTTGAAGTGTATGAATCAACTTTTCATGGATTATATCGTTTATAATTGTTATCGTTTATAATTGTTTTAAAATGTTGTAGTATATTAAAAAAAAGCTAAGTAAAATTTGTAAAATTGAATCGCAACAATCATTGAATCACAGAATCGCAATATAATATCGAATTGGCACCATAGGTATCGAGAAGAAGGGCGACATAGGTCAATATGTATCACTATCATCCTCTAGTGATACAATAATTCCTATTATTTTCACCAGGTGTAAACGTGTGATGACTTCAATAAAATGTCATATTGCAAACTTGCAGTCAGAACTGCAGCCTCACTCTAAATGCCTATTCATAGTCTGGATTTTCGGTGGTGAGGTGACCACCGGAGCTGAAATAACATTGAGCGGTGGCGAGTAAAAATCCAGACTATGTATGAGCCTTCAATCTTCCGCTGTAGTCTGAAAACGCACCTCTTCAGACTCCGTCTTAGCCCGTAGCACTTGACACTAGCCTCGACGACCTTGGAGGCGTACAATATGCAAAGGCTCAACTTATGTAATTTAATGTCATTTAGATAGCAATTTATTTAGACATAGCATCCTATAGTGTATATGCATAGTTTAATTATATCTAGATATTCCACTGCATAGTGTATATACGCATAGTTTCATTATATAGATATTCCACTGTTCCACTGAATTCCACTGGGATGTTTTAGGTTCTTAGTGTACGTTTGATTCTTGATGACTATTTGTAGGTATTTGATGTATAACCATGTTTTGTTCTTGCGTCTGCTGAATTGTAAATTGTCACAGTGAGTCTATTACATTTTTCTCCCAATGTAGATGTGTGTGTGTGCGCGTGCGTGCGTGCATGCGTGTGTGCATGCATGCGTGCGTGCGTGCGTGAGTGCGTGAGTGCGTGCGCGCGTGAGTGCGTGAGTGCGTGAGTGCGTGCGTGACCATCACTCACCGGTCCGTCCCTCCAGGCCGATGCTTTTGGAGTTCACTCCTCCACTGACAGTACTGACCTCCAGCCTGTAGAGGGAGCCAGGAGTCAGGCCAAGCAGCGTGAGAGAGGAGGTGTTGGCCGGCACACTGTGGCTCTGGACCCCGACACTGCACACACACGGGAGGCCAGAAGAAGAAGATGACTCAAATTAACCCATGTAGGCCTGACCTTCTGAAATAAATACTTTCACGATTAAAAGAAAATAGCAGACTTACAAGCTCGTAGCGCGCCACTCGGTGGCGCGCTAGGAGCTTGTAGATCTGCTATTTCTGCTATCCAGACAGAAACAGACCTGTCGAGGGTCAAGGTCAGGGCGTAGGAGTCCAGGTCACCAGGAGGTCGTTGCCATGACGCCTGCAGGCTGTCCACTGTGGTGTTGGTCAGAGTGATGCTGCTCATCGCCATGGGAACTGGAACACACACACACACACACACACACACACACACACACACACACACCCCGTTTGGATTGGTATCGTTTTGTTTAACAGCGGATTAAAAAAAATAAATAGCAGATCTACAAGCTTGTAGCGCGGCACTGCTATTTTTCAATAGCTAAAGTAGCCTATAACATAATGCTTAATTAAAACACCAAAAGGGGTTCCCGTCCTGAACACTTTTATTTTTCTTAAGCCAGACACGAGGACAACACCACAACACGTCCTCTGAATCAGTGGTTCACAAACGTTTTCGTGATTCAACATTCTTCAACATTATCCCATTTTTATTTAACCTTTTTTTGAATAGCAGATGTATATAAGCTTGAAGCACGCCACAAAGTGACGTGCTGTGAGCTTGTATATCTGCTATTTTCCTTTTTGAAGGACCCCATTTACACAGTGGCAGCCAAAGCCATAGCCTGAATCAGATCTGTGCCACATCCAGTTTGGAATCCATAGAGTCCATCTAAATTGGACTCTATGTGACACACGCGCGCAGCCGCGCGCGCACGCGCGCACGCACGCACGCACGCACACACACACACCTGTCCGTCCCTCCACAGAGGCGGTGCTGTTGAGCGGGCCTATCCTGGTCGTCACGGCGATAGTGAACAGCCTCCCGGGCGTGAGCACGTTGAACGTGCACTCCCTCATGTTAGGCTCCACCTCCCTGGTGGCCACGGTAACGTTACCTGCCACACACAACAAGGAACATGAAGAGAAAACAAGAAGGTAAAGACGCCGACGTCGTTCGACGCCGTCACACAATGGGCTCCGTGCACGCCGAATACACTCGTCCTACTTCTGGGTTCCGCTTATACTTCCTTTACAGGTGTTACCGATGATACTAATTAAGGCTCAGCTGTTCCATTTAGTGTACAGTGGTACCTGGTGGGTGGTCCGGTGGTTATGGGTGGTGAATGGGTGATCCACCTGAACCCAAGCCGCACGCACCCACAGCTGTTGTATGATAAAGGCCAATTGGGGCTGATGTTGTGATGTCACTATATCAATGCTTTTTTCATTGGCACGTTTGACTGTCAAGATTTCAGCCTCCAGGAAGAAACCCGAAATGCAAAGGGAAGACGTACATCATTGGAACTGCACATGACAACCACATCCAGTGCATCCAGTGGCGGCAGCGGTGGCTCAGGGGTAGAGTGCCTGGATGGTAACCGTAAGGTTGCCAGTTCGAACCCGGGCTCCCCCAGAGTTACTGTCGAAGTGTCCTTGAGCAAGACACTGAACCCCTAATTGCTCCCGATGTGCTGGTTGGTGCCTTGCATGGTTTCCGCTGCCATCGGTGTATGAATGTGTGTGTGAATGGGTGAATGTAATGCACAATCTCTGTAAAGCGCCTTGGATAAAGGCGCTATATAAATGCACCATTTACCATTTACCATTTGTAAAAGTAACTGAGTACATTTACTTTGAGGTATTTGTAAATTACTTGAATATGTCCAAGCCAATTTCCAATACTTTTATTTCTATACTACACTACATCTCAGATCCAAATATTGTACTTTTCTTCCACTTACTTAATTTGATAACTTTAGTTACTAGTTACTTGCAGTTCGGCCATTTGAAAATACCCTAGATCTACAAGCTCACAATGCGATGGGCTATTTTCAAAAGAGTTTTTGACATTTTATACATACATATACGATACACACATACACCAATACTTTTGTACTTTTACTCAAATTCCGGTCTTTTTTTTTAAACTTGCAACTGAGTAGTTTCTACATTGCAGTATTGATACTTTTAAAACATGCGAGTACTTTTTCCACCACTGGATGCCTCACACATTAACCCATTCATTTTGGTGTCAGCATCATGTTATGCTTTATCTATTGAAAAATAGCAGATCTACAAGCTCGTATCGCGCCACCGAGTGGCGCGATACGAGCTTGTAGGTCTGCTATTTTTTTTTTAATCGAAGAACGACTGACATTTTTTTAAATCTGATCTCAGGTCAGAATGGGTTCATCAGACCAGTGTGTGTCCAGTGGAAACCTCGTATGAATCTGATCTCAGGTCAGAATGGGTTCATCAGACCAGTGTGTGTCCCAGTGGAAACCTCGTATGAATCTGATCTCAGGTCAGAATGGGTTAGGGTTCATTCCGTGGGGGTGCGCACGCTTATCCGACACACCAAAAGTCCACGGTCGCCCGTTGACATGCTTTGCATCCCGTGTGCGGTTTGGTTAGGGTTAGGTTAGGGTTTGGCGTGTCGGACTAATGACTGTCGGACTGTTAGCATGTCGGAACTTATGCCCGTACTGTACCCCGTTCCGTGGTGCCCGTCATGCCATCGTGTTATTTTCACATCAAATACATATTATTTTATTACCGCAGCGAATCTCCAGGAAGTAGCTGTCTCGTGAAACAGAGGGGGCGTGGCTCCACATGGCGCTTAGCGAGGTCTCGTCTGAGTGACGGATGTGGAGGTCCAATACCGAGCCAGGGCCTGGAGAGAGAGAGAGGGGGGGGGCAGACACATGCCGTGAGCACACAGACAAAGACAATTGTACCGAAAGGTGTTTGACAACTGTTCTATCCAACCAGGTATAGTTCATTTAATTTCGTCTGATTAGTACAGCATCACAACCATATGCATGAATGATGCTACTGTAGGTGAAAGCACTCAACTTTTACTGGCAGAGTGAAAACTAGCAATGGAGCTCCACCGGTTTGAAGAGCTCCACTGGGGTTGTGAAATGACTGATTTGTGAGCCTTAACAAAAACTAAAACACAGACAGAGGAGGAGCATGCATGAAAGCCTGCTAGATGTTCACCGACTGAGAACACAATTAAGTGCACCATTCGACTTATTAAAGCCACACACAGGCATTGTTGTCACAACAAAGTATATTTGGGGAGTTTGATGTTTATGCGAGCAAATGTGTGACAATGCCAGCCGATGGTCGGACGCTCCAGGAAATAGACCACTCCACAAATCCGTCTTTAGGCTTTTTATTTACCTTGAAGTGCATTAACAGTGCAAGCCAGTGACAAATAATAACTAAATACTGGCCAAAAAACAACGTTCCAAAAAAATGAGAAACAAAATGACCACTTGCTGGCTAAACTTTTAAGAACACAACAAACAGGAACTGTTACAGGCTTTGCCTCCTATACAGTACATCGAGGCCCTGGCTCGCAGCTCTCCCCTGTTGTAGTCTCCCTATACTAGCCTCAAGTGAATACTGGACAACTCACCCCGGTGCACGTTTACACCTGGTGAAAATAATAGGAATTATTGTATCACTAGAGGATCCTGATACATATTGACCTATGTTGCCCTTCTTCTCGATACCTAAGGTGCCAATTCGACATTTTGCGATTATTTTTACTTATATTGACCCTAAACAATTTAGTATTATTTAGTATCTGTAAGGTTTTGCTCACTCAAATCGTACGTCGTCAGATAATCCCCACATATCCTACAACAACTTCTGTGAACAGACTTCACTGTAGTAGCTTTTCATAAATTATATTTGTACTTAGGCTGTCTGCTGTCATGAAAGTGTATAGTTAGAGAAATTCAAAGTCCAGCCGTCTGCTGTCCAGCCTCTGCCACCCCTCACTGGGGAAACTTCTGGGAGGAAAACAGAAACGGGGTGAGTTGTCTTGTTACCCCTCAAGTCACACTGACTGAACCTCCTAACCTGCAGCATTCCTGGTCTTAAACAGGTCGTGGGACAAACCAAACACAAATCACAGTAATTGGTATCAATTATCTCCTGCAAAGGCCAATCCAGGCCCATGAGTTGATCTACAACTATACTGATTCGCTTCTAAACTTAATTTCAATAAATACTATTCAAAACATATATTTCAGGCGCCATAAAACACATACAGGAATAAGAGGAACAAACACCCCTCCTCCTCCAGTCGACAGTACTTGGCACCCTCCAATTTAGAGAGGAGTGCCAGCACTGCAGAGGGGAGACAGGTGACAAACATAATGCAACTTCAGTGTCATTAAATACAAATATAAACATTATTTAGAACCCTTCCAGTCATTGTGTGAATTAATTAAAAATGCCATTTACAATACAATATGAACTGGCGTCACTTCCAATCCAGCTGGTTTGTCAATTCACCAAGTTGACTTAACTGTGGTCTGTGTGCACGCGGTCCTTGATATTTGCATTTTGTCACGGCTGCCCCGTTTCGAGTATAAAAAGTGAGTATGTATACGTATGTGTGTGTGTGTGTGTGTGTGTGTGTGTGTGCGTGCGTGTGTGTGCGTGCGTGTGTGAGTGTGTGTGTGTGTGTGTGTGTGTGCATGCAGACTTTGATACCTCACCTATTCCACCGTGACAGCTGGTGTCGGTTGCCTCTCCTCCACTCTCCACTCTCACCACGGCCGTATACAGCCTCCCAGCAACTAGACCCGGCCCGGGGAACGTGTGTTCCACAGCCCCTCTGTGCAGCGCGGCGCCGGATAACTCCTGGGAGCCGTTGTAGTAGAGAGACACTCTGTAGTTCTCCCAGTGACCCGAGGGGGGCGTCCACGTCAACTTCAGAACGCTGGAAGTGGTCTGAGTCAGAGAGAGATGGGTGGCCGGGGCTGGAACTGGACGCGGTGAGAGAGAGAGAGAGAGAGAGAGAGAGAAAGGTCATTTTGAAAGCAGTGTAACATTTTTGTCCTCACCAGGCCGAGTGCATGGGGAGAGAGTATGTTTTACACCCCGTCCGTGTGTGTGTGTGTGTGTGTGTGTGTGTGTGTGTGTGTGTGTGTCCGTCTGTCCGTCCGTCGGTCCGTCTATTGACAGCTAATCTCCGGCACTGTTAAACCCATTCTGAACGGGCACCCATTTTGGTGTCAGCATCATGTTATGCTTTAGCTATTTAAAAATAGCAGATCTACAAGCTCATATCGCGCCACCGAGTGGCGCGATACGAGCTTGTAGGTCTGCTATTTTTGAAAAATCGAAGAGCGACTGACATTTTTAGAATCTGATCTCAGGTCAGAATGGGTTCATCAGACCAGTGTGTGTCCGGCGGAAACCTCGTATGAATCTGATCTCAGGTCAGAATGGGTTAACCCAGTCGATGCCAAATTTTGCACACACACTCCCTGGACGCCAACGATGAACCTCTGCCCAAACATTTCCAGAACGACACCAGGAGGCCGACTTTTGAAAAAACACATTTTCTTATATTACTTTATATTAAAAAAAATTATAAAATCCCACAAATCGTTACACACCATCTCTATAGTCATGTGTTCAAGACGGATCTGTCTGATGTTTCAGATTCCATCGTAATTTGCTAACATTGGCTTTCAAAGTTTGCAGGATTGGCCTGTTTTGAACAAAAAGCCTCAAATCATGAACGCAGCGTGCATTTTTTTTTGTTTTATATATTTTTTATCCCACGATTTTGTAACCCATTTTTCACCCCTGTGTCAATCATCTAATGTGATCCTGGGCTCTACACACCCTCCACCAACCTAGTCCCCATATACGGGGGACAAGGGGAGAGCAACGGACTTGAACTCATGCTTCCTTCATGCCTGAGTGTCCAAGTTGCTCCTTTACACCTGACAGGGGGGAGTTTCCCTGGTTGGACGTAGTGCGTGGAAGGAACACGTTATTCCAACCAGTTCCTTTCCCCTCCATCAGGCGCCCCGGCTGGCCAGGGGGAGGCAGTTTAGTGACCAGGATTACTGCATGTTTTTGTGAGGGTACCTACCCTAGGGGACACGGGGAGAACATGCAAACTCCACACAGAAAGGCCCTTTCGCCAACACCGCCTCGGGTATGGGCACTGATGACGCGGAGGAGGAAAAACGCCGCCAGCACCCACAGCGTCCCGAGCGGGAATCGAACCCAGGACCTTCTAGCTGTGAGGCGACAGGACTACCAACTGTGCCACCGTACCCCCAGCGTGCAATTTACGTGAAATCTTTCACAGACTTTCCTACTAGGAATATATCCCACCCTTTTTTCCGTTGGCCTGTTATAGCGTCACCAACAGGTGGATGTTTGCAAAACACATTTTTATAGTTCACCATGTATTAATTTCCACAGCTGATGCTGACAGACATGTAAATGGTTGATAAGTCGTGAATCATATGAATGATTCACAACTTGGCATTTATTTGAAAAATACCAATTTAAATTGGCAAACTATCTAGAAAAATGTGCTGTAGAGTAAGGGATCAAACAAATAATAACTAATAATAAGTCTTGAGAGACTAGTAAGAGATATACATGTTAATATTATGTTGTGTCTTGTTTCGCTATTTGATTTGTTGTATTTGAATTTATGTTGTAGGCGATCAGCAATGCTGGTAACCAGTGTAATACGTGTATATGTGAATAATTGTAACTGTATATCATGTCATGTCACTGTCATATAATCCCATGAGGAATGGGCCACGAGGTGGCATGAACCCCTTTTGGTGTTTTAAACATTATGTTATAATTTAGCTATTGATCTACAAGCTCAAGCTACGATATTGTAGGTCTGCCATTTTAGAAAAATCGTGAAAATATGTCGAGGTCAGGCCTAAATGGGTCAAGTAAAACATGTCGGGCAGAATGACAGTCAAGCGTTCAAAAATGTCTTACTTACACTTTTTCAATTGTGTTACACAGAAACACATATCCCACGATTTTTTCTTCACCTGGTGCCCATTGCCTAAGAAGCTGTAATCCTGGGTGCTAAACTCCCTCTGCCGACCTGGGGAGAGCCCCGGACTGAGCTTATGCTCAATGCACGAGGAGGTAGCGTGTGGAAGGAACACGTTATTCCAACAGTTCCTTTCAGAAACAAAAAATCACACCCGTGTGAACTGAGTGGTGCAGCTCCCACCCCCCCCCCCCCCCCCCCTCCTCTCTCTCTCTCTCTCTCTCTCTCTCTCTCTCTCTCTCTCTCTCTCATTAGCAGGCAACATTGCACTATCCCTCTCTGGGTTTCTGGCGCCCCCTACTGGTACCCTATAGTCATATCCTCGTGCTCATGGCCACATAGTCGCATAGGCACGGACATCGCCTTATGGACGTCACAGTATCTCACGGACATCGCCTTATGGACGTCACAGTATCTCACGGACATCGCCTTATGGACGTCACAGTATCTCACGGACATCGCCTTATGGACGTCACAGTATCTCACGGACATCGCCTTATGGACGTCACAGTATCTCACGGACATCGCCTTATGGACGTCACAGTATCTCACGGACATCGCCTTATGGACGTCACAGTAACTCACCTGTCGTGGCAGTGACTGCCGATTGGTTGGTCAGCTCGCCGCTCTTGGACGTGACAGTGATCCGATAGGTCACTCCGGGGCTCAGGCCGTCGATCGCGGCCTCCGTGGCATCCGGAGGGAGGATCATTTCCCGTGGACTCGTCCCATTGGCCGAGAGGGCGACCACGGCGAACACGTCCAGGTCACCCTCGGGCCGTCGCCACGACAACAGCAAATGTACCCGACTACCGTTGTTGTCGATGGTGATGTTGGACACAGCGGAAGGGACTGAATGAATGAATAGAGAGAGATACACTTGCATTGGATCAGGTGGTGCTGAGGGAACAGTGCTGTGTGTGTCTGAGCAGCCCAACACGTGAGTGACGGTCTCTTTGGCAGTGACAGCATTTGAACGCGCTGCCGTCGCCCGCTGATCTCTTCTCCACTAGTCGCGCGCCCCCTAACATTTTAGTCTCGTTTTTTATTTATTGTCGGCATATATTTAGTCTTAGTTTTGTTCACCGTAGCTTAGTTTTTAGTTTGTTTTTTATTGAGTTATCGTCAGTGAAGAAAGGGTAGTCGACGGACGGACATTTTTCCGTCATCGTTGTAGTTGACGGAAGTCAACGCCGTCGTGTGTTATAGGCTGTATGGTCCTTTGGCTCTGGCGTCATGTGTGCCCGGCGCCGTTGCTACGTATATACGCACTGCGTATACGCACTGCGAGTAGGGCAATTAACACACCGAGGGGGGGGGCAACAAAATGTGCCATAAAGTGCCAATTAAGCCGACCCTCATAAATAATAACAATTCCAAAACCTCCGTCGTCTCAAGCGAACTTGAGCCACGCGAGACACCACCGAGCGAGCTAAAGCGAGAGCGCTGTAAAACGAGCGTCCCCCATCAGCGACAATCGATTCCCTGCAGGCTCCGCAAATAAGGGAGTCCCTGTGTGTGTGTGTGTGTGTGTGTGTGTGTGTGTTAGCCTACCCGTCCTGGCCTGTATGGACCTCTGGTTCCGCAGCCCTGCGGCCTCTGTCTGCACGGTCAGGTTGTAGAGGCGTCCCGGCGTCAGGCCGCTGAGCGTGTGTTGCGTGGCCGTGCTCTCCAGCGTCGTGTTCCTCAGAGGTGCTGCCGGCGCCGAGCCTGAAAACAGACATTCAACGGCGGTGTATAAAGCAGTGGTTTTCAACCATTTTCATGTTAGTCTACAGCTATACAAACTGCTCCTCCTCACCTATAAATCCCTCCATGCCCGCATGCCCCACAGTATTTGACGGACCTCCTCAAGGACTATACACCCCTGAGCGGAACCATGAGGTCTTCGGACATGGAACTCCTCACCATCCGTCACGCAAAACGGCGGACTCTCGGCGATAGAGCCTTCTACGTGGCAGCCCCTGCCCTCTGGAACTCTCTCTAGTGTAGATCCATAGATCCTCTCTAGTGGAGATCCATAGATCCTTCTACGTGGCAGCCCCTGCCCTCTGGAACTCTCTCCCCTTGGAGATCCGCCAGACTCCTACATTTGGACTCTTTCAAGTCTGCACTGAAGAGACATTTGTTCACTCTGGCTTTTGGCAACTAGTTTGTTTTTTAGTTTTTTGTCTTGTAAAGCGTCCTTGGGTTTGTTATTATTATTATTATTAGTCTCGCATAGCCATACAACTATTCCACAATCTCCGAATGCTAGATAGAGTCTGGAACTACACCTCCCCGAAATCTGAGTAAGGAAGCTCTGCTATTTCCATTCACCAAAACACAACACAAACAACAATATGAGTAAGGAAGCTGCTATTTCCATTCACCAAAACACAACACAAACAACAATATGAGTAAGGAAGCTGCTATTTCCATTCACCAAAACACAACACAAACAACAATATGAGTAAGGAAGCTGCTATTTCCATTCACCAAAACACAACACAAACAACAATATGAGTAAGGAAGCTGCTATTTCCATTCACCAAAACACAACACAAACAACATGATGGAAGCATTCATATTTGACTCGTGATCAGAGCTCATGGCCAGTAGTCACCTGAGTGACAGCGAGAGACATGGAGGAGTCGCATGAGTGACGTCAGCTGGGCAGCGACGCAGCGCGCCTTCAGCAAACGCCTTCAGCACTTCTAAATAAGAACGCTGCGGAGAACCGTTTGCTTTGTGTTCACTCTTTAATGTTTTCTGTTAGTCATCTAATCCCCCCTGGCTCTGATGGTTGTATTAATAACTTTGTTGTTTGTGTTTGTTTGTCTTGTCTTGTCTTGTTTTGTATTGTAATGTATTGTCATGACCGTTTTAACCCATTCTGACCGGGCACCCATTTTGGTGTCAGCATCATGTTATGCTTTAGCTATTGAAAAATAGCAGATCTACAAGCTCATATCGCGCCACCGAGTGGCGCGATACGAGCTTGTAGGTCTGCTATTTTTTGAAAAATCGAAGAGCGACTGACATTTTTAGAATCTGATCTCAGGTCAGAATGGGTTAAAGATTTGTTAAAAAAAAGAAGCCTTCAGCACTGCACTTCCGCCTTCATTGGGAAACACAACGTCGCTCCAATGAACTGCAACGGCCAGTGAGGCGTCTATTTATTACAATATCTATGATCACAGTGACTTCAGTCTGCTCACTCAGTCACTCAATCACTACTCATCACACATTCCCCCCAGCTGATCCTCTATCAGTCAGTCACTCAATCACTACTCATCACACATTCCCCCCAGCTGATCCTCTATCAGTCAGTCACTCAATCACTACTCATCACACATTCCCCCCAGCTGATCCTCTATCAGTCATTCACTCAATCACTACTCATCACACATTCCCCCCAGCTGATCCTCTATCAGTCAGTCACTCAATCACTACTCATCACACATTCCCCCCAGCTGATCCTCTATCAGTCAGTCACTCAATCACTACTCATCACACATTCCCCCCAGCTGATCCTCTATCAGTCATTCACTCAATCACTACTCATCACACATTCCCCCCAGCTGATCCTCTATCAGTCAGTCACTCAATCACTACTCATCACACATTCCCCCCAGCTGATCCTCTATCAGTCAGTCACTCAATCACTACTCATCACACATTCCCCCCAGCTGATCCTCTATCAGTCATTCACTCAATCACTACTCATCACACATTCCCCCCAGCTGATCCTCTATCAGTCAGTCACTCAATCACTACTCATCACACATTCCCCCCAGCTGATCCTCTATCAGTCAGTCACTCAATCACTACTCATCACACATTCCCCCCAGCTGATCCTAAATCAGTCATTCACTCAATCACTACTCATCACACATTCCCCCCAGCTGATCCTCTATCAGTCAGTCACTCAATCACTACTCATCACACATTCCCCCCAGCTGATCCTCTATCAGTCAGTCACTCAATCACTACTCATCACACATTCCCCCCAGCTGATCCTCTATCAGTCAGTCACTCAATCACTACTCATCACACATTCCCCCCAGCTGATCCTCTATCAGTCATTCACTCAATCACTACTCATCACACATTCCCCCCAGCTGATCCTCTATCAGTCAGTCACTCAATCACTACTCATCACACATTCCCCCCAGCTGATCCTCTATCAGTCAGTCACTCAATCACTACTCATCACACATTCCCCCCAGCTGATCCTAAATCAGTCATTCACTCAATCACTACTCATCACACATTCCCCCCAGCTGATCCTCTATCAGTCAGTCACTCAATCACTACTCATCACACATTCCCCCCAGCTGATCCTCTATCAGTCAGTCACTCAATCACTACTCATCACACATTCCCCCCAGCTGATCCTCTATCAGTCATTCACTCAATCACTACTCATCACACATTCCCCCCAGCTGATCCTCTATCAGTCAGTCACTCAATCACTACTCATCACACATCCCCCCCAGCTGATCCTCTATCAGTCAGTCACTCAATCACTACTCATCACACATTCCCCCCAGCTGATCCTCTATCAGTCAGTCACTCAATCACTACTCATCACACATTCCCCCCAGCTGATCCTCTATCAGTCAGTCACTCAATCACTACTCATCACACATTCCCCCCAGCTGATCCTAAATCAGTCATTCACTCAATCACTACTCATCACACATTCCCCCCAGCTGATCCTCTATCAGTCAGTCACTCAATCACTACTCATCACACATTCCCCCCAGCTGATCCTCTATCAGTCAGTCACTCAATCACTACTCATCACACATTCCCCCCAGCTGATCCTAAATCAGTCATTCACTCAATCACTACTCATCACACATTCCCCCCAGCTGATCCTAAATCAGTCATTCACTCAATCACTACTCATCACACATTCCCCCCAGCTGATCCTAAATCAGTCAGTCACTCAATCACTACTCATCACACATTCCCCCCAGCTGATCCTCTATCAGTCAGTCACTCAATCACTACTCATCACACATTCCCCCCAGCTGATCCTAAATCAGTCATTCACTCAATCACTACTCATCACACATTCCCCCCAGCTGATCCTCTATCAGTCAGTCACTCAATCACTACTCATCACACATTCCCCCCAGCTGATCCTCTATCAGTCAGTCACTCAATCACTACTCATCACACATTCCCCCCAGCTGATCCTATATCAGTCATTCCTCACTAACGAGTAAATAAAAGGATCCATGTCCACCCATGAGGACCAGAGGTCCACCCATGAGGACCAGAGGTCCACCCATGAGGACCAGAGGTCCACCCATGAGGACCAGAGGTCCACCCATGAGGACCAGAGGTCCACCCATGAGGACCAGAGGTCCAGGTTGGCTTGTGGTGGATTTGTTTTGTCAAAAATCCATGTTTTGCCACGGACATACAAAATGAGCGGACAATAATATTAGCAGAAACACATACTGTACATACAGTAGATAGCCCTGAATGACCATAACAGGCCTGTAACTCTGATTACCAGAAACACATACTGTACATACAGTAGATAGCCCTGAATGACCATAACAGGTCTGTAACTCTGAGAGTGTTCGAATGGAACCAAATGGACCCCAAGAGTTATGGTGGTCCTTGAAAATGAAACCTTGGAGAACCACTGGTTCCTTTAGTGGAGTCATGATGTGCTCATGATGACCATCATCACACCTCGTTCAGTGTGTGAAAAAGTCAATAACAATAACAATAATAATAATAATAATAATGGGCGGTGGTGGTTCAGGAGGTAGAGTGGCCGGATGGGAGCCACAAGGTTCCCAGTTCGATCCCGCGCCCCTTAGTGTCGAAGTGTCCTTGAGCAAGACACCAAACCCCTAATTGCTCCCGATGGGGCAGGTTGGTGCCTTGCATGGTTTCCGCCGCCATCGGTGTGTGAATGTGTGCGCCAACGGGTGAATGTATATAATGCACAATCTATGTAAAGCGCCTTGGATGAAAGCGCTATATATAAATGCACCATTTATTTTATCAATCACACAGCAAAGATGTTACTATAAGAAACATGACTGGGTGGGTCGCCGCTGGGATAATGAAGAAGAACCAAACGACAGACATACCACCAGGCGGCGCAGGGCTGTCGTCCCACAGCTGCAGCCTGAAGCGCTCCGTCCTCCCTGGGCCAGCCTGCCAGGAAAGGCCCAGGCTTCTGTAGGCCCTGGAGGTCACCGCCAAGCTGCTGACCGCTGAGGGCCCTGGATGGACGGAGGAGGAGAGGACACAGCTTCAACAAGACAACAACTATAGGCCTGTGACCGTCACACATTTAAGTTGACGATTCATTGTCACACAAATAATTGCGATTAAAGATTGTTTTTAATGGTGGTTTATTTTGCATTGAACATTTGGAACAGTTACAGTTCGTATGCCTTTTAGGATTCGTAATCACAAATTGCACAGCTGGGCAGATGTGACAAATATATAATATTTTTTTTTCTTTCCTGGAAAATGTGGGGCAGAGGTTCATCGTTGGCATCCAGGGAGTGTGTGTGCAAAATTTGGCATCGACCGGGTTAACGGTGCCGGAGATTAGCTGTACACACACGGACGGACGGATACACACACACACACACACACACGGACGGACGGACGAACGGACGGACACACGGACGGAGTGCAAAACATAAAAGCCTTCGGCCTGGTGGAGACAATAAAACATACTCTCTCCCTATAGCCTTCAGCCTGGTGGAGACAATAAAACATATTCTCTCCCTAAAGCCTTCAGCCTGGTGGAGACAATAAAACATATTCTCTCCCTAAAGCCTTCGGCCTGGTGGAGACAATAAAACATACTCTCTCCCTAAAGCCTTCGGCCTGGTGGAGACAATAAAACATACTCTCTCCCTAAAGCCTTCGGCCTGGTGGAGACAATAAAACATACTCTCTCCCTAAAGCCTTCGGCCTGGTGGAGACAACTAAACATATTCTCTCCCTAAAGCCTTCGGCCTGGTGGAGACAATAAAACATACTCTCTCCCTAAAGCCTTCGGCCTGGTAGAGACAACTAAACATACTCTCTCCCTAAAGCCTTCGGCCTGGTGGAGACAATAAAACATACTCTCTCCCTAAAGCCTTCGGCCTGGTAGAGACAACTAAACATACTCTCTCCCTAAAGCCTTCGGCCTGGTGGAGACAATAAACAAACAAACCATCACATAAGGGGAAAGAGACGGAGAAGGAATGGAGACGAGACAAGCAATTATAAATGTGTTTTTAAAACGTCTGCTTCCTCCTCG
>NC_139714.1:28834375-28844375 GCF_964188405.1 Protomyctophum parallelum | reverse complement strand
ATCGGGCCAGGGTTCTGCATGAACAGCAGCTCCAGGGTGACAAACGGTACCAGGGCACTATTAATACCCTGAGCGCACAGGACGGAGTTCTCCGCCCTGTCAATCAATAACGCCCAGCGCTCAAGACGGAGATTGATCAGAAGGACGGAGATTATTGATATCAAAACCGATCACATCGCTCCACAGGTTGGGAGCGTCTGTTGCGCAACACTCAATGTTATTTTCCGGTGGGACGTCATCGAAAATGTCCCTCCCCCCCCCCCCCATTTTAGCCGACGAGATTGAAAACCTTAAAACCTTGATCTAAATCATTCCGTCCAATTCTAAGAAAAGATGATGTGTTAGTTAGACGAACCAAAATACCCAGACTAGAATGAAGACAACTAGCTTTCTACAATTCTAGCTGCATTTTACTGTGGAAGGGGTGCGGGAGAATGGAGAACAGGGGGCTATGAAACAATTCAAGCCAGGCCAACATACATGTATGTTGGGAAAGGATTATAAGCTGATTCAGGGTACATGGGTTTTGGTGTGGATTTCTCCTGTAAGTAGAGTACTTGGGTAAATGTACTTTTAGTTACTTTCCACCACTGCTGATATACTTCAATACATTGACTACTATACCTGTAGTGTATGCTATCATACACACTCAGGTGCAACCACGTGAAAGTTATTGTTACCTCGTGTTGTTCTCACTTACTGTAAATCGCTCTGGATTTAGAGCGTCTGCTACTGTAAATGTCTGAATTGTAAATTGTAATTCGCCCAATCAAACACATTCAGGTGGGACAGGTGGCCAATATCTCACTAATTAATTTCACCACCAGTCACTTAGTGTTCAGAGTACTGTACATGAATGGACACACGCACGCACGCACGCACACACACGCGCGCACACACACACACACACACACACACACACACACACACACACACACACACACACACACACACACACACACACACACACACACACACACACACACACACACACACACACACACACACACACACACACACACAGCCTTTGCCATTTGATTGCAATACAATGAAACTTGCCTTGCCGTACATCATTTTAAATAAAGCTACCCTTTATATATACCACTTATTTCAGGTGACTAACAAGTACAGTAACGGTAGAAAAGGTCTCACCAAAATCAATCATTTGTAAAGAGAATCATGAAGCCACAATAAATTACCAGTTTGTATAATCATATCCCGTTTAGACAAGGAACATCATACTTGTTTTTTTGGTAATTCTTTGAATAAATAAAGTTTTTCAGAAAACCTACTGTAGGTAGAAGGTGTTTTTTTTAAATCAGCCTCATGTCCATTTAAAATGGGTTAATGAATGCGTGGGTGCCCATTCAATTATCCATAGATAAACACAATTATAATATTCATATATTTATTGATATACATAGCGGTATTAGTATCTCTTCTATTCTCCAATCATGTCTTAGATAAGTAGGCTACTTCAATCATTTTTGAGGGGCTATGTGCAGCGTTTACTGTGTGCGCGCAAACATAACATACACATACATTAAATTCTGTGTGCGCGCAAACATAACATACACATACATTAAATTCTGTGTGCGCGCAAACATAACATACACATACATTAAATTCCCCTCGACAATGAATGGACCATTTTACGTCAGTGTAAACACAAACATTGCGTGACACTAACGTTGATATGTTGTATAGGAGGCTTTTAACTCTCAACTGTCAGTAAGAAGTCAGCGATGATGATGTACGATGATAAGAGCGCCCCTCACTTCACAGTACGGGTGTGATTTGTTTAATACTACAATCATGTTCTAAAGCTTTTTATCGAGTTATAGGTATATACGCCGTTTGGGCTGAACTCTTGCCTCCTCCTTTTAGCACTTTTAGTTTTCTCTTGTATTAATTTGTATACCTTGCTAAATCAAATCAAGTCAAATGCTAGACAGACAGGAGCATAAGAAGCCTAAATGAGCCTTACCAGACAGACCCCAGAGACCAAGCAGAGGGATAAATACAGATCTTTACATCTCAGCATTCTGCAGCAGTTGATTATTCACAATATGAAATAGATCCACAGACGGGGCAGTTACAACCATACTCCAAAAGATGAGAGGTGTGAGTGTGTGTGTGTGTCTATGTGTATGGCGTGTTCTGTTCTCTTGGGTCCCTCTACAGTATAGGACTTAAATAAGAGTATACACGTTGGTGAAGAGAAGGAGGTATTCCGGCGAAAAGTCCTTAAAGGAATAAAAGATAATCCAAATGGTGTCTTTCTTTCTTTCTGTCTTTGCGGACTCCCAAGCTGTCTTTTTTATTTTTCTGGATTTCTCGACTTTTTCCCGTCTCGTCTTCTTTCTTACTGTCCGTACGTCTGTCTGTCCCGATCTCTCCTCCACGCGAGTCCAAAAGACAATGCTGGTCAGTCCTGTGTCATTGTATAGGTTTCTCTCCCTCTCTCTCTCTCTCTCACACACACACACACACACACACACACACACACAAACACACACCCACACACACACTCTTTCCTGACGCACAGCTATAGTTCAGCTCTGTGTGTGCCTCGTTTCCTGTCCCTCTCCCACTCTCTCTCCCTCCCCGTCTCTCTCTCTCTCTCTCTCTCTCTTCTGAAACAAAGGAGGTTAAGCTTTCCTGACTGTCCTGTTGTCTTTGTCCATCTGTCTGTCTTGCCTTGTCTCTGTCTCTCTCTTCAAGTGAGATATAGTCTCTCTCTCTCAAGACACTGCGATAGGTTTGTAGTTACTTACGGACATCCTCAATCAGCCCAACAGCTCTGTGACTCTCTCTAGAGGCAGCCCAACAACTCACTGATATCTATAAATAAGATCAGACAAGACAACAAAAGCAGTCCTCCACGGCAGCCCCTTCCATCATACCTTGAAACAAAGAGTATGGCTTTTAAATATAGCATTTATCACAGCATTATGTAAATGTCCAGTGGGACTAGTCCAGTTTGTCTCTGTGTGAAAGATGGGGGTGAACACTGTGGCATGCAGTTTTCTCTGGTGTACGTTTGCTCTGCGAGTCACTTTAGATGCTACTTTTTCCAGATGCGTTAAGATTATTGAGAGAAAACCGGTACTTTTTCCTCCTACTGTTAAAACCCATTTTGGGCAGGAACTCCTATTGGTGTTAGCATTATGTTATGCTTTAGCTATTGAAAAATAGCAGATCTACAAGCTCATAGTGCGCCACAGCGCGCCACTGAGTGGCGCGCTACGAGCTTGTAGGTCTGCTATTTTAACGTCTGACATAGAAACATAGCTTTTTCAGAAAACTGTCAGGATGTAGAAAACATTTTTAGAATCTGATCTCAGGTCAAAATGGGTTAAGAGAATGCGGTTCCTCTGAAGTTGGGTTGAAAACTTGAATTCCACACAGCAGGCAGGGCGAGTTCCAAGGCCTCCCCATTTCAGGGCGAGTTCCAAGGCCTCCCCGCTTCAGGGCGAGTTCCAAGGCCTCCCCACTTCAGGGCGAGTTCCAAGGCCTCCCCACTTCAGGGCGAGTTCCAAGGCCTCCCCGCTTCATGTCGAGCTCCAAGTCCTCCCCACTTCAGGGCGAGTTCCAAGGCCTCCCCATTTCATGTCGAGTTCCAAGGCCTCCCCACTTCAGGGCGAGTTCCAAGGCCTCCCCGCTTCATGTCGAGCTCCAAGGCCTCCCCACTTCATGTCGAGTTCCAAGGCCTCCCCATTTCATGTCGAGCTCCAAGGCCTCCCCACTTCATGTCGAGCTCCAAGGCCTCCCCACTTCAGGGCGAGTTCCAAGGCCTCCCCGCTTCAGGGCGAGTTCCAAGGCCTCCCCATTTCATGTCGAGTTCCAAGGCCTCCCCATTTCATGTCGAGTTCCAAGGCCTCCCCACTTCATGTCGAGCTCCAAGGCCTCCCCACTTCAGGGCGAGTTCCAAGGCCTCCCCGCTTCAGGGCGAGTTCCAAGGCCTCCCCACTTCAGGGCGAGTTCCAAGGCCTCCCCACTTCATGTCGAGCTCCAAGGCCTCCCCGCTTCAGGGCGAGTTCCAAGGCCTCCCCACTTCAGGGCGAGTTCCAAGGCCTCCCCACTTCAGGGCGAGTTCCAAGGCCTCCCCACTTCATGTCGAGCTCCAAGGCCTCCCCACTTCATGTCGAGCTCCAAGGCCTCCCCACTTCAGGGCGAGTTCCAAGGCCTCCCCACTTCAGGGCGAGTTCCAAGGCCTCCCCACTTCAGGGCGAGTTCCAAGGCCTCCCCACTTCATGTCGAGCTCCAAGGTCTCCCCGCTTCAGGGCGAGCTCCAAGGCCTCCCCACTTCATGTCGAGCTCCAAGGCCTCCCCGCTTCAGGGCGAGTTCCAAGGCCTCCCCACTTCAGGGCGAGTTCCAAGGCCTCCCCACTTCATGTCGAGTTCCAAGGCCTCCCCATTTCAGGGCGAGCTCCAAGGCCTCCCCATTTCATGTCGAGTTCCAAGGCCTCCCCATTTCAGGGCGAGTTCCAAGGCCTCCCTGCTTGCTCATGCTCTCTCTCTGGCAAACCCTAGAACACTAAACCACATTTTGTCACACCATCACTAAACCCAGGTATATTTTAACCGATTAAATGATTATATGAATAATCTGTGAAAAATGTGGGTATTATTTTAAAAGAATATTCCTAAAAGTGGAACGTAGTCCTTTCGTCCACCCATTTGTGTGGACATGGATAGGCCACAGACTCCTATTTGATAAGATTTTTATCTCTACTAATCTTTTCGGTAATTCGGTCTAGAATTCCTTTGCCGTCTAGAAGAGCCAAACTCTATAGCAATTGTTGTGACGCGTTGTGAGCTCGTAGATATGCTAACAGCGTGTAGACTAGAGCTCGTAGATCTTTTCAAAAGTGTTAAAGGGCCACTTCACCCCTTTTGCAACCAGATCTTATTTTAATGATGTTTAGGACCCAAGAAACCCTTTCAATGGGGTTTTTATGTGTGTAATATATATGCGTTTATAGATATTTTAGACATGACGCCATCATGTTTTTGTCAATGTAAATGTGGTCTCACTTCTTTCCTGGACTACAAGTCACACCTCCACGCAGCCTCCAAATGGGGGTTCCCACCCAGAATGGGTTAAGTTCCGACTGTTCGCAATCAACTACAAACTGCTCCTCCTCACCTATAAATCCCTCCATGGCGGCTTGCCCCGTGCACGGTACATGACAGATCTCCTGAAGGACTATACACAGAAGTCCTCACCATCCGTCCGTCACGCCAACAAGCGGACCCTCTGCGATAGAGCCTCCTATGTGGCAGCCTCTGCCCTCTGGAACTCTCTCCCCCCCCCTTGGAGCTTCGCCATGCACACTCCTACATTGGACTCTTTCAGAGCGAACGTTTTTAACTCAAAGCTTTGCTTCTGGGGGGGGGGGGGGGGGACAGAAAACTGTCAGGTTTAGATTTATTTTTTATTTTTTTCGACGACAGGCCAAAATGGGTTAACTCATTGTTCTGGGGGAACCCCCGGAACCCTGGCCTCTCAAGAACCCCTAGACACTTGCGTGACGTGAGGCCAGGTACTATAGAGCACCGAAGTCTGACGTCAATTTCAGTAGAGGGCGTCAGTCCCCAGGTTCATGTATTTGTTTAGTTGCATTGAAATCCCCATTGAGGCGATTTTAGATCGCCTCATATAACAACTGTGTTTGAAAAATAAACATGTCACCCCGGCCGCTTCACTCATATGGATATGAAGAATCAACTGACTGAGAGAAAACGCTAATGTTACTGCTACTGAATTAGTTACATTTTCGCTAGAAGCAGACTGTATCATATATGAGTGACTGATTGTTGCAAACGATACAGAGACACCTCCCTGACAATAACGCCGAGACAGCTTGTTGGACCACAACGCTTATAGTAGACGATATTATTAAGATCACCCCATGTTATTCTCCATAGAGAAATTACTTCCGCGAACCAGGGGAATCGTCGGGATAAGCGAGTTACGTCAGGACTTCGGTGCTCTATACAAGCTGGTCAAAAATACCTTTTTCCCCCCTGCAATGTCATTGGCTACTGTCTCCAGACACCTCCCCCCAGCGGGGTAGAGCCATTGTCTTTTTAAATTGAACAATGCAGCTTTCTGGAGGTGTGAAGTCCACTCCCATGGGGGGGGGGGCAGAGGTGGCAGAGGTGGTATATAAGTATGCCTAAATTCATATATAGAAAATGTTTCAGATGAAAAAACAAACAAACAGATGATTTGAATTGAATATTTCGGAAAAGTCATGGAAGGGGGAACCTTTCTGAGTAAAGATAATCAACTTCAAAATCTCAAAATGGGTCAGAAAGAGAGAAAGAGCTCACAGACAGTCAAGTGTTGAGGGAACCCACGTTTATACCCATTTTAGGCGTGACGTCAAAATTTAAACAAATTCTTCTAAATCCTCCAGTTTTCTGAAATAAATATTTTCACGATTTTCCAAAAAAATAGCAGATCTACAAGCTCGCAGCGCACCACTCAGTGGCGCGCTGTGAGCTTGTAGATCTGCTATTTTTCAATAGCTAAATTATAACAATGTTTAACCCATTCTGAACGGGAACCCATTTTGGTGTCAGCATCATGTCATGCTTTAGCTGTTGAAAAATAGCAGATCTACAAGCTCGTATCGCGCCACCGAGTGGCGCGATACGAGCTTGTAGGTCTGCTATTTTTGAAAAATCGAAGAACGACTGACATAGAAACATAGCTTTTTCAGAAAACTGTCAGGATGTAGAAGACATTTATAGAATCTGATCTCAGGTCAGAATGGGTTAAAACACCAAAAGGGGTTCCCGCCCCAAAATGGGTTTTAGTGGAACCCGGGTATGGCCCGAACAGCCACTAGCCAGTAGTTAAAGTCCTCATGGGGTGTTGAGAGCCACAAAATGGGTTTTAATGGAACCCGGGCATGGCTCGAACAGCCACTAGCCAGTAGCTAAAGTCCTCATGGGGTGTTGAGAGCCACAAAGCTAAAGGCCATGGAAGGCTTTGTTCCACCGTTGCCCCCCCCCCCCCCCCCCCGGCCGCTACTTTTAGTCCAGCGCGTCCACACCTCTTTCCTTCCTTCCTTCCTGACGGCCTCCATCGTTCCCTCGCGCTTATACTCTCTCTTTCTGTCTGTCTCCTCCTCCCTCTGGTATGCGCTGCCCTACAGTAATAGTACTGTGTGTGTGTGTGTGTGTGTGTGGAGAATATTAAACAATGAATCTCAGTTCAAATTCATACACAATGGTTACGCAATGCCAGCAGTTGTCAGACGGCAGACTTGGATGTAGAGACAGACAGACAGACAGACAGACAGACACACAGACAGACAGTCTCACATAGCAACATAAAACACAATTCCACTCATTATTACATATATCTTTATGTACAGATTATTATGAGTGACAACAAATAAGATGGTTATAGGTTACAGCACTACTTGGTGGTGGTTATTATTATTATTATTAATATTAATATGCTGGACAGTTGACTCTTTTATCACAACATTCAAGTTGATTAGTTATACAAAAAGAGACATATTCTATAGTCATTATTACTCTGGCTGAGTCACACCGTGGATAGTTTAATGGGACACGGTGACATATTGACTTGAAGTCTGGTATTGTTCTTTTACAAACACTTATAGGGGAAACAAGTCAAAACAAAATCATCTATGCTTCAGCAACTAAGTATTACCATATGCACACTTCACTACGGCCATCTTACCATAATATGGTAAGATGCATTAACTTATAGTATAAGTTAATGGCAGGGTGGTAACTTGGTGCAATTTCCCATTGACAGCACACGCATTCAAACGGAAAAGTCCTATGTGATTGTATTAAACAACGTCAAATTCGACCAAACATTGCAGCTGTACGAAAATCTCTTTCTATCTGAAAAGTGTTTGTTTCATAAAAATCACACCAGTGTTCAGTATTTAGATATTTGATATTCACTTTAGCTACCAGCAGCTAAAATGAATATCAAATATCTAAACACTGAATCGAGCAACAAAAACTGTCGGGGTGTTGACATGAGGCTGAGTAGTAGATAATAACCCCAACAAAATAACCCAAAGTTGTTTTCGAAAGAGAAATATCCCTTTATCCCCATTTTGGTGTTTATGCATTATGTTATGCTTTTAGCTATATAAAAATAGCAGATCTACAAGCTCATAGCGCGCCACTCGGTGTTGCACTATGAGCTTGCCTTTGTGTCATTTTCAAACAGACATTTTTAGAATCTGATCTCAGGTCAAATGGACGGAGTGTAAAGTGAATTGAGCCCACACTCTCATTGTGTGTCTGTGTCATCAGAACAAGAGTGGGGATTAGTCAAATAAAAATAAAGAAAAAATAAAATAAAACAACAAATATATATTTTTCTGGTACATACACAAAACAAGTGTCCTCAAAGTAGTCCCACTTGTGCTCCAATTTCTCTGTCATTGTCAGTTTTAGGCAAAGTATTTGGTCCATGGATCCTAGTGTCCACTGTCAGGTTTAATGTACACAGATTATACAGCTTTTATATTTTAGTAGATACAATAAATAAATAGCATTAACACGCAGTTGATCAATTTGTATCTCTATGTGTGTGTGTGTGTGTGTGTGTGTGTGTGTGTGTGTGTGTGTGTGTGTGTGTGTGTGTGTGAGATTACCCTGCATAATTACATCCGTAGTAGGGATGTTAATCGTTATTCGTTAATCAATTCACCTCCGTTAAGATTAGAAAGAAAATTATTCAATTCAACTTGACAGTTTGACGGCCGCTATAATTGTTTAATCCAGTGTTCCACGGCGCGTAAAACGCTATACCCGACATTTGTTTAATGCGTTTAATTCGCCGTTTTAAAATAATTAAAAAGAAACAGTGAGGCCGTCGCGTTATGATGACGAAACCGGAAATCAAGTCATCATCTTGGGCTGCTAGGGCTTCTGGGAAATGGAGGCCAATGCAAGTGAACGAGAGGGGAGGGACAATCTTGGCTCGCTTTGCTCTTTGTCTGTGACCCGGATGGTGGCTTTTTTGTCGGCTCAATAACCATAGCGGACTTTCACGGATCTAAAGCGCAGATTCTTCGGCGTATGCTGCAAAGGTAATGAAACAATCTCGGCAGCGTAGAATATTTGATTAAAATGCGGGTAAAGCGTTTCATGGAGTCAAACTGTTAACGGTTAACAATCAATGGAAATGCCTACGGTTCTACCATTGGGCGGCTCTCTGTGAATGTAACACGTGGTCTGCGCACGTGGCCAAGGAGCGCACGTGGCCGAGGAGCGCACATGGCCAAGGAGCGCACGTGGCCAAGGAGCGCATATGCGGGCCGGTGAGAAAATGTCGTCGTCCCCCACCTTGGTATAGCCACAGAAACATGTCTGCTTTTGCATGCGATGTGACAGACAAGACATCATAATGTGTCTTTTGCATTATTTCAGTATATTATCAGCTAAATGTAGAATGTTATGCTATAGACATTGAGGGAAATTAAGATTCTCAGATTTGTTAAAACGCTGCTTAATCAACTAACCGGTTAATCGATCGATAACGTCACCAAAAAACGTATCAATTATCAATTCATGAATGAATCGATAATTCCCACCCCTAATCCGTAGTTATTATTAATACCTTTGTGATGGCAAATGGCTATACTGTACATCTGTGTGTACGGGTGAGTGTTTGGTCTGTACGCGTTCATACATACTGTATACGACCAGCGGGTACACAGCAGGATAGCAGCTAAGCTAACATGGATACCAGACTCTTGTCTCTGCATTTGTGTGTCCAACAGGATAACTTTTCATCAAACAAATGTCCGACAGTTACTGAATACTTCAAAAACATGTTAAAAAAGTATGAAAAAGTAAAGTACTTATTACTCAGTATTTGACCTAGATCACTTGTATATAAACAACACTTAACTGTATGTACTGTATGCAAGACATCTGCACGTGTGTCATCACAACCTGTTGACACATTTCTTTTGGTAAAAAG
>NC_139714.1:28789375-28829375 GCF_964188405.1 Protomyctophum parallelum | reverse complement strand
GAGGCAGGGCACGCACGCACGCACGCACGCACGCACGCACGCACACGCACACACACACACACACACACACACACACACACACACACACACACACACACACACACACACACACACACACACACACACACACACACGCACAGTTGATATTTTTTGTCAGACAGTAAAGACGAAGTCGAGTTGATGTGTCATTTTTGGGGGCGTCGCTTCAAATAGGATGAACCGTGCCGTCTAGTGGCAGCAGGGAATGTTACATGTTTAAAAAGAAATGATATAATGTACCCCAAATTGTCCCGTTTCTGACATACAAAGTTAAACATGTGCGCCAATGGTTCCACTGTCTAGAGGAGAACCTGAACTGAACTGTCATTCACTGACTCGGATGCCCCTGCACATGAACCTGTACATATACGGTTACGTATAGCGCGGCAGAGCAGGTGCAGCTAGGGCACCCCGACACCAACACACATCTGGCTCGCACTGGAGCTTATTTCTTGGGCGTGCGCGTGTTTGGTCCCAACGTACACAGTCACGAGTTCGGCACGAGTTCGACACGAGTTCGACACCCTAAACCTAACCTCACATGGAAGCCACGGGTTTAGTTTTAAAGTAACGTGCCGCGCATGAAAGGAGCCATGGGTGAGTTTTAACCCGCAGCACGGGGTTAGTTGTAACCAGCGGCGTACTGTATGTCTGGAGCGACGGTGTTGTCCGACTATAACGCCTGTCGGACTGTCAGCGCGTCTAACCAACGTATATGTACCCCCATGTCTTGGAACTCTCGGCTCTCTTGAGCATTTCTTGAGTGGTGTATAATGCAGTGGTTCATGTCAAGGACCCCCGAATTGACACGTGTTAGCCCCGCGGACCCCCGTTTGAAAAGATATGCCAGGTCAGGGACCCCCCCCCCCCCCCTCCATAAGAGAAGATTTGTGCGGGTCTAAGCAGGGATTCTCAACCCATTTACAGACCGCCGTTTAATGGCGTTTCTATCTCCGGGACCCCAAATGATATTGTAAAAATCAATGTTAAAGGAGTCCTTATAGCCAGGGTTGAGTTAAGGTTCCATTTGGTTCCAAACTCATCATTTAGCTGCAGGGGAACCCCCTGGAACTCCCTCAAGGACCCCTGGGGGGGGGAGGGTGTACTGTTCTTACCTTGAGAGTGAGGCTGCGGGTGGTGTAATGCTCACACTCTCTGACGCTGTTCACCAACACCTCCACCTTCCCGTAGATGCCTCTTCTCTCTGGCCAGTACAGAACACACTTCTGCACGGAGAGAGAGAGAGAGGGGGGGGGGGGGGGGGGGCAGTTTAAAGGGTCAGTTCTGATTTTTGGACTTAAAGGAGAATTCCATACTAGAAGGCTTTCTTACCTTTCTTTGTAGTTGTTACGTCCCCACCAAAGAGGTCCAGGTGTTATTTTGTGCAAAAGCTCCTTGTTGGCTATTTCCCCTACCATGAGCCCTAAATGAATTGCATTTAATTGAATGGGAATTGAATGGGGCTATGGGGTGTTGTGCTAATTCGCTTATTTCCATCGCTCAAAATTATATATTCTTTTGTATATATCCTCTCTTCATAATGTAAATAATATCCCAAGCGGCACACTTCACTACTTATTTCGGTGGAAATAAGTGAATTAGCACAACACCCCATAGCCCCGTTCAATTCCCATTCAATTCAATGCAATTCATTGAGGGCTTATGGTATAGGGGAAATAGCCAATAAGGAGTTTTTGCAAAAGAAAAACACATGGAGCCTCTTTGGTGGGGACGTAACGACTACAAAGACAGGTAAGAAAGCCTTCTAGCATGGAATTCTCCTTTAAAGCTGTAGGAAATACTACAGCTTTAATATGGTGGTTGCAAAGGTATTAACCCATTCTGAACGGGCACCCATTTTGATGTTGGCATCATGTTATGCTTTAGCTATTGAAAAATAGCAGATCTACAAGCTCGTATCGCGCCACCGAGTGGCGCGATACGAGCTTGTAGGTCTGCTATTTTTTTTTTAATCGAAGAACGACTGACATTTTTAGAATCTGATCTCAGGTCAGAATGGGTTAAGTAGATCCTTCCATAGACATATAAAGGTATAGTCGCGCATGTCTGTTCCCAAGCAGTTTGTGAGTCGCAGACACATTTTTATGGGTCCCTTTATTTTTGGTTTCCTACGTTTGCTTTTCTTTTGAATTATTATTGCTTCAAAACATTAAAAAAAAAGATTTTTCAAGAATAAAGGAAAATCCCCCCAGTAATTCTGTGAAGAAATCAAAGAAAAATCTAATACATTCCATAAATTAGACAACAGATGTTTGAGCAGTAGTGGGAAAATATCTACAAGCTCACAACGAGTCGCGTTGTGAGCTTGTAGATCTGCTATCTTCACTAGTTTGGGTCCCGGGGGGGGGGGGGGAGAGAGACATCAAACTTCTCTTTTGCGTCACAGGCCTATAAAAAGTGTGGGAACCGCCGCTCTCGTTTCAACATGGCCGTGCATGCATGGCAGCCGCCCCGTTGTCGTGGCTGTATAATTATGTAGCATAACATACCTCGTTCTTCTCCTTGAGTTTGGTGATCATGACGACGACGGGGCACTCCTCCTGCCAGGCCATGTGCCACAGGTCGCTGACCGTGTTCACCATGGGGCCCTGGGTGGCGATGTACGCCCGCTCCTCGCCGCGGTAGCCCTGTGGCAAAAGAAAACGGAACAGCACGTCAACAGCGGTATATACGGGACACATAAAGGAACTATCTGGTGCGCCACCTTGGGGGCGGGAACCCCTTTTGGGGTTTTAACTATTGAAAAAATAGCAGATCTACAAGCTCATAGCGCGGCACCGAGTGCCGCGCTATGAACTTGTAGGTCTGCTATTTTTGAAAGATGGTGAAAATGTGCCTCAAATCTTTGAATATATATTGTTACAGACATTTTAACTCAAATCTTTGCTTCTGGGGGGGGGGGGGGGGGGAACAACATATTTTCAGATGGGGGTGCGGAAGCATATTACATAATACATTTTTGGGGGTTCTTGACATGAAATATTGAGAACCACCGATGACGAAACATAAGGTTTTTCAGAAAACTGTCAGGATTTTGAAGACATTTCTTTTAAATTCGACGTCAGGCCTAAATGGGTTAAAGATGCCGTGGCGTGAACTGAACTGAAGCCGGAAAAAAGACGTACCCACAGCTGTTGATAAAGGGGGAGGGGGTTAGGGGAGGGGACGATATTGTGATGTCACTATATCGCTGTCATTTCGATTGTGCCTTTTGACTCAAAGGCTTTCAGCTTTCGTTATGCTGTCCACACGGGCAGACGCCAAAGATACAAAGATGCTAAGCTACACAGAGTCACAGACGCTGCATTTGTGCTGGTTAAGCAGCAGGAGGACGGACATATTACATTAATTACACTATTCTAACCACACCTGGGGGTACCTGGGGGTCTGTTAGAGTAATGTTAACTAGTCCCCACAACTCCGAGGGTGTACAGATGGAACGTAATGGGTCCATTTGGTTCCATTTGTACACTCTCAGAGTTACAGACCTGTAATGGTCATTGTGGGATAGCTCTGCATGTCGTATGTATGTGTACTCATTTTGTATGTACCGTGGCAATCGGCCTCGGCTTGTGGTGGCCATTTTTGTCAAAATTCAATTTGACAAAAATGGCCACCACAAGCCGAGGCCGATGACCCGGCCTGCATCTGACCTATTACACACAGGAATGAGGAGGATGACTCCCCGGCCGTGGGACGGAATCCCAGCGGTGAGCGTGAAGGATTCCCCTCCCACGTTTGGTGCGACGCTCCATTGCTTCCCCCCGGCAACGTGTAAAGAGAAACGTGTGGGTTCCATTTCCTCACAGGAAGATGGTCTATTGTGTTAAGCATCCGTAGGGGTCAGTAAACTCAGTATATACAGCTTAAGTGGTCAACGCAGTAGTTAGATTTTTCGTGCCAAGGACCCCTATATTGATATGTATTTGGCAGCAGAAACGAGATGAGAAATGGCGACTACCTTTTTTCACTGACAAGAAGAAAATAAAAATTTAGCCATGAACGACGACTAAAACTAAGACTAAATATTAATAATAAATAATAAATAAGTACAATGTATACAAGTACAGCGTTGAATGAGTGCCATTAGTGCCATTAATAGTAAAAAAGTAAAGCACAACCTAGCCCTGTAAACATGACTCTCGTATTCATACGAGAGTCATGACGCAACTTCACCCTGGTTTTTGCAGACGCTACATTTACAAATAATTAAAATATATAAACATTCGCATTTCAAATATAAAGTACTCACAAAGTGTCCCACGGGTGTTAGTTAGTAGCAGCGCCAGCGATTAGAATTTCTGCATCCCGCATTGTTTAATAAAAAGCATTTTTATCCGAGGTGTTATTTTGCCATTGGCTTTCAACTACGCGCCCCTATCGGTCGGGAGGAGGGTGGCACTCGGTGTGTTCGATATAGGTACGCTGACCGCCCTGCCAATACAGACTAATAGGCGAGTGCGCTCCCGGTGTGCAACTGTGGATTTCCCAAACGAACCCCGTTTGAAAAAAGTAGCCGGAGAGCTCGGACAAAAATGCTTTTTATTAAAGAACGCGGGACGCAGCAATTCTAATCGCTCGCGCTGCTACTAACTAACACCCGTGGGACACTTTGTGAGTACTTTATATTTGAAATCTGAATGTTTATATATACGGAAATCTTGTAAATGCAGCGACTGCAAAAAACAGGGCAAAGTTACTGCATGACTGTCATGATAATTATCATGGCAGTCATGTTCCAGGGCTAAGCACAACCATGAGTGTAATATTGCAATTATACAACAGTTACAAAAAAAATACAAAAAGAAAAACAATCATTCAAACTAACAATTTCGATTTTGGGGTCAGACCTAGTGAATTACAGGTACTAAGGGGGGGGTCAGACCTAGTGAATTACAGGTACTAAGGTGAGGTCAGACCTAGTGAATTACAGGTACTAAGGGGGGGTCAGACCTAGTGAATTACAGGTACTAAGGGGTCTAACCTATACCACCCCCCAGATCCGCCCCCATACACCATTTTTGAATAGCCGGCATATGGTTTTGATTGATTGAATACTTTATTAAAGGGACACTTTGTTATGCTAGGTGATGACTGAACCCAATATGCAAGCCACAAAACAGGAAGGTTCAAAATCCAAATGATTTATTTATATCCAAGGCAGTAACAAACAAAAAGTAGCAACTCCAAAACTCAAACATACAAAATAGAACTAAGAAGTCCAAAAGGCAAAACTCGAGTACAAGGCAGTAAAATCATAAGTCCAAAACTCAAACCTTTCAAGAAGACAAAATCAAGAACCAGGAACTGCGGGGTAGAACTCAGGGACAATGACAAAATGTACTGACAGTGAGTGTTTGTAAAGAGTCCAGTCTTATAGTGGGAAGGTTGATTGACAAATAGTTCACAGGTGGAATGACGAGGGAGTTGGAGACAGGTGAGTGAATGTGGCTGCAGAGTGGAAGGGGGAAGTGAGTGTTGCCAGGTCTGACAGTCTGTGGAGAGGTTGCCAGGTCTGGCAAGGTAAGCGGAGGGACAAATCCTAACAGTACCCCCCCCTCAAGGGACGGATACCAGACGTCCAACAAACATAACGAGGAACGCGCAGGGTGGGTGGAGGGGGCCTGGAGGAGGGAAAACTGAGGCAGAGCTGGAGACTTCAGGGGGACGTCCGGGGGGCTGGGACGAGGCAGCAGAGGTGTCGTCTGGGGGGCGGCCTGGAGGCCGGGACGAGGCTGCGGAGGTGCCGTCCGGAGGGCGGCCTGGAGGCCGGGACGAGGCTGCGGAGGTGCCGTCAGGAGGGCGGCCTGGAGGCCGGGACGAGGCTGCGGAGGTGCCGTCCGGAGGGCGGCCTGGAGGCCGGGACGAGGCTGCGGAGGTGCCGTCCGGAGGGCGGCCTGGAGGCTGAGACGAGGCGGAGGACCGTGGAAGCGGAGCCGGGTATGCTGCAGGCGCTGGACATGATGCTGCAGGAGACGCCAGGGGTGCTGCAGGCGGAGCCACAGGAGAAGCTGCCGGCTCTGGAGCTGAAGCTGCAGGAGACGCCAGGGGTGCTGCAGGCGGAGCCACAGGAGATGCTGCAGGCTCTGGAGCTGAAGCTGCAGACGACGCTGCAGACTTAGGAGACGGGACCCCAGAGGCAAGCTGCAGCGGCGGGGCCTCGGAGGCGAGCCGCGGCGGCGGGGCCTCGGAGGCAAGCTGCAGGGCCTCAGAGGCGAGCTGCAGCGGCGGGGCCTCGGAGACGAGCTGCAGGGCCTCAGAGGCGAGCTGCAGTGGCGGGGCCTCAGAGGCAAGCTGCAGCGGCGGGGCTTCAGAAAACGCTGCAGACGGGACCGCAGAGGATGCTGCTGGCAGAGGCGACGCCGGAGTTGCTGCAGGCAGAGGCGACGCCGGAGGCGCTGCAGGCAGAGGCGACGCCGGAGGTGCTGCAGGCAGAGGCGACGCCGGAGGTGCTGCAGGCAGAGGCAACGCCGGAGGTGCTGCAGGCAGAGGCGACGCCGGAGATGCTGCCGGCAGGACTGCAGGCGGAGCTGCAGGCGGGATTGCAGGTGGAACTGCAGGCAGAGCTGCAGGCGGGACTGCAGGCGGAGCTGCAGGCAGAGCTGCAGGCGGAACTGCAGGCGGAGGAGGCAGAGCTGCAGGTGGAACTGCAGGCGGAGAAGGCGGTGCTGCAGGCAGAGCTGCAGGCGGAGGAGGCGGAGCTGCAGGCGGAGGAGGCAGAGCTGCAGGCGGGACTGCAGGCGGAGAACAGGAGGAGGATGCTGCAGGCTCTGGAGACGGGACCCCAGAGGACGCTGCACACCCAGGAGACGAAGAGGATGCTGGGACCCCAGAGAATACTGCACACCCAGGGGATGAGGAGGGTGCTGCAGGCTCTGGAGATGGAGAGCGGAGCGGCAGAAAACGGAACGGAGACAAAGTCCTTGGGAGCGAGGAGGATGCTGCAGGCTCTGGAGACGGGACCCCAGCAGACGCTGCACACCCAGGAAAAACACCCCCGGGGTCCCGCTGCCGTAGTGCTGGCCCGTGACGGGGCTGCACCGCTGCAGGCGGGAGTGCATCAGGACGGGAAGGGGCTGCAGGCGGAACTGCAGCTGGACATGACAGGCTGGGTGGCGGTGGTTCCTGGCGGTGTAGGCGGCCACGCCTCTTTCTAGCAGACCCCCGGTTCCCCACACTGTCAGGACAGGCTGGTCGGGTGGGCTTGGTGACTGGGAGACCCAGTGAGACACCCCCCCGCCTGTTGACGCAACGGGGACCCCCCCGAGCCAGACGGGTGCCATAAAACGGATTTTGCGCATGAAGTTGTTCAGAACAAACAGGAACTTCCTCATCGCTGGGAAAACAGGGAAAATAATCCATACCCTTCTGCCGGTTAGCATCAGGGTTAGTGGGACGCAGGCTGAACACTCCAACCCTAACTGAGAGAGCTGGCTGGGAGGCACTGGGAGATGAGCTGGTGTCCAAAAAATCCTTAAGCCTCCCACGAATGACATTCAGGTGGGGGACAAAATGACCAACCCATGGCCTCTCTGCAAACCACCGCTGGTGGATCAAAATCTCCTCTTGGAGAGAAAAACGCTGGCTAGGTGGAGAGGCCATGAGCCGAGCCACCACATTCTCAAATATATTAACCCTCCTCTGAAAAGTTTGTAGCTGTGCTGGGTTCATATTGTTGGTCAGTACATTCTGTTATGCTAGGTGATGACTGAACCCAATATGCAAGCCACAAAACAGGAAGGTTCAAAATCCAAATGATTTATTTATATCCAAGGCAGTAACAAACAAAAAGTAGCATCTCCAAAACTCAAACATACAAAATAGAACTAAGAAGTCCAAAAGGCAAAACTCGAGTACAAGGCAGTAAAATCATAAGTCCAAAACTCAAACCTTTCAAGAAGACAAAATCAAGAACCAGGAACTGCGGGGTAGAACTCAGGGACAATGACAAAATGTACTGACAGTGAGTGTTTGTAAAGAGTCCAGTCTTATAGTGGGAAGGTTGATTGACAAATAGTTCACAGGTGGAATGACGAGGGAGTTGGAGACAGGTGAGTGAATGTGGCTGCAGAGTGGAAGGGGGAAGTGAGTGTTGCCAGGTCTGACAGTCTGTGGAGAGGTTGCCAGGTCTGGCAAGGTAAGCGGAGGGACAAATCCTAACACACTTCACACTTTTTGCAAAAAAGCTCATAGCGCGGCACCGAGTGCCGCACTATGAACTTGTAGGTCTGCTATTTTTGAAAGATGGTGAAAATGTGCCTCAAATCTTTGAATATATATTGTTACAGACATTTTAACTCAAATCTTTGCTTCTGGGGGGGGGGGGGGGGGGGGGTCCCCCTGGAACAACATATTTTCAGATGGGGGGGGGCGGAGGCATATTACAATATACATAATATTGAGAACCACCGATGCCGAAACATAAGGTTTTTCAGAAAACTGTCAGGATTTTGAAGACTTTTTTTTTTAAATTCGACGTCAGGCCTAAATGGGTTAAAGATGCCGTGGCGTGAACTGAACTGAAGCCGGAAAAAAGACGTACCCACAGCTGTTGATAAAGGGGGAGGGGGTTAGGGGAGGGGACGATATTGTGATGTCACTATATTGCTGTCATTTCGATTGGGCCTTTTGACTCA
Organism: Protomyctophum parallelum; assembly: GCF_964188405.1. NCBI lineage: Eukaryota > Metazoa > Chordata > Actinopteri > Myctophiformes > Myctophidae > Protomyctophum > Protomyctophum parallelum. The sequence goes on along the minus strand of NC_139714.1, from coordinate 28,820,679 downwards.
AAGGCTTTCAGCTTTCGGGCTTTACAGGCGTACTCTCTACTCTGCCACAATGTTATGCTGTCCACACGGGCAGACGCCAAAGATACAAAGATGCTAAGCTAGACAGAGTCACAGAAGCTGCATTTGTGCTGGTTAAGCAGCAGGAGGACGGACATATTACATTAATTACACTATTCTAACCACACCTGGGGGTACCTGGGGGTCTGTTAGAGTAATGTTAACTAGTCCCCACAACTCTGAGGGTGTACAGATGGAACGTAATGGGTCCATTTGGTTCCATTTGTACACTCTCAGAGTTACAGACCTGTAATGGTCATTGTGGGATAGCTCTGCATGTCGTATGTATGTGTACTCATTTTGTATGTACCGTGGCAAAAATTTAATTTTGACAAAAATGGCCACCACAAGCCGAGGCCGATGACCCAGCCTGCATCTGACCTATACACACAGGAATGAGGAGGATGACTCCCCGGCCGTGGGACGGAATCCCAGCGGCGAGCGTGAAGGATTCCCCTCCCACGTTTGGTGCGACGCTCCATTGCTTCCCCCCGGCAACGTGTAAAGAGAAACGTGTGGGTTCCATTTCCTCACAGGAAGAAGGTCTATTGTGTTAAGCATCCGTAGGGGTCAGTAAACTCAGTATATACAGCTTAAGTGGTCAACGCAGTAGTTAGATTTTTCGTGCCAAGGACCCCTATATTGATATGTATTTGGCAGCAGAAACGAGATGAGAAATGTCGACTACCTTTTTTCACTGACAAGAAGAAAATAAAAATGTTGCCACGACGACTAAAACTAAGACTAAATATTAATAAATAATAAATAAGTACAATGTATACAAGTACAGCGTTGAATGAGTGCCATTAGTGCCATTCATAGTAAAAAAGTAAAGCACAACCATGAGTGTAATATTGCAATTGCAAAAACAGTTACAAAAAAAATACAAAAAGAAAAACAATCATTCAAACTAACAATTTCGATGTTGGGGTCAGACCTAGTGAATTACAGGTACTAAGGGGTCTACTCTAACCTATACCACTGCGCCCCCCCAGATCCGCCCCCCGTACACCATTTTTGAATAGCCGGCATATGGTTTTGATTGATTGAATACTTTATTAAAGGGACACTTCACCCTTTTTGCTAAAAAATATATGTTAATGACATTTAGGAGCTTTAGAACACTTTCCTGGGGGTCTTTATGTGTGCAATATGTGGTTTTAGATATTTTAGATTGTATCAGTGAGCCCAGTGTCTCTGATGTCATGGACACTGGGATCACTTACTTCCTGGACTACATGTGTACTCAGTAAAACAGACCTCCCCTATCCACAAGGAGGAGCAGTGCACCAAAGTATTTTGGGAATTGTAGTCCAGGAAGGAAGTGAGACCAGTGTCCATGACATCAGAGACACTGTGCTCACTGCTACAATCTAAAATATCTAAAACCACATATTACACACATAAAGACCCCCATGAAAGTGTTCTAAAGCTTCTTAACGTCATTAACATATATGTTTTTGCAAAAAGGGTGAAGTGTCCCTTTAACAGTTTGCAGAAAAGGGCATGGAAAGTACAGCTCAATACAAGGTCTGCTGAAAGCACTATGGCTTGTTTCCAAGTTTGGTTAAGATGATTCCTGTGCGATGCCATATTAACACAATCGGTGCCGGGATTCCTTCAAAATAGGAGCTCTGGGGTGCCGGAAAGACATGGTCGCTTTTACTCTGATACCCACGGCCCGGAAACAATCCTCTAAATAAGTGTGCTTTACATTGCTATCGTAATTTATACGATATATAATAAAAAAAAAACGTTCATATTTTGCGGGAGAGACGGATGAGGAGCCGAAATGAAGCGCCAGTAAATCGATCAGTTCAAAACCATGGAGAGCGCCCTGGATTAGGAGAGACGAGGCATTCTTTCCGCCACGTTAACAGCTAAGTCAACGGGAAGCTAATATGGGCTCAGAGCGTAGCATACGGTAGCCGCCCCGAAAGGCAAACTGACAAATTACAAAAGAAATCAGAACATCCCTCTCTCGCCCGGTATCATTGAGGATGCGCTAGGACGTGTACAGACGTCGGATGGACTCAACGGTTTTGGGGGAGGAAATGGAAGACGAGGCTTTTCAGAGTAAAATCTGCCTCATCTGCTTGGCACTCTAGCACCTTTATTCTGAAAGATTCCTGGGCCAAAAAAAGAAAAGAGTTAACTGCTTTTGCGGGGGACCCCCTGTCCCTGTGTGTGTGTGTGTGCATGTGTGCGTGCGTGTGCGTGCGTGTGCGTGCACGCTCGCTTGTGTGTGTGCGTGCATGCTCACCCGTATATAGTTGGCGTTGATGTACGAGCTGAGAGGGTCGTTGGAGCACTTCCAATTCAGCACCACTCTGGAGTGAGGATCTAGGACGAGGAGAGGAGACAAGGTGTCAAGGATACAATGAGAGGAAGGGAAATGGAATGGATAAGGAGGGTCCAGCGAGGGGTCAAGGAAAGGAGGCACGAGAGGAGGAACAACGTGAGGAGACATTAACCCATTCTGACCTGAGATCAGATTCATACGAGGTTTTCCACTGGACACACACTGGTCTGATGAACCCATTCTGACCTGAGATCAGATTCTAAAAATGTCAGTCGTTCTTCGATAAATAAATAAAAAGCAGACCTACAAGCTCGTATCGCGCCACTCGGTGGCGCGATATGAGCTTGTAGATCTGCTATTTTTCAATAGATAAAGCATAACATGATGCCAACACCAAAATGGGTGCCCGGTCAGAATGGGTTAAGGAGACATGAGGGAAGAGGACGGACCAAGGACGGACGACGCTTTTATCAATCAAAGTAATAATTCTACACGGATGTCCTTATTTATCCTCGTGGAATTCCTCAAAAGAAACAGGATTTCCATCAAAGACCAATAAAATGCCTTGACCTCAATTGGATTTTTTGTCTGTGGGTGGGTGTGGGCGCCGTTGAAAGTTAGTGTGTGGAGTCTAAAGCAGTGAGTAGTGGGATTCCTTTCAGCTTAAAAATGGTATTTTATTTTAAAAGTTGAAGGAACAATAAATGGGCGGCACTCCTCCATACAAATCCTCTGAAGCTGGCTCATCGTGACCCTATTGTTTTTGTACGGCGGTTCACGACCTTTTCCCTCTCGCAGCCCCGCCTTGTGACAATAAGTCACACAACGGTAGTCGCTGCCTTTCAAAACGCAAACAATGGAGTAGCCACATAACGCAGAAGCGGGAATTCCTCATACAGAAAAACTAAAAACGTACTGTGTATATATATCTCTCTGGAAGTAAATAAAAGCCACATTTACATCTTTAACCCATTTAGGCCTGACGTCGACATTTAACCCATTCTGACCTGAGATCAGATTCATACGAGGTTTCCACTGGACACACACTGGTCTGATTAACACCATTCTGACCTGAGATCAGATTCTAAAAATGTCCGTCGTTCTTCGATTTTTTTCAAAAATAGCAGACCTACAAGCTCGTAGCGCGCCACTCGGTGGCGCGCTACGAGCTTGTAGAACTGCTATTTTTCAATAGCTGAAGCATAACATGATGCCAACACCAAAATGGGTGCCCGGTCAGAAAAAAAAGTCTTCTAAATTCTGACAGTTTTCTGAAAGATGTTTCTGTAGCAGTGGTGCTCAATATTTCATGTCAAGAACCCCGAAAATGATATGTAATTGGCCACCGACACCCATCTGAAAATAAAGTTGTTCCAGGGAACCCCCTCAGAAGCAAAGATTTGAGTTAAAAAAAGAATATATATTCAAAGATCTGTGGCACATTTTCATGATTTTTCAAAAATAGCAGATCTACAAGCTCATAGCGCGCCACTCGGTGGCGCGCTATGAGCTTGTAGATCTGTTTTACGTTAAGTATTAAGTAGTAAAAGTATTATTAAGTACAAAAGTATTGGTATCAAAATGTACTTAAAGTACAAAAGTAGAAAGTATACTCATGATGCAGAATGTCCTATTTCAAGTTTCCACGTTTTCAAATGTATAAAAATAATTTGAAAATAATCTACAAACTCAATCAGCCAAATGCAGATTATTATAATTATTTTCTAAAAAGGGCGCAAAAATGCACATATATGCTACCCACATATTCCGCAACTTTCCACATATTTATTTCCGCTTATTTCACATTTCTAATTTTTCTGCTTATTTTTGCAACTTTGCGCATCTTTCACAACTTCCCACAATTTTCACCTCATAAAAAATAAAATCACATAAAAACCTGCATATTTCATCACAAAATCAAGGATTTTTGCCCACGTTGTTTCTGGAGGGTCTAATGCACAGGTATCCCAAAGTGGGGTCCAGGGAGGCCCCTGGGGGTCCTTGAGGGAGTTCCAGGGTCAAACATTTCCAAATGGGGGGTCCGCAGACAATTATTTTGGGGGTCCTTGACATGAAAAAGTTTGGGAACCACTGGTCTAATAGTAGGAGTGTGGAGGAGATACCGGTAAGTGCATACTTAAAGATGGAGTGCCACCATTTTTTTCCACCCTAAAACATGATCATCAGGTATTATTACAATATAAGGGGGAAGAACTTTTTCCAAAAAGTGTACAGTATTTGTTAAAATCATGCTTTTATGTGGACACGCCTACCAGTTCATTAAGTATGCCTGGTTTGCCTGGTGGGTGGTGATGGGTGGTGATCCACCTGAACTGAAGACGCACCCACAGCTGTAGTTGTATGATACAGGGGGAGGTGTTATGGGAGGGGCTGATAGTGTGGTGTCACTATATTACTGTTTACTTCATTGGCCCGTTTGACTGTCAAGGGTTCAGCCTCCAGGAAGAAACCCTAAATACAAAGTTAACACACCATTGCACATAAAAACAACTCCAGGGTGTCTAATGAAGTACGGTCACCTCATAGACACATGAAAAACTGGAAAAATACAAAAATTGTGGCACTCCATCTTTAACCCATTCTGAACGGGCACCCATTTTGGTGTTAGCATCATGTTATGCTTTAGCTATTGAAAAATAGCAGATCTACAAGCTCATATCGCGCCACCGAGTGGCGCGATACGAGCTTGTAGGTCTGCTATTTTTGAAAAATCGAAGAGCGACTGACATTTCTAGAATCTGATCTCAGGTCAGAATGGGTTAATCAGACCAGTGTGTGTCCAGTGGAAACCTCGTGTGAATCTGATCTCAGGTCAGAATGGGTTAAAATAAAGAAAAAGAGAGAGAGAGCAACAACAGTACAAGTGGAACACAGGATGTCTTTGACGGACAGACACTCTTAAGGTGAGCATTCCTGCTTCTTGATTGGCCGGAAGGAAGGAACACCCCACCCACCCCAACCATTCCCACTGTATTGATAGCCCCACCCCCCTCTCTGTCCGAACCAGGAAGAACATGAGGGCAGTGAACGGAAATTGATAATGACCATGCTCTGTGTGTGTGTGTGTGTGTGTGTGTGTGTGCGCGCGTGTGCGTGTGTTGCATAACATCTTAATCAGTCCAAGTTTTTTCACTCCGAGAGTGAGAACAGGCTGTGCTCTGATGGACATTCATTGTTTGAAGTGTATGTGTGTGCGTGTGTGTGTGTGCGTGTGTGTGTGTGTGTGTGTGTGTGTGTGTGTGTGCGTGCGTGCGTGCGCAGGGCATAATGGAACAGCTGAATGTCTTGTTAATCTTAGACCTTTAACTACTCCCACAAAACAAACTGTTTCATCATCAAACAGAAGGGAGGTGATTGGTCCAATATCGATGTCCATCCTGCGTGTATTTATGTGCAATCTACGCTGATGCTTGTCCGCCGCGCGCACACACACACACACACACACACACACACACACACACACACACACACACACACACACCCCCACACACACACCCCCACACACACACACACACACACACACACACACACACACACACACAGATGAGGGCATGTGGATATGCCTGTGCTGAAAATCAGTATCTGTAAATATGTTGTTTACATTGATTGTCTAATCAACTATGTTATATACACAGTGTCAATCACACTTTGCTTGAGGCGATGACCTGTGAAGAAACGGCTAACACGCACGCACGCACGAACGCACGTGCGCACGCACACACGCATGCACACGCGCGCTACTCACTGGGCAGTATGGTCTTGTATCTGTTCTTGGTTCCATGGCTGGGGATGTCCAGCTCCTTTGGATCGACAAAATTCATCGGAATTTCCTGTGATATTTGAGAAGAAGGAAAAAAAAATGGAAAACACAAATGGCATGAGATACCGACGGACAAAACACACACAGGCGTAACATATTATTAGTGTTCAATGAAAATCGTATTTTTTTTGGTTTGTTTGTTTGTTTAATTACACATTATATACACATTATAATTTGTAATACTTTTGATTCACGTTATTTTCAGACATATAACCACTTAAACTTAAAGGTATATTCAGTGATTTCACTAAAAAAACTTCGGGTTACTTCAGTAACCTCAGTTGTATAAGTGACTCGAAGAAGAGAGTCATATGGGGTGCCGCCACCTGGTGGCGCAAAAGCACAGAAACTCTGCATGTACTCACGAACAATTCCATTGGATCGTGAACGTGAAGCTCACGGTGACCTCCCTAACCCCACCCACTCGGTATAAAACCGGGGGTTGGTCCCGTGAGCGTCATTCCTATCAATCTACCTTTCTGCCGCTGACAAAGCAGAAGGGCGTCTTGATGACTCTCTTCTTCGAGTCACTTATACAACTGAGGTTACTGAAGTAACCCGAAGTTGTCTTAAGTTCCTCTCTCGAAGAGAGTCATATGGGGATCATAACACTCCCGTATGATCACACCGGCTGATAGGACCGATCCACGGTCCACCTATCAAGAGACACACGCACGTCACCCTCAGGCGTGGCACGTGTATACTCCCGTAAGGAGGACAATTAAAGGCTACCTAGGCCCCTGACCAGGTAGAGCAAAGCCGATAGCGGGACAGACCAACCTGTCCGACTGCTATCAATCCCTACTAAGGAGCCGACAGCAAGCTGCCTCATGTGCCCGTGAAACGGGCTTGATGGCTAACCATCTCATAGAGCCACTCTAGGGAACGCTTATGCGAACATGGGGGCACTATGTACTGTCAATCACTGCGCTGCCGCACCCACGACCGCCTGGGCTAAGTCCCTGGGTGCCACGTCAAGATTATAATACGTGGCAAAGGTCAAGGGAGACGACCAACTTGCCGCTGCGCACACATCCTGGATGGGGACGCCCCGTGCCAAGGCCCAGGATGCCGCCATGCCCCTCGTGGAGTGAGCTTTTAACCCTTCAGGGAGCTCCACCACACTACTGGTGTAAGCCAGTTGTATAGCTTCCACAACCCACTGTGAAAGCCTCACCTTTGTTATAGGCTTCCCCTGCCACCTGGCGTGGGAGGCCCAAGAGACAAAGAGTTGATCTCCCTGTCTGAAGGGAGCTGTCCTGTCCCTGTACAGTCTGATCGCCCTGACTGGACAGAGACAGTATAGCCGCCTGTCCTCCTCTGAGGCAAAAGGCGGTGGGTGGAACGCCAAGAGCTCCACCGGGTCACGACCAGCAGGAAAGGCCTTTGGCTTGAAAGACAAGTTCGGCCTAACCGTGACCTTAGCGTTGTTACCACTAAACCTCATGCAGCTCTCATTGACTGAGAGTGCGTGGATGTCACTAGCACGCTTCGCAGTCGTCAGTGCGACCAGCAGCGTGGTCTTCAGCGAGAGAAACTTCAAATCCACTGCCTCCAGTGGTTCGAATGGCTCCTTCTTAAGCGCATACAATACCACCGTCAGATCCCAGGCTAGGACCAGGGATCTGGCAACCGGTCTAAGGTGTAGGACACCCTTCATGAACTGACGGATCAGCGGTTCTCACTCACCGGTCCGTTGTTCACACCTAAGTGGGAGGCGGATATCGCCGCCGAGTTGACCTCAACCGAGGACAAGCCTAGACCTCTGTCCAGGAATTCCTGCAGGTAGGTCCGGATGGGCCCCACCGAGGCCTGGAAAGGAAGGACCCCACCAGGCCTGGTCGAGCACCAACGTTCAAACAGCTGCCAAGCCGTGTTGCACCGGCGTCTGGTGGAGACTGTTCTAGCACTCAGAATAGTCTCTATGACATTCTGTGGCAGATCCGCTACCGCGAGCGGTGCCCCCTCACAGGCCAAACCCAAAGGTCCAAGTGCTGGGGGCGCGGGTGGAATATCTCGCCGTTGGCCTGCGTTAGCAGGTCGACCCTCAGAGGGAGTCGCCAAGGGTCGCGATAGAGGAGGGAAGCGATGTCCTGTCTCCAGGACCCCCAGGCCGGAGCCACCAGTAGCAGCCCCGAGCCCAAAACTCTCACCCTGGCTAGAACTTGTGGGATCAGTTCCAGCGGTGGGAAGGCGTAGAGTAGGCCCTGAGGCCACTGATGCGCTAAGGCATCCAGACCCAGAGGCGGCCTGCCTGTGAGGGAGAAGAACAGGGGGAACTTCGTGTTCTCCCCCGTGGCAAATAGGTCCGCCACCGGAACTCCAAATCTGCGCCACATTTGGCCCACCACCCATGGATGGGGGGACCATTCGCTGTAGCGGAGTGGGCCTCTCGATAGGAGGTCCGCAGCGGAGTTCTGGCGTCCTGGGACGTGACAGGCCGTGAGGGAGATGAACCGGCCGTCACACCAGACCAGCAGTCTGTGAGCTAGTGAGCACAGACGCAGGGATTTGATCCCCCCTTGTCTGATGATGTAGGCCATCGTCGTGGTGTTGTCCGTACGGACCAACACGTGATGTCCCCCGAGGAAACGGCTCGAACTCCTTCAAGGCGAGGAAAAACACCGCCAGAGGTTCTAGACAGTTGATGTGAGCGGATCCCTCTAGGGAACCGTTCCACACCCCTCTGGCCGTCCTGCCCTCGTGAGTGGCTCCCAGCCAGAAAGACTGGCGTCCGTGGTGACCACCCTTCTGGACAGGGGCAACCCCAGCGGTACCCCTTCCGTCAGGTTGCGTCTGTCAGACCACCATTTCAAGGCCAATACACAGCCCAGGGAGACTCTCACCCGGCGCCGTGTGAACTTGGGAGGCAGGTGTAGAGACTTCAACCGGAAAGGTCTCATGTACAGCCTGCCCAGCGTGCCAGAGATATGGCTGAGGCCATGAGGCCTGCCATGCGCAGGCACACCCCGAGTTGAAGTGTGTGGCCCGTCCTGAACTGTGCGGCACACTTCAGTAGGTCGTCCACCCGGTCGGCGCTCAGTTTCGCAGTGTATGCGACTGAGTCCAACGTGATGCCTATGAAGTCCGTGGACTGCGTTGGCGTCAACATGCTGTTGGTATGGTTCACGTTGAAACCTAGAGAGGTCACGTGGGACAATACCCTGGCTGTGTTCTGTACCGCTTCCTGCTCCAAGGCCGCGCTCAGAAGCCAGTCGTCGATGTAGCTTGCAACCCGGAGACCCTGTTGCCGTAATGGGGCGAGAGCAGTTTCCGTGCATCGAACAAAGACCCTGAGACTAAGGGACATCCCAAAGGGGAGAACTGTATACTCGTACACTCTCCCCTGAAACCCGAACCTCAGGAACTTCCTGTGTGGTGGGTAGATAGGGATGTGAAAAAGGAGTCTTTTAGATCTATGGACGTGAACCAATCGCCTGGGCGTATGGAACGTGCCAGAGACTTGGCCGTCAGCATCTTGAACTTGAAAGTTTTGAGATGTCTGTTGAGTGCTCGAAGGTCCAGGATAGGACGGAGCCCCCCCCCCCCTTTTTCTTGACCAGAAAGTAGCGGGAGTAGAAACCGCTGCGGCTCTGGCTGAGGGGCACCTCTCTGACGGCCTCCTTTAGAGACATTATCTCCTGTTGGGAGTATATGGCCAGCTTGACCCCGTGCTTCGGTGAGGATGACCTCGCCGAACATGGGGGTCTCATAGCGAACTGGAGTCTGTAACCCTTCGCTAAGGTGTGCAGAACCTATGGTGACGCGCCGTGGCGTTCCCACTGTGCAATGTACCTGGTTAAAGGGTGGTCCACCCCCAGACCAGAGACATTTTCGGCATGACCCATCTCCCCAGTGGCGTTTGAGCACGCCACCGGCTTCATGCCCCGCCCCTCTGCAGTGGGCAGCCCGTGGGTTACCCCTGACAGAGGGTTCATGGTCCCCCGAGTAGAAACCGTTGCGGTTCTGGCTGAGGGGCACCTCTGACGGCCTTCTTCTCCACTAGAGTTATCGTCTCCTGTTGGAGTATATGGCCAGCTTGACCCCGTGCTTCGGTGAAGATGACCTCTCCGAACGCGGTGGGTCTCATAGCGAACTGGAGTCTGTAACCCTTCGCTAAGGTGCGCAGAACCCATGGTGACGCGCCGTGGCGTTCCCACTATGCAATGCGCCTGGTTAAAGGGTGGTCCACCCTCAGACCAGAGAAAATTTTCGGCATGACCCGTCTCCCCAGTGGCGTTTGAGTACGCCACCAGTTTCATGCCCCGCCCCTCTGCAGTGGCCAGCCCGTGGGTTGCCCCTGACAGAGGGTTCATGGTCCCCCGACATTGGTGTTCTTGTTGTTTTCTTATTGTTTTGGGCAGTGCCCTTATTATGGAGAAACATACAGAAACATGTGCATTTAGTGCAGACTTGTGTGGCTTGGTCACGGGCCCGTACGTGGCGGGAACCCGTGCCATGAGCCTCAACCTCTTGTGGGGCGGCTCGGGAGTGCAGTTCGAGACTACTACGCCCAGTGCAAGCCCTGAGGCGGGGGGGATGGGGGAAGACGTCAGGGTGCGTCTCCCCCGGGAGGCAGGAAGTGTCACTACTTCTGCTGAGCCTTGCCGTCGTTTCATCTCCGTCACCTCATCGCGGGAGGGGACAGCCCCCATACCCGCGAAGATGGCTGTGAGAGATCCTTGGAGCAGTGAAGCGGCGTTGAGATGTTTGACCTGTGCAGCAGCAAGGGCATACATCTTCTTGGCGGCCAGGCTGGCGTGGCCCTCCCTAGTGCCGGCCGCGGCTGCTGGAGGGCGGCGGCGTTGGTCAGTGGGGCGTGGGGGACATTTGTCCCTCACGTCCACGGAGGGAGCTCTTGGAGGAGCTCGTTGTCCATCGTCCACCTTGAAAGCAGCCTATCTAGAATGCTAAGCATGCTAGGGTGGCATCGGCCATCCAACGAGGTTGCTACTCCCGACCTCGAAAAGGTTAGCTAAACAGCTAAACAAACCTAGCTTCACAATGTACATACCTGTAATGTTGAGGGAAGCAGTCGGTAGTCGAGGGTCGCTGGGGAACCACGTCGAGTGAGACTTGTGCGTCTGGCCGCTGCGTGAAGTAGTAGTAGCGGTAGTTGTCGGTGGAGGCCTAGGACTGCATCCGACATCCCGTCGTCGCAACCACCCGGATCGGGGGAGCCTCGTTGGTGGGCCGACGAGATCCCGCTGGAGGGAGAGCAGCACCCAGAGCCAGCCGGCGAGGCCTGGCTGATGTCTTGGGTCTGGCTCCACAGGCCTGTTCACCAGTGTGGTGAAGAGCGTGTGGAGCTTGTTGTTGGCGGTCCGAGTCGCCTTCCTGGCAGGGGAGGAGCCGAGGAAGGACTCGCCATGGTGTCTCTGAGACGCGTCAAGGTTGAGGGGTCTGGAGAGAGAGGACGAGGCGTTGGGCCTAGACCTCGAGGTTTGGGGCTGGTCGGGACAGCAGGGCTCGGAGGTGTCGACCAGGGACCTGTCTTGGTGACTCTTGACGCGTGAGATGCGTCAGTCTGTCTCCCTGTCTGCAACAGAAGCAGCAGGGGGAGAGACCAGGGGTCTCGAAAGCCTGGCGAGCATGCTTTAGACCCATGCTCTAGACCCCCGGTGGCGTTCCTCCTCGGGGAACCCGGGAGGGCTGTTGTCACCCCTGCAGGTCGTCTTGGGTGTTGGTGCAGCTTGAAGGAGGAACCAGCAGTCCAAGAGCTTGTAGAAGCACTTCTCTTTTAAGTTATAATATAATATCATTATATAATAATAATATATAATATAACAAAAATGTTGTGAGGAAAACTGTCTGTAACTCACAAAACAGGGTAAAAGTAAAGTGGTGGTGGAGTAGAAAGAGTAGGACTCGTGGTGCTCCACTGAAGATCAGCAGTCCAAACAGAGAAAACCACGTTGTGAAACTGTGGCGTGTTCTCAAGGCATCTCTGATGTGTGGAAGACAAAGACAAAACATGCACAGTGCATGTGTGTCTGTCTGGGAGAGGAGGTAGAGACAGCCATGTCTGAAGCAACTCTTTGGTTCCATGGGGGGGGGGGGGGGGGTCGAAGTCACTGTCGTCACCGCCGGTGGCCATGGTGTGCGATGGAGTTGATTTAATAAAAATTAAAAAATTAACTCAAAAAACCAGGGTTATGGAAAGTAACTTACGTAACTCTCGTAACCTACTTACGTAACCAACGTACGCTCGGAGAATGCTAGCTAACGGCGCCGTTCGGCTGGACGTCAAGCTAGCGTTGTGAGATACGATGGTGAAGCCAAATCAACGCCTAACGGCTGAAGATAGCTCGGAGGGTAGCGAGGCTGTAGCTAGTTAGCGCGACGCCGGAAGGCTGAAGGCTAAGAGCGGGAGGTAGCATGTAGCTGCGGGCGGTAAACTACGTAACTTACGTAACTTACGCTCGGAGAACGCTAGTTGACGGCGCCGTTCGGCTGGACGTCAAGTCAGCGTTGTAAGGCACGCTGGAGACGCTAAATCAACGCCTAACGGCTGAAGATAGCTTGAAAGTTAGCGAGGCTGTGGCTAGTTAGCGCGACGCCGGAAGGCTGAAGGCTAAGAGCGGGCCGTAAACTACGTAACTTACGTAAGTTACGTAAGATACGATGGCGACGCTAAATCAACGCCTAACGGCTGAAGATAGCTTGGAGGTTAGCGAGGATGTGGCTAGTTAGCGCGACGCCGGAAGGCTGAAGGCTAAAAAACGGGACGTAGCGTGTGGCTGCGGGCCGTGGGTCTAGCTAATAGCTGGTTAGCGCCTCGCCGGTAGGCCTAGGGCTAACGGCTGGACGTAGCTAGCGTATAGCTACGCAGGTAGCGTAGACGAAGCGTGTAGCTATGGGCCGTGGGTCTAGCTAGTAGCTGGTCAGCACCTCGCCGGTAGGCTGAGGGCTAACGGCGGGACGTAGCTAGCGTAGACGAAGGGGAAAAACGTGCCTGACGGCTACGCTTTAAGCAGCGGACTCGCTAATGAGGGAAGCTGAAAGCTAGTAGCACTAGGGAGGCTAAGCTAGCAGCAACCCTGAACGTGGCAGCTAACTGTAGACCAAGCGAAGCAGTAAGCTAGCTGAGTGCTAAGGCGCAAAGCTAGTAGAAGAGAAGGACTAAACGACAAGCCGCGTGACTGCACACTTGTGTTTTATTGTCCGTGTAAAGGACTTACTGCTGGAGAGAACTTTTCTGCAACGTTCGTGAGTGAAAAACACCTCGCAGGGGCTGCGAATTTCCAGGTACAAGTATGAGAAAAACTCGTCCGTTCTAGGGAAAACAGTTTCAACAGCCGGTGGTGAATTCTTTGTCAGAGCGATCTGGCATCTGCGGCAGAAAGGTAGAGGAATGACGCTCACGGGACCAACCCCCGGTTTTATACCGAGTGGGTGGGGTTAGGGAGGTCACCGTGAGCTTCACGTTCACGATCCAATGGAATTGTTCGTGAGTACATGCAGAGTTTCTGTGCTTTTGCGCCACCAGGTGGCGGCACCCCATATGACTCTCTTCGAGAGAGGAACTTAAGACAACCTTAGGTTTCGTTTTTGGCTGTGGGACCCAGCCTTTCGTCCAATCAGGATAGAGAGTCAAAAACGAAACCTAAGGTTTTTTGACCCCCAGGGGTTAACTGGGGACAGGGAGGAACTCCTTATATGGCCAGCACACTCTATAGTAGGGAGGATTATCACAACAAAACAAAAAAATAAGTGATATTTGAATTAAGTGAAATCACTGAATATACCTTTAAACTAGTAATTAAATTAGCTTTCCTTTTTTTGGGGGGGGGGGGCGAAAATAGCCGATTTACGGCTACTTTCGGCAAAGATCCTTACAAAGCGATATGAAACGTATAAGTCAGACAATGTAATCATAGCCACCAATTTGTATTGGGGGAGGGGGGGGGGGGAGGGGGGGGGGGGGGGGGTGAGACATGGCCAAAGCATTTCCGAGGGTCCCCGGCGGCCAAAAGTGTTGAGAACCCCTGAAATGCAAGAATATAGGGACGTTCACGTGGTCAGGAAACTCAGGAAACAACATACCTGGGAGTATTAAAGGAATTGAAGTAGCGCGGCTGTCTCAGACCTAATGTGACCTGCAGCCTCGTTTGCTTTAATGACATACACATGTTGTGTAGCCAGGAAACATTGTGTGAGCCCATGCGTGTGTTTGTTTGCTGTTGCCGGGGGAGCGTGGAGCGTTTTTTTGATTGGCCGGAAAACACCCTATTCTCTCACCACCTGCTGATGTCATGACCTGACCACACGGGTTAGGAAGAGGCGATGGTGATATTAGACTGTAAAGCAGTGCTTTTCAACCCTTTTCATGTCAAGGTCCATTATTTAATCGGCATTTGAGCCACGGACCACCATTTGATGAGATTTAGCCCCTCAGACCCAAAACTAAAGAATATTTTGTTTGTCTCATTGGATAAGATTTTCAGGTTCAGGTTCAGGTTCAGGTTCAGGTTTATTTGTCATTTGTATAGATACAGAGTATACATACAATGAAATTTATTTTGCTCAGAGCACTCTCCGTCTTACATACACAGGACATAAACAAACATCTATAGTGCAAGAAAAGACAAAAAAACAGTAAAAGAAAGTGCAAGTGAAGTGAAGTGCAATACAGTTCAAGGTCAGCTGTTCAGCAGCCTGACTGCCTGGGGGTAAAAACTGTTACTGAGACGGGTGGTACGAGATTTGATGCTCTGGTAGCGTTTTTTGGAGGGGAGTAGTTTGAACAGGGTATTTGCGGGGTGGCTGGTGTCTTCCATGATGTTATGGGCTTTTTTCATACAGCGAGTGGTGTAGATGTTATGGAGACTGGGTAATTCTGTAGTGCCGATGATTTTAGCTGCTGTTTTAATGGTCCTCTGCAACCTGTTGCAGTCCTGAGCGGTCGTGTTACCGTACCACACTGTGATACAGCCAGTTAAGACACTTTCAATTATACAGCGATAAAAGTTCACTAGTCCTTTTGTACTTAAGCCAAATTTTTTAAGGCGCCTCAGAAATTCTCCACGATTCCATGCTGTCGGTAGGAGATAACCGTCAAACGATCAAATTGACAACTCGTCTACATTCTATAACAATAGTTTAACTCATGAGAGCGTAAAATGATTCCATTTTACGCTCTCGTGAGTTAAAGATATACAGTATAAGGGTTACCAACTCTCCATCATTTAGCTGGGGACCACCTGGAACCCCCTCAAGGACCCCCGGACCACCGGTTGAAAACCACTGGACTAAATTAATTACTATTCTTTGATAGGAACGGTATTGATACACTACCATGTGCGAAACACAATAAAATTAAATGAAATACTTGCTGTCAAAAGCAACACTGTTGCAGTGTGTGTGTGTGTGTGTGTGTGTGTGTGTGTGTGTGCGTGTGTGTACGTGCGTGTGTGTGTATGTGCGTGCATGTCCATACTCACGGCGAACTCTGCGTGCAGCGTGTGCGTGTTGTCGACGAGGTCGCGGAGCTGCTGCCGCGTGATTGGCCGGCCGGCCGCCAGCAGGTACTCCCGGGCCGCGGATTCCCTGGGCGTTACCACGGCGACGCTGAGCGGCTCCACGGAGCCCAGGGCCGACATGTCCAACACCAACGATACGTTGGACCCCCGTCTGTAGGGAGACAGACAGACATGAGGACATGTTGGACCCCCGTCTGTAGGGAGACAAGACAGACATGAGGACATGTTGGACCCCCGTCTGTAGGGAGACAGACAGACAGACATGAGGACATGTTGGACCCCCGTCTGTAGGGAGACAAGACAGACATGAGGACATGTTGGACCCCCGTCTGTGGGGAGACAGACAGACATGAGGACATGTTGGACCCCCGTCTGTAGGGAGACAGACAGACAGACATGAGGACATGTTGGACCCCCGTCTGTAGGGAGACAGACAGACAGACATGAGGACATGTTGGACCCCCGTCTGTAGGGAGACAGACAGACAGACATGAGGACATGTTGGACCCTCGTCTGTAGGGAGACAGACAGACAGACATGAGGACATGTTGGACCCTCGTCTGTAGGTAGACAGACAGACATGAGGACATGTTGGACCCTCGTCTGTAGGGAGACAGACAGACATGAGGACATGTTGGACCCTCGTCTGTAGGGAGACAGACAGACATGAGGACATGTTGGACCCCCGTCTGTAGGGAGACAGACAGACATGAGGACATGTTGGACCCCCGTCTGTAGGGAGACAGACAGACAGACATGAGGACATGTTGGACCCCCGTCTGTAGGGAGACAGACAGACAGACATGAGGACATGTTGGACCCCCGTCTGTAGGGAGACAGACAGACAGACATGAGGACATGTTGGACCCCCGTCTGTAGGGAGACAGACAGACATGAGGACATGTTGGACCCCCGTCTGTAGGTAGACAGACAGACATGAGGACATGTTGGACCCCGTCTGTAGGGAGACAGACAGACATGAGGACATGTTGGACCCCCGTCTGTAGGGAGACAGACAGACAGACAGACAGACAGACAGACAGACAGACAGACATGAGGACATGTTGGACCCTCGTCTGTAGGGAGACAGACAGACAGACATGAGGACATGTTGGACCCTCGTCTGTAGGGAGACAGACAGACAGACATGAGGACATGTTGGACCCTCGTCTGTAGGGAGACAGACAGACAGACATGAGGACATGTTGGACCCTCGTCTGTAGGGAGACAGACAGACAGACATGAGGACATGTTGGACCCTCGTCTGTAGGGAGACAGACAGACATGAGGACATGTTGGACCCCCGTCTGTAGGGAGACAGACAGACAGACATGAGGACATGTTGGACCCTCGTCTGTAGGGAGACAGACAGACAGACATGAGGACATGTTGGACCCCCGTCTGTAGGGAGACAGACAGACCTGAGGACATGTTGGACCCCCGTCTGTAGGGAGACAGACAGACAGACATGAGGACATGTTGGACCCTCGTCTGTAGGGAGACAGACAGACATGAGGACATGTTGGACCCTCGTCTGTAGGGAGACAGACAGACATGAGGACATGTTGGACCCCCGTCTGTAGGGAGACAGACAGACATGAGGACATGTTGGACCCCCGTCTGTAGGGAGACACACAGACAGACATGAGGACATGTTGGACCCCCGTCTGTAGGGAGACAGACAGACAGACATGAGGACATGTTGGACCCCCGTCTGTAGGGAGACAGACAGACATGAGGACATGTTGGACCCTCGTCTGTAGGGAGACAGACAGACAGACATGAGGACATGTTGGACCCTCGTCTGTAGGGAGACAGACAGACATGAGGACATGTTGGACCCCCGTCTGTAGGGAGACAGACAGACATGAGGACATGTTGGACCCCCGTCTGTAGGGAGACAGACAGACATGAGGACATGTTGGACCCCCGTCTGTAGGGAGACAGACAGACATGAGGACATGTTGGACCCCCGTCTGTAGGGAGACAGACAGACAGACATGAGGACATGTTGGACCCTCGTCTGTAGGGAGACAGACAGACATGAGGACATGTTGGACCCTCGTCTGTAGGGAGACAGACAGACATGAGGACATGTTGGACCCCCGTCTGTAGGGAGACAGACAGACATGAGGACATGTTGGACCCTCGTCTGTAGGGAGACAGACAGACATGAGGACATGTTGGACCCTCGTCTGTAGGGAGACAGACAGACATGAGGACATGTTGGACCCTCGTCTGTAGGGAGACAGACAGACAGACATGAGGACATGTTGGACCCTCGTCTGTAGGGAGACAGACAGACATGAGGACATGTTGGACCCTCGTCTGTAGGGAGACAGACAGACATGAGGACATGTTGGACCCCCGTCTGTAGGGAGACAGACAGACATGAGGACATGTTGGACCCTCGTCTGTAGGGAGACAGACAGACATGAGGACATGTTGGACCCCCGTCTGTAGGGAGACAGACAGACATGAGGACATGTTGGACCCCCGTCTGTAGGGAGACAGACAGACAATCGAAGAGCGACTGACATTTTTAGAATCTGATCTCAGGTCAGAATGGGTTCATCAGACCAGTGTAGTGTCCGGCGGAAACCTCGTATGAATCTGATCTCAGGTCAGAATGGGTTAAGAAACGGCAACAATAGACAGCACTCTTTCTCACCAGACATGTGCCAAAACATACTCACAGTATGGAACCCTACACGTCAAACATACTCACAGTATGGAACCCTACACGTCAAAACATACTCACAGTATGGAACCCTACACGTCAAACATACTCACAGTATGGAACCCTACACGTCAAACATACTCACAGTATGGAACCCTACACGTCAAAACATACTCACAGTATGGAACCCTACACGTCAAAACATACTCACAGTATGGAACCCTACACGTCAAACATACTCACAGTATGGAACCCTACACGTTACTTGTCCATACAAATAGTAGCGCAACACAATTCTTCAAAAGTCTTCTGTCTCAATCACAAGAGAAAAATGAGAAAAATACCACAATGAAGTCATTTTGGTCATTATTTGACTCGCTTAGCAGTGGTCGGCAACAGGCAGCCCATATGGGCCAGAATTGGCCCGCCGGCGATATCAGCAGCAAATTATATTTTTTAAACATAATTTACAATATCTGACTGCTCCAAGTTGAGACTAGTGAGTGAAAGGTGTTGCCTCGAGGCTTAGACAATATGCCATCTAAGAAGTGACCTTGGCCTCCCATGTCCCTGTCCTCATTTAGCGCTCATAAACAAAGGAGTATGACCGTCTGTCTCCAGATTAAATGTTCTTTTATTAAAGTTTTGATTGAATTAAAGACCTCTAAAATCACTCGTTTCCCAACCAAGGGAAAAATAAAGGAAAAACAATAAAGAGTCGTGCACTGCTGACCCCGAAAGTCTGTCCCGATCCACAATGCTCTACACCAGTGTTTCCCAAACGTTTTAGCCCGTGACCCACAAGAGAAATTCGACTTTTGCCCCGGGACCCAAACTAGTGAAAATAGCAGATGTACAAGCTCTGCAACGTGTCGCTTCGTGCCACGTTGTGAGTTTGTAGATCGGCTATTTTCACTTTCACTTCTTAAACATTAGTTTTCTAATTCATGGAAATTCTCTTAGATTTCTCTTTGATTTATTTCATGACATTACCGAAAATAATCTTTGGATTTAGTTTGGTGATGTGAGCATTATGTTATACTTTAGCTATTGAAAAATAGCAGATCTACAAGCTCATAGAGTGGCGCGCTAAGAGCTTGTAGGTCTGCTATTTTTGAACAATCGCGAAAATATTTATTTCAGAAAACTGGAGGATTTAGAAGATTTTTTTAAAATTTTTGAGGTCAGGTCTAAATGGGTTAAATTAATGAAAATGTTAGCTTTTTTGGGGGGGGGGGGGGAATGTTTTGTGGGAATGCTTTTTTTGGGGGGGGGGGGAATGTTTTGTGGGAATGCTTTTTTTGGGGGGGGGGAATGTTTTGTGGGAATGCTTTTTTTTGGGGGGGGATGTAGGAAACAAATAACAATTTGTCTGCGACGCCACAAATGGCTCCCGATTGACCGAGTGTTTGGGAAACGGTGCTCCACACAAACCAGTAAACACACACAGAGACTGTCGCTGAGACTATAGCTGAGACATCAGGTGAGATAACCCATTTTAGGCGGGAAGCCCTTTTGGTGTTCTAAGCATTACGTTATACTTTCGCTATTGACAAATAGCAGATCTACAAGCTCGTAGCTACGTCCGATATACGTCGTATAGGTCTGCTATTTCTGAAAAAAACGTGCAAATCTTCGACCAGAATATTCTTCCACCGGCCAATTACATATAATTTCTGGGGTCCTTGACGTGAAATATTGAGCACCACCGATATAGAATCATGGTTACTTCAGAAAACTGTCGTGATTTAGAAGACCAATTTTCTTTTTCATTTCGACGTCGGGCCTAAACGGAGTAAAGAGCCGATGATGATGATGATGATGAAGATGATGATGATGAGGTGCAGCAGATGGAAGTGGCTCGGGGGAGGCGAGGTCTGCTTGGCCTCGCTACGTGTCAAACCGGCTTCCTTCGCAGGATAGCGCTGCATCCTGTCTTGTCTGATTGTTGATTGGCTGCCGTCCAGGATGGGACAACGCACACACGCACGCACGGCGGTTATACACACAAACACACTTTAATACGCTTCTACACACACACACACACAGACACACGCACACAACACACACACTGTACACAAAATATCCTGCTCTGCACTTCAAGGCGGAACCTAAGGAACTCACTATTAAAACATGATGTACTCTCCTCACCTCCAGAGTCCAGACAGCCAACGCCGCCGTTTAAATCGGTGATGCACACTGGTCTGATGAACCCATTGGCATTCTGACCTGAGATCAGATTTTTTTTAAATCAGTCGGTCTTCGATTTTTCAAAAATAGCAGACCTACAAGCTCGTATCGCGCCACTCGGTGGCGCGATATGAGCTTGTAGATCTGCTATTTTTAAATAGCTAAAGCATAACATGATGCTGACACCAAAATGGGTGCCCCTTCAGAATGGGTTAACACCCAAGTCACCAAAGTTCATTGATCGAACCCTACAAACCCTCCCGCGCACTCAGATCAGCCAACGCAGGGAAGCTGGAAGTACCCTCACTAAAAACGCCGGAACAACGCTCCACATGTCCCAAACTCTTCTCCCTTCTGGCTCCAAAACTGTGGAATGCACTTCCCATTGCAGTCAGCACTGCAGCATCACTCCCACTCTTCCGCCGTAGTCTGAAAACCCACCATTTCAGACTCCATCATGGCCCATAGCACTTACCCCACCCCTTAGATAGCATTTATGTAGACTTAGATAGCATTTGATACAGACTTATAGCATGTTATGTAGACAGCACTATCATTGCATTGTATGTAGTCATAGCACGTCATAGTACATATGTATAGCATAGTATAGTATGTATAGTTTATATGTATAGTTTCATTATATAGATATTGCACTGTTACGTCTTAGCTTACGCATGTTTCATGATAAATGCTTTTTATGTGATGTATTCCCATGCTTTTTGTTCTTGCTTAATGTAAATCGCACTGGATTAAGAGCGTCTGATAAATGCCTAAATTGTAAATTGTAAAGTTGTCCAGTCCTGCTACCACCAGATTAGGAACATTGCTAAAATAAAATCATTTTTGTCACATGCAGACCTAGAAACCGTTATACATTCTTTCATATCCTCACGATTAGATTATTGCAACTCTGTCCATTCCGGTATGAGCAAAAAGCCAGGTGATACAAATCACCCTTGTGTGAAGTAAGTTGCACCTTTGCGGGGGCACTGGCACAACTCAGTTGGGCCAGTGCGCTCCCCTCCCGCGGGTTCCTTTGGCCCCCCACACCCACCTCCGAGGTGGATAGTCTCTCTTTGGCGACACCGACGGAGGTTACTACTCCGTGGTGGGTGGGAAATAAATATTGCTGGTAAAGATAAAGAAATTAGTCACTCGGCAAGATTAAAGTTTTCCACCTGTCCCAACGTCATTTCTGATACAGCCTTGTGTGGCTTTGATGTAACGTGGCTCTAAATGCGACGCCATTAGAGCCATGGACCAGAGCTAGCTTTGATGCAAATTCTAAACATATATATAAGTTGTGTTGCTTAAAGGAATGCATAGTTGCGTTCTCCTCAACTGTTTGCGCAGCACAAGGAAAAGGCACAACGCCGGGGGCACACACAAAGCCAGGTGACAGCGCCCCTCAAAAAGCCCTGTAGAATAGCCATGACTTAATCATGTTTTTAACATATGGAATTAAGTGTAGCTGAATCTCTTCCTTTGTTCGGTGCAACAATTCAACGCCTTCAGACGCTGACGGACGGAGTTTCCCTTAAACAACGGCTCCATTAGAGCATGTTGGACAGGCTCCAGTCATTTATAAATGGAGGTATTTTTTCCCCCCCAGACTTCCCACGGATAGGTGGAAACATGTGATATATGCACCGATCTCTCCACGGGACATGAGTGGGGGCTTTGAGTGCTCTTGAGACGTTAGCGCTGGCATCAACGCACAGAGGAAACAAGTGGAAGTGGGCTACTCCCCTCGCACAAACACCAGTGTGAAGTCTGGGTCCTACTCCCCTCGCACAAACACCAGTGTGAAGTCTGGGTCCTACTCTCACCTCGCACAAACACCAGTGTGAAGTCTGGGTCCTACTCCCCTCACACAAACACCAGTGTGAAGTCTGGGTCCTACTCCCCTCACACAAACACCAGTGTGAAGTCTGGGTCCTACTCCCCTCGCACAAACACCAGTGTGAAGTCTGGGTCCTACTCCCCTCACACAAACACCAGTGTGAAGTCTGGGTCCTACTCCCCTCACACAAACACCAGTGTGAAGTCTGGGTCCTACTCCCCTCACACAAACACCAGTGTGAAGTCTGGGTCCTACTCCCCTCACACAAACACCAGTGTGAAGTCTGGGTCCTACTCCCCTCGCACAAACACCAGTGTGAAGTCTGGGTCCTATACTCCCCTCACACAAACACCAGTGTGAAGTCTGGGTCCTACTCCCCTCGCACAAACACCAGTGTGAAGTCTGGGTCCTACTCCCCTCGCACAAACACCAGTGTGAAGTCTGGGTCCTACTCCCCTCGCACAAACACCAGTGTGAAGTCTGGGTCCTACTCCCCTCGCACAAACACCAGTGTGATGTCTGGGTCCTACTCCCCTCGCACAAACACCAGTGTGAAGTCTGGGTCCTACTCCCCTCGCACAAACACCAGTGTGAAGTCTGGATCCTACTCCCCTCACACAAACACCAGTGTGATGTCTGGGTCCTACTCCCCTCGCACAAACACCAGTGTGATGTCTGGGTCCTATACTCCCCTCGCACAAACACCAGTGTGATGTCTGGGTCCTACTCCCCTCGCACAAACACCAGTGTGAAGTCTGGGTCCTACTCCCCTCGCACAAACACCAGTGTGATGTCTGGGTCCTACTCCCCTCGCACAAACACCAGTGTGAAGTCTGGATCCTACTCCCCTCACACAAACACCAGTGTGATGTCTGGGTCCTATACTCCCCTCACACAAACACCAGTGTGATGTCTGGGTCCTACTCCCCTCACACAAACACCAGTGTGAAGTCTGGGTCCTACTCCCCTCGCACAAACATCAGTGTGATGTCTGGGTCCTACTCCCCTCACACAAACACCAGTGTGATGTCTGGGTCCTACTCCCCTCACACAAACACCAGTGTGAAGTCTGGGTCCTACTCCCCTCGCACAAACACCAGTGTGATGTCTGGGTCCTACTCCCCTCACACAAACACCAGTGTGAAGTCTGGGTCCTACTCCCCTCACACAAACACCAGTGTGAAGTCTGGGTCCTACTCCCCTCGCACAAACACCAGTGTGATGTCTGGGTCCTATACTCCCCTCGCACAAACACCAGTGTGATGTCTGGGTCCTACTCCCCTCACACAAACACCAGTGTGAAGTCTGGGTCCTACTCCCCTCACACAAACACCAGTGTGAAGTCTGGGTCCTACTCCCCTCACACAAACACCAGTGTGATGTCTGGGTCCTACTCCCCTCACACAAACACCAGTGTGATGTCTGGGTCCTATACTCCCCTCACACAAACACCAGTGTGAAGTCTGGATCCTACTCCCCTCGCACAAACACCAGTGTGATGTCTGGGTCCTACTCCCCTCGCACAAACACCAGTGTGAAGTCTGGATCCTACTCCCCTCACACAAACACCAGTGTGATGTCTGGGTCCTATACTCCCCTCACACAAACACCAGTGTGATGTCTGGGTCCTACTCCCCTCACACAAACACCAGTGTGAAGTCTGGGTCCTACTCCCCTCACACAAACACCAGTGTGATGTCTGGGTCCTACTCCCCTCACACAAACACCAGTGTGAAGTCTGGGTCCTACTCCCCTCGCACAAACATCAGTGTGAAGTCTGGGTCCTACTCCCCTCACACAAACACCAGTGTGAAGTCTGGGTCCTACTCCCCTCGCACAAACACCAGTGTGATGTCTGGGTCCTACTCCCCTCACACAAACACCAGTGTGAAGTCTGGGTCCTATACTCCCCTCGCACAAACATCAGTGTGATGTCTGGGTCCTACTCCCCTCGCACAAACACCAGTGTGAAGTCTGGGTCCTGAGACGGTGGTTCTCAACCTCTTCAGACCAAGAACCAAAAAAAAAATCTTATTTGAACTGGGGACCCCCCCCCCCCCCCAAATAATCATGAATCATATTTGTACTGGGCGACCCCCACTCCCCCCCAAAAATAATAATAATCATGAATAATATTTGAACTGGTGACCCGACCCCCAAAATAATCATGAATTTTGAACTGGGGACCCGCCCCCAAAATAATCATATTTGTACATAATGAATTCCGGACTTTTACTGCTAAGAATATTTCTATATTGCAGTATTGATACTTTTACTGTGATTACTGTTTCCACCACTGCAAAGGCCATACTGTATACTGCATGTACAGTATGTACAGTATTAGGGATGCACCGATCCAGCTTTTTGGCATTCGATACCGATTTCGATACATGGGGGTCCAGTATCTGCCGATACAGAGTACCGATCCGATACCCTATGTCTAATGTATAATGTAATGTATTTAATACATTATTATATATATTATATTATATATAATAATATAATATATATTATTAACACGTGGATTAATAATATTGGCGATTTCTGAGGGTTTAACATTCTAAGTACAAATAAAAGCTGTGCAGTATTATGCACTTTCATAGTTTTTAAAATGTTTATTCTTTTTATTATTATTATGCCTATAATTATTATAATAATAATAATTATTATTTTAGGTTTATAATCCATAGTTACTATGCATAATAATATTATGCCTATAATTATTATAATAATTATTATTATTTTAGGTTTATAATCCATAGTTACTATGTATAATATTATTATTATTATTATTATACATAGTAACTATGGATTATAAACCAGCTAGGCCTACACATAAAAGGAAAGTTGTAAAGCACAACCACAATTTAATTTCTTTCTGATGATAGTCAACCACATCATTTTGGTTTCTATTCCTTATTTATAACTCTAGTTAATGTTCTATTCAGATATTATTCAATGCTTCATGGCCAGCATTAGCCCCATATGTTCCCTCTCCCTACGCACATTCTGTAGCTACTGTGGGCCAGCATACTCAAACTACTATTATTATTTTAATATTCGGAATCCCCGCACGCACGCACGCGCACTCGCGCGCGCGCGCACGCACGCACGCACACACACACACACACACACACACACACACACACACACACACACACACACACACACACGGTAACGATCGTGTTGCTGCAACGTTAGCTTGCTAGCCTAGCAGTGTTGTGTTTTTGCTACTGTTGATAGCTTTAGCAGCTATCGCTAACATGAGGAACAGCAACAACAAGTAGGATGTAATTGAATGGGGGCTTTGGCAACTGACGTCCTCTTTGGCTCTCCGTGTTCATCGGATTCTTTATCTTACATAAAGAAATACGAGCGACCTGTTAAAGAAGTTAAGAACACAGCGGGGGGACAGAAGTGACAGAACGAGAATGAGCGCAGCCCCTCCTCTCCCTCACCTCAACTTTCAAGGCTCAGGAGGGAGCGGGCTGAGGGAGCCTGGGGACTGTTTGACTGTGCGCTGTGCACTGGGCAGACAGGAGCATGTCTCAAGTTCCAACGGGAGAACGGAGCGGCAACTGGATCGGATAATGGATCGGCCCATTGCCACCGATACCCGATCTAGAATTTTAGCTCCGGATCGGCGCCGATCTCCGATACGAGTATCGGATCGGCGCATCCCTATACAGTATGTATATGCCCGCATGGCGCACGCCCACCCACCCGGATAAGACGTGGAAACAGAAATGTAAACAGAAATGACAAGAATGTCAGCACGTATGCACACCTCAAAACTCACACAACACACACACACACACACACAAACACACACACACCTCACACACCTTTGTGCGTCTTCAGAAGAAATCAAACAATTGTCTTCAACTTAAGTAAACATTGACCTGAACCCTGAAAGCTCTTCCTTTGTTGGCGGAGGACAAACACCACACACACACACACACACACACACACACGCCAAATTACTCCCTGGCCTCCACTCTCCATGTAGAGTCTACATGCAGAGTGGAGAGTGATCCATCTACATTGTAGATGGAACACCTGCTTACCAGAACAAGTTTAGAGGTTAAAGTATAGTAATTCTCTCAGTCTCAGTCTCAGTCTGTCTCTCTCTCTCTCTCCCTCTCCCTCTCCCTCTCTCCTTCTTTAGGGTTCTGTAACCCACCCTGAAGAGGAACCTTGCGTGTGTGTGTGTGTGTGTGTGTGTGTGTGAGTGTGTGTGTGTGTGTGTGTGTGTGTGTGTGTGTGCGTGTGTCCCTTTAGCAGGCAGTGAAATCGTCCACCTCAACAATTTGTCTCCCAGAGGTTTAAACGAGCGCAGTGGTTTTCAGCCCTTTTCATATCAAGGTCCATTATTCATTGGGCATCTGAGCCACGGGACCACCATTTGATGACATTTAGCCTCTCAGACCCATCTGAGCCACGGGACCACCATTTGATGACATTTAGCCTCTCAGACCCAAAACGTAGAATCCCACGCCGTATTGATTGTGGTACCATTTATTACCATCAAAATAGCACGTGGACCTGTAATGGACCTGTATCAAATGGTGATTTGGTTTCATTTTACACTCTCAAGAGTTGAAGATCTATAAGGGTCCATTTGGTTACCAACAACCAGGGTCCATTTGGTTACCACCTGGAACCCCCTCAGTGACCACTGGTGGACCCCGGACCACTGGTTGTGAAAACCACTGTTGTAGCGCATTGTGAAGTGAATAGACACCATCACTTTACTGCTTCCAAATCAATCAATCAATCAATCAATCAATCAATCAATCAATCAATCAATCAATCAATCAATCAATGTCTCTCACCTCTCTTGTAGACCTGCAGCAGGCTTCATCCTGAAAGGGGAGGGGCAGGGCTTCAGCTCGTGGTGTGAGGTCACCGGGGGCGGGGCAGCGGTGTTCTGGGGCGCGGGGGGCGCGGGGCTGGAAACAATGGGACAACAGTACATGAAACTTCAGCTTCATCACTGTGATGTATCACATTACAGTGTAGCGGTTAGAGCGTATGCCTTTCGTGCGGAAGGTTGTGGGGTCGAAACCCGCCTGGGGTCGACGTCAGCGAGGGGCATGCGGTCGCAACGGGTTCCTAACGCCTCGTTAAAATGGGTTCAGATTCTGAGCCAAGTCTCCTGAGGAGGCCCGTCCTGGACAGGGTCTCTGGGCTTAACCCATTTAGGCCTGACGTCAAAATGTAAAAAAATAAAAATCTTCTAAATTCTGACAGTTTTCTGAAATACCCTCATCAGCAGTGCTCAATATTTCATCTCAAGGACCCCAAAAAAACGTTGGCTCTGAACGAATATATATTCAAAGATTTGTGCCACATTTTCACGACTTTTCAAAAATAGCAGACCTACAAGCTCGTAGCGCGCCACTCGGTGGCGTGCTATGAGCTTGTATGTTGTCTTTTACATGCCTGAACTGATTATACAGTATGATACAGGTCTCAATGGTTCATAAATAATGTTTGTTATGAGCTGTAATTCACTGCTTTGTTGTATTCATGTAACTTCCGGTGCGAGATTTGGCTCCCATGAAAGTGTCATGGCACGGTCACGTCACGTGACCGTGACACTTCCTTCTCTAAACTTCCTCGTTCCGGAAGTAGGAAGAGTTATTGCGTGTGCACGGACAGAGGTCAGAGGTCACTTCCCATAAGTGGTATAGCGGACACGTTATAATAGAGACACCGGAAGAATGTCGGAGTCTATTCATGTCAACGGGAGAATGGACGACGTGAACACGGCTTTTGATTTGAGGAGGATAATCTGAAGAGTCCATATTATCTGCAGTCTGACTGGCTCACCTCTCTGTCCCCCTATAAGACGTTCTTTCTAACCCATTCTGACCTGAGATCAGATTCTAAAAATGTCTTCTACATCCTGACAGTTTTCCATTCTGACCTGAGATCAGATTCTAAAAAATGTCTTCTATGTCAAGTCGCTCTTCGATTTCTCAAAAATCACACCAGTGTGAACCGAGCGGTGCAACTCCCGTCTATTGTTTCTCTGTATCGTTCCAATTTGTATCGTCCAATTTCTTCTCTGTATCGTTCCAATTTCTTCTCTGTACTCTGGTGCCCCCTACTGGTATAAATAAGTAACATACCCGTGCTCACTTATACAGGTACCTACCTACCTACCTACCTAGGTACATGGACGTTGCTGGATGTAGGAGTGGTTGCACCACTCAAAAATAGCAGACCTACAAGCTCGTAGCGCGCCACTCGGTGGCGCGCTACGAGCTTGTAGATCTGCTATTTTTAAATAGCTAAAACATAACATGATGCTATAACACCAAAATGGGTTCCCGCCCAGAATGGGTTCTAAACACTGATGAACTGAGATGTAAATGTATAGTGAAATCATTATGGACTTATTGATGGTTAAATAAAATGTGTGTGTTCCAGAAGTTGAGGGGGGCGACACAACGAAAGCGTTTTGCCTCAGGCGCAGTCCTGTGGTGTCGCCGCGCATGTGCTGGAGCCCCATTAGCATTCCCTCTATAGTGCGCCGAAGTCCTGGCGTCACTCGCTCATCCCCTGGTTCACAGAACCTCTTTCTCCATGGAGAATAACATGGGGTCATCTTAAAATCGTCTAACAGGCTGTCTTGGCGATACTGTTCGTATCAGTCATATTTGATACAGTCCGTTTCTAGCGAAGATTAAAACTAACTCGGCAGCAGTAACATTATCGGTCAGTTGATATTCTTCATATCCTTATGAGTGAAACGGCCGGGACAAACACAGTTCTTATATGAGGCGATCTAAGACCCCCCCCCCCCCTATGGGGAATGGGGATTACAATGCAAATAAAAAGCACACGAACCCATGAAGTTTGACGTCAAACTTCGGCACAAATACCTTGGTGATGGAACAGAGGGCGGAGCCAGGCGGCAGGCTACGATTCGCTTCTCCTGGGGAATGGGCGTGGCTTTGGCTGGAGGGCGCTGGGCCTGGACCATGCTTCCAGAGGTGGTGACCTTGAACAAGGCAGGTGTAAATAAATGGTGCATTTATACAGCGCTTTCATCCAACCAGCCACAGTGTATGCACTCGCAAGAGTTATGGAGAGAGGCCTTGAAAATAAAACTTTTGAGAACAGCTGTCCTAGTGGAAAACTGGAGACTTGACATTCAGTCGGGGCTCATGATCAAAATAGGAACATTATAATGGCGTGTTGAAAACAAAATGGAGACCATGTCTCGCCATAGAGCAGTTGATTTAGACTAAAACTAAGTAAAAAAAAATCGTCGACTACCTTTTTCCACTGACGAAAACCACATGGAAACTAAATTAAAACTAAGCTACGATGACTAAAACTAAGACTAAATATACTGACAATTTCGTCAACAAAGTCATTTTACACTTCGTTGCATGCTGAAAATAGCAAATCTACACGCTCACAACGCGTCTAAAAAAACAGTCATTACGACGGCATCAAGGCCGACTAAATCAACTCTAGTTGATTTAGTCGACTGAATTCTTATGAAATTGTGTCAACTAGACATTAACCCATTCTGAACGGGAACCCATTTTGGTGTTAGCATCATGTCATGCTTTAGCTATTGAAAAATAGCAGATCTACAAGCTCATAGCGCGCCACTGAGTGGCGCGCTAAGAGCTTGTAGACTAAAATACTAACACTAGCCAAAAACAACACTGCCACAGAGGAAAGATGGTGTTCTTCGCTCAACATTTCAAAGAAGTTAAACCAGTCTTTGTAGAACAAAGCGCATGCAATGCATTAAAGTTAGTGATGTTTTTTTTGGAGGGGAGAAAACAAAAGGTTTATTTTGTTAAACCTCTAAGTGTGGTTTCCTCCATCGTACCCGTCGCACCAATTCCCACCAATTACTGTATATTACTTTGTAAGAATGAATAAAAAAAGACAGAAATAAATTGTAACATATTTTGTTTCTCACAGTTTCCACTTTGCACACAATGTTTACAATACCTTGTGCAAATCACAATAATCATAATTATCTCCTTAACCCGTTTTGGGTTAAGGTCTGCTATTTTTTGAAAAATGACTGACGACTGCCATAGAAACATAGCTTTTTCAGAAAACTGTCAGGATGTAGAAGACATTTTTTAGAATCTGATCTCAGGTCAAAATGGGTTAATCATACTTCGATGAGTTACAGGTTGGATCGCCTTTTCCAAACAACTAACAGATCCACACTTCAGTCAAATTGATTTCTTGTGCATACCTTAATGCCCTTTGACCTTTGGGCGCGGTCAGGTGAGCTGGCTGAGGTCAGGTGGAGGCCAGGGGGCGGAGCTTTCACCGGTCTGTCCGAATAATTGACCTTTTCCTTCAGGCGATACAAAACCTGGAGGGGAGAAGAGAGAGAGGACGGTGCAGTATCTGATGAGAAGAACGACGCTTCGTTCATTTAGGCCTGACATGAAAAAAAAAAAATGTCCTGACGGTTTTCTGAAATGTGTTTCTATATCAGTTGTGCTTTCATGTCAAGGACCCCCCAAGAATTAACCCATTCTGAACGGGAACCCATTTTGGTGTTAGCATCATGTTATGCTATATATTGAAAAATAGCAGATCTACAAGCTCATAGCACGCCACTCGTAGGTCTGCTATTTTTTGAAAAATCGAAGAACGACTGACATTTTTTTTTTTAATCTGATCTCAGGTCAGAATGGGGTTAATCAGACCAGTGTGTGTCCAGTGGAAACCTCGTATGAATCTGATCTCAGGTCAGAATGGGTTAATGTAATAAATGTAATTGGCCACCGACCCCCCCATCTGAAAATGTGTTGTTCCAGGAACTCAAAAGATTTGAGTTAAAAACGTTCGCTGTGAAAGAGATTTCCTAAAGATTTGCGCCACAGTTTCAAGATCTTTCAAAAATAGCAGAC
>NC_139714.1:28779375-28781875 GCF_964188405.1 Protomyctophum parallelum | reverse complement strand
ATTTTTCATTTATTCTTTATTTTTATGTTAACCCATTCTGAACGGGAACGCATTTTGGTGTTAGCATCATGTTATGCTTTAGCTATTGAAAAATAGCAGATCTACAAGCTCGTAGCGCGCCACCGAGTGGCGCGCTACGAGCT
The DNA here is from genome assembly GCF_964188405.1 of Protomyctophum parallelum. Classification (NCBI taxonomy): domain Eukaryota; kingdom Metazoa; phylum Chordata; class Actinopteri; order Myctophiformes; family Myctophidae; genus Protomyctophum; species Protomyctophum parallelum. Next base: position 28,781,732 of record NC_139714.1, on the reverse strand, counting down.
TGTAGATCTGCTATTTTTTTTTAATCGAAGAACGACTGACATTTTTAGAATCTGATCTCAGGTCAGAATGGGTTCATCAGACCAGTGTGTGTCCAGTGGAAACCTCGTATGAATCTGATCTCAGGTCAGAATGGGTTAATTTGGGGGCTCTTTGTCATGAAAATGTTTGAGAACTACTGGTTTACACATTATAGGAAGCACGACCAAATAAACAACTACATTTTACAAACAAACCCAAAAACCTATAGCCTGGTGAAACCACTCCCCCTGCTGGACAACATTTGCATTTCTGCCAGCTAAGGGTGAGTCTGGGATCTCTCAGGCAGGGCCGATGCACTCCGTCTGGGCTCTCTCAGGCAGGGGCGATGCACTCCGGACCAATTCAGCTAAGGGTGAGTCTGGGATCTCTCAGGGAGGGGCGATGCACTCCGGACCAATTCAGCTAAGGGTGAGTCTGGGATCTCTCAGGGAGGGGCGATGCACTCCGGACCAATTCAGCTAAGGGTGAGTCTGGGATCTCTCAGGGAGGGGCGATGCACTCCGGACCAATTCAGCTAAGGGTGAGTCTGGGATCTCTCAGGGAGGGGCGATGCACTCCGGACCAATTCAGCTAAGGGTGAGTCTGGGATCTCTCAGGCAGGGGCGATGCACTCCGGACCAATTCAGCTAAGGGTGAGTCTGGGATCTCTCAGGGAGGGGCGATGCACTCCGGACCAATTCAGCTAAGGGTGAGTCTGGGATCTCTCAGGGAGGGGCGATGCACTCCGGACCAATTCAGCTAAGGGTGAGTCTGGGATCTCTCAGGGAGGGGCGATGCACTCCGGACCAATTCTGTCCAGAGCGATACGCGGCTGTATCCCGCTAGAGGCGGGATCAACGCGAGACTTATAATATGACATATTGAAGCTGTGCCACAGCGCAATGTAAACACAACCTAACAGGACTATACAGTACAACTCCAAATTATTATGGAGATTTTTGTCCCGCTGCTTCCGGGTTCATCATCGTTTCTGCCTGAGAGAGCCCAGACGCAGGCAGGAGGACGGAACTCAGTACTGAGAGATCCCAGACGCAGGCAGGAGGACGGAACTCAGTACTGAGAGATCCCAGACGCAGGCAGGTTACAAAAACCACCCGCAGCTTTACAGAAAAACAAAAGCCCAAAAGCTTATATAATAAGCGGACCTGGCAACACAGGTAAGTGGCTGATAGCCCAGGACTAATGAGGGTCAGACTCAGGGCGGGGCTTAAAGGGAATCAAGCGTAAGCCAATCATCATCTGGGAGTTAGCTGTCCTTCAGTGACCATTCTTTCCCGTAGACACGGGCAGGTGCAAAGATACCATTCATTGTCAATGGATGGAAGCTGCAAAAGCTACAACGCTATACACAAAGCTACAAATTGAAGCTGAGCTGTCGTGGGTTCAACTTCCAGATGTAAAGCTACAAAGCTATACATGCTGGATTGTTGTGTTGTCCTCGAGCTCTCCCCCAGCCTGCCAATTATCTAATGTGATCCCCTCCGCCAACCTGGGGAGAGCAACGGACTTGAACTCATGCTTCCTTCATGCCTGAGTGTCCAAGTCGCTCCTTTACACCTGACAGGGGGGAGTTTCCCTGGTTGGACGTAGCGCGTTTTCTTGACCAACAAAATGTTAAAAATGCTATTTGAATGTTGAAAGAAAGAAAGAAAGAAAGAAAGAAAGAAAGAAAGAAAGAAATTCAGTGAATGAATTGCTCCTTCATAGACCCACAATGCTTTGCTGCTCTGAATCTAAGAATGAGGCGCGCGCATACTGTACGTACGTGCATGCATGTGTGCGTGCATGTGTGCGTGCATGTGTTTTCTGGTTGAGCGGCATCACTAAGCTCATCCCAGCTGGCATGTTGTGCTACAGACAGTCAAAGCTACAGTGATGCCCACGGCCGGTCCACTCTCTCCTGGCTCGCCATGCAGGCTGATTTTCATTTCAACGGTTCGTTTTTTTTTGTTTGTTTAATCAACTGATTTTAAATATGTATATTATTTATATAAATATGTTTTTTTGCTAGATCCTATGATTAACGTGTTTTGACACCGGCTAAGTTAAATTAAATTGGTTCAAAATGTGGTTGCAAATGACCTTGAAATGGATTATTATTGGAGGGTCCCACATCAAACAACAGTCTCTTTGTGTGTGTGTGTGTGTGTGTGTGTGTGTGTGTGTGTGTGTGTGTGTGTGTGTGTGTGTGTGTGTGTGTGTGTGTGTGTGTGTGTGTGTGTGTGTGTGTGTGTGCGTGCGTGCATGCGTGCCTTTTATTAATCAGGCATTGCGCTGAGTAACCTTCATCCCACCGCAAGGACCCCAGGACCTTTAT